>NC_090931.1:835088981-835392011 GCF_040938575.1 Ambystoma mexicanum
TTACCATTGTAAGTGATGGGGCCAGTCGCCCTTGCCATGTGCAGCAGTGTGTCTCGGTCCCTGTAGTTCATGAGTTTTGCGATTACAGTTCGTGGGGGGGCCCCCGGGACTGGTCTGCCCGTCGGAACTATGTGTGCTCTTTCTATTGAGAGAAATTTGGAGAGTTGTTTGGGAGCCATCAAGTCTGCCAGCAAGTCTTCCAGAAAGAGCTCCATGGAGGGCCCCTCCTCTTTCTCAGGAAGGCCGAGTTTGCGGAGATTATTCCGGCGGGACCTACCCTCACTGTCTTCAGCTCTATTTTCACGCGTGGTGATTTTCCGTTCCATTTGTTCAAGGCAGCCTCCCAGTTTTTTAAATGTGTCTTCGGTGACGGATATACGTTGTTCTGCTTCCCCAACCCTGGTAGTTAGGTTCCTTAAGTCCTGCCTCACAAAGGACACCTCGGAGGCCAAGCCGTCTATTTTGGTCTCTACCGAGGTTCTGGAGTCGTTGATTGCTGCCGTGATGTCGGTGAGAGACAGCGTTTGGGCCGCATCCCCCTTCGTTGACTCGTTGTCCGCCCTACAATTGGGTCCGGGAGAGCCGCCAGGGTGCTCATCGTGTATTTGTATTTGTCTATTTTGTTTTGGGTCTTTCCCCTGCGGGGCTGATCCTTCCCCATTCTGACCCTATTGGATCGGAGGTTCCCTTCTGGGGGGTCCTTAGGCCTTCGATCCGTTTCTGTGGCCTCCGGTTTATTGCCGATTGGTGGCCTTATCCCTAGTTCCCAGCGTGTTGCTTTGCCCCCTGTCGGGCCTTGGCCTGTGCAGTCTGGCCTTATGTCCAATGTGACCCAGCCCTGGGCATGTTTTATCATGTAGTTAAGGGGGGGGTGATTATGCAGGCGGTGAGGGTGGCGCCAGTCTGATGTGTCGGCGTGCTTGTTCCGGCCAAGGTGGCAAGTCTGGGTCCAGGCGTTTGGGGGCGAGTCCTTGGCCTCCTTCCCAGTGCGTGGCGGGTGCTTTTTCCTGGTGTTTGGTGTGAGCACCTTCACTATTCCGGTTGGGTTGCACTTTTTTTTTTTTATTTTTTTTTTTTAGCAGGCAACCTCAGATTGCGGCGCCTGGGGTCAGGAGCAATCCCCCAACAGGTCCGCTCTGACCCGCTGGTGTTCCGTCCTCGCTGCCGGCCGCCCCCGAGATTTCCCCTCCCCCTCCTCCAGCCGCCGTGTGTGCCTCCCCCGCACTCGATGTTTCTTTCCTGCGGGTAGCCCTCAACCCAGACGGCCCACGCTCAGCGGGGGCCGGGGAGGGAGAGCCCGCGCGGGTGTTGTGCAGGGGGAGGGAGGAGGCAGCCCCAGGTCCGATTGGGTGCCCCTCCGGGTTTGGGACCAGTCAGTGGCTGCAGCGGCAGCGGCTGGAGCGGAGGCCCGGGGGGGAGGGCAAGTCCTCACCTCTCAGTTCGCGGGGCGACGACACTGGTCCCGCGGCAGCTGTCCTGGGAGCCTCGGGGATCGATCGGTGTACGAGGCGCAGCCTCAGCGGGGCTCTGATGGGCACTGCCGATGATGGCGCTTCCTTCCCGCCGACTCTCTCACCGGCAGGGCTTTCACACGGTGCAGGAGGCTCAGGCAGGTCCAATTTTCACCAGGATTTTTCGGGAGGGATGCTTGTGCATTCCCCTGCAGTGATATGTAGTGCAGGTCGGCAAGAGAACCGAAGAAACGGCAGGATTTTGAAGGATTTGGGCAGCCCTGGCAGAGCGACGAGGAGCTAGGTCTTCATACGGCGCCCCCTGGTGGCCGCTGTCAGTTATCAACCTTATTACAGCTCTAAGAACAAATCTTGGCTCCTACAGAGCTTTAGTGGCTATAGCTATAGAAATCCTAAATTTAGTATCTTGTTCTGAGGAAGTGATATCTTACAGAATTACAGACATTTTAAAACCAAAGTAACCTAAGGTACCAGTACAACCTTTCTGTGGAGCTTTGTTGAATGTGATAAAACCAGTGTGGCATATTTGCATGGAACGCAAGATCGACCCCACCTCTTGCCACACCACTACAGTGATGGAGTTTCTTCTGTAACTGTCCTCGCCAGGCCTTGAGGTCGCCACAGTCAAGGGAGACGTGGTGGCTTTGTCTGTATCAAGAGGTCTCTGGATCAAGGGTCTTTCCTTACGCTCCCGGTTGTGGCCCAATTCCTGAAGGGCCTTGTGAATAAGTTTCCATCTGTTCCCTCCCTTTTTTGTTCCAGTGGGACCTTAATTTGGTTCTCACCTTCCTTATGGCGGCTCACTTTGAGCCTTTACACTCTTGCTCCATTTGTTTGTTAACTTTGAAGACTGCGTTCTTAGTAGCGATTACGTTGGCCAGACAGGTCAGTGAGCTTTAGGCCCTCTTATGCAAGCCTCAGTTTCTCAGTTTTTTCAGGACAAAAGTTTCCCTTAAGGTACGACCAGGGTTTCTACCCAAAGTCGTCTCAGAGTTTCATCTGTCCCAGGCTATTGAGCTGCCAGTCTTCTACCCGTTGCCGCATCCTTCCAAGGAGGAGTAGCGGTTTCATAGGCTGGACCCAAAGAGGTCTCTTAGCTTTTATATTGCAAGTACGGCAGAGTTTAGGAATGCGGACCCAGCTGTTCATGGCCTCCTTGATGGCGAAAAAGGGTTTGGCTGTCTCCAAACAAACCATCTCTAGGTGGATCACGCTCTGCATATCGGAATGCTACCTCAATGCAGGGAATGAGTTACCTCCAGGCATCACAGCTCACTGCACTAGAGGGGTGGCTGACTCTTCGGCTGTGCAGATGGGGGTGCCAGTGAGGAACATTTGCTGAGCAACAACTTGGTCCTCACTGCATAAATTCACCAAACACTGCTGCCTGGATGTAGCCTGTGGAGCGGACGCTCATTTTGGGAGAACGGTTTTACAAAGTTTCCTTGTATAGCGACTTTGATCCCGCCTCCTTCAAACATACTACTTGGGGAGTCTATTTGATGAGGAATCTGAAGGAAAAAAGCAATCCAATGAAGGATAAATTACTTACCATAATGTTCTTTCTATGGATTCTTCTCCCACAGATTCCTCATCACCCTCCCATCCAACCCTGCTATGAAAGTGCTTGCAGTCAATGACTACTTCTCTATTGGGAGGAAGAGGTGAGCTATTGTTCGAGGGCTACAGTTCACTTGTTGATGTGTACCGTATTCTTTTTGCGGTCCCGTTTCTTAATGTTTAAAAAAAAACTGTTAGATTTCTTTTTTCCTATGAGTTGTGGCTGTTTCAGCCGGATCACTTGGTCTTCCTCTGCAGCGTCTCAGCTTGGTGGGGAAAAGTGGGGAACTGAGGTACAGGGGCATAGTGATGCAGTATATGTACGATGCCCGACATCACGTCCAGTGTCGATGACCGATGCATCGGGGCAAGTCGGATCAACGGCCGAGTCGAGGTACACTACGCCCCCAATATGTTTTCCGAGCAGCTGATGCTGGAATGGATATCTATCTGATGAGGAATCTGCGGGAAAAGAATCCCTAGAAAGAACATTACGGTAAGTAATTTCTCCTTTCTCCAGCCAGGGGATGGGCTAGCATCGTTTCATTTGACAGAATCTTACCTGCATGTGCGTTTCTGGGTTCAGAACCACTCTTTCCTCCAGTTTGCATCCAAGGGACTGTACTTCCAGTTTCAGATACAGGCCCTTGTTACGGGTCCAGCGGAAGCCATGCCGGTAAAACCGGCAGGTTGCCGCTAGACCCATAATGATTTACCACTGCCTGACTTGCCGGGATCACCGGGGGATTACGGTGCTTCTGTGAAAGTCTGCAGGCGGGTGCCGTTCCGCCCTTCAGGTCTGACCCTGGCAGGCGGTACGGCACCCGGCCGCAGACTCGTAGTTTGCCAGTCCGGAAACAACGGTGCCGGTAAGCCACTGTTGTTTCCAGACCGGCAAGCTGTCTTTTGGATTGATCTCAGCTCCCATGGTTTTTACCGAAATTCCTGGCCCGGGTGGTAGGTTTATTGCATGAAGAGGGTATGAAACATCTTTGCAAAACTTACATGAATGGTTTATTTCAGGATCCCTCTGCTTTTAAGGCAACAAAGGGTGTGAAAATAGTGTGCAGAACTCTCAGGATTCTGGCTACCTCTTCTGGTGGGTGAAGTAACGTTTCCAGCTAACCAACTCACTCCAGTTCATCGGGCCCATTTCAGTAATATCAAAGTCGGGGTGTATCTCCTGAGGGATCGAATGCTCAATTTGCAGACATGGGTGCAGGAACTTTTGTCAAAGGCTGTTCCATCAGCCAGGGAATGGTTGATGGTGCAGGGCAAACTGTCCACCACAACACAGTTAGTGCCATAAGCAAGAGCACATCTGGAGCCAGTAGTCATTGACATTCTCAGGAACTGATTTCTGGCAACACTTCAGTTCAAGGTTCAGATTCCTTGAGCCGCCTGTCTGAGGACTGCAATGAAATGGTGGTTAGTACTGGATTATCACCCAAAGGGAGTGCTTAACTCTCTCCTCCTGTACCCTGAGTTTTGACCACAGATACAAATGATTTCAGCTGAGCTGAGGAAACTACTCTGAATTCTGAGGTAACTCAGGCCCATAGAACAATAGGGGAAGCAGAGCAGTCATCCAATTGGGGAGAGCTAACAGCAATATACATGGCCCTAGTCCACTTTGTCCCGACCCTCTGCGGTTGGACAGTACTAGTCCACACAGACAACCAAATTGCAAAATCGTACCTAACTGATAATGGGGCACATGGTGCAGGGCCCATAGGATTATAGCACATGAGATTTTTCAGTGGGCAGAAGACAATTAAGCTTTTACCCCAATTCCTTAATTCCTCAGGTTCTCTCGAGTATTTTGAGGAACAATGCTACAGTCCTGGCCATTCTCCAGCATGGGGTCTGGCATGGATTCACATGCTCATGAATATTCCCCGTCGTCAGGCTGGGAATCCTCGGTAAAGAAAAAACCAGTATCAGTTTCGTTTCTGATCTGTCTTTCGTAGTAACAACCAATCACTGGTCCCTGCGTCATACTGACCACAGCCAATGACTGCCCTCTACCTAAGCACCGCCTCTGGCAGCCATCTTCAGATTTTTACCGCACGTTCATGTGTTGGGATCCTCGTGCTATTGCTCTCGAGCGTTAGTGCTAATTTTTCGCGCTTTTTCACAAAAACTTCGATTCTTTCGGTCAGAAGAGCCTCAAGCTCCACCGATCCTACATCCGATCAACGGGGACCCGTGTCGGATTCATCTGTGCCCCTCAAGGGTGAAGATTTCGTCGAGCTACACTTCGGAGGACTCCAGAAGCTTCTCAGGCCCGGTCTCGGAGATGGCCCAGGAGAAGGGAAGCTCGACGCCCGGAAAGCTGTTCAGGGCCTGCCCTGGATGCCAGCTGCAGAACGTCTTCAAGGAGGACGAACACTCTTTCTGCCTTTACTGCCTTCATGGGGACAAGACGCACGTGGAGAAGGACTGTGCGTTTTGCGGCAACATGTCGGAACGGACCATGAAGGACCGCCATCAACGTCTCGCCAGCTGGCTGGAGGGTAAGAGCCCGTCTGGCGAGAAGAAGAAGAAATCTGAGCGGTCTTCTAAGACCTTTGAGGGCGCCCCGGCGACGGGGGCCCAACATAAGGCCAAGCACCGCGAGTCCGCTGGCACCGGGAGCGCCGAACGGTCGGGCTCTACGGTCGCCAGGCAGGGCGCACCCTCCCCGGCACCGTCAACCACGAGCCAACGCTCTGGGTCGGGTAAGAGGAAGGCCGAGCACCCGGCGAAGCTCCTGGAGAGACCCCGGTCGAGCTCTAAGGCAGAGGAGGAGCGTGGCAGTGCCCCCTCCCTCAAGGATAAGGCGGTGAGCGCACCTAAGGTGGTGAAGGCCTTGATCCATTCGACCAAGCCCTCTATCGAAACGGTCGCGGCGGCCCTGGCCCAGCCTGTGGAGGCTGCACCAGTGGTGGCGGCCTCGGGGCCCAGAATCTCCCTGCCTCCTCAGAGGGAGTCTTCTTTCGTGCCCATCGATAGGACCCCCGTGAAACCCTCCGTGGGGAAGAAGGGGGGGCAGGGCGTCGTCGTAGATTCGGCCTCAACCTCAGAAGAGGAACTGATCGAGGTCTTAAGCCACGGCCTAGGCGTGGAACAAGACCAGCCCGTCGGAATGGGCCCCGACGCAGGTGACGACGACGACATCGTCGAGGATACCGACGGGGCCCCTGCTCGCCCGTCTGATTCCCCTCTGCCAGCGCCGCAAGACAACTCGGCGGCCATTTTGTTGGCTATACAGTCCTTATGCTCCGAGTTAAGGACGAGACTACCGTTACCGACGGAGGAACCTCTCCCGTCGGGGGATCCAGAACCGGGACCTTCTGGTGTTCCCCCTACCAAGAAAAGAAGGATCCATCCACCGCCTCCTTTTCAACCGTCGCGCCCCGTCCAGCCCTCCTCCCCGTCCACCCGAGGGGATGATACGGGGACTGACACGGCAGCGACGGGTACGGACGACGAGGCATACGACGAGGATTTTCCGTCGTCGCCTCCCACCAGGGCTTCTCCGCCCGACGAGATTGGATCGTTCCACTCAATGATCGCCAGGGCTTCCGAGCTTTTCCAACTCTGCCCTGAGGAGAAGAAAAAGGAAGGCTTCCTTTACCAACGGCGCGAGGCCAAGAGGAAGACGGTCCTCGCAGTGCCTCTGTTGGACGACATTTGGGATGAGGGCCTTTCCCTCCTCAAGAACCCTTCCACGACGCCAGCGAGAAGAGACCGGTACGAGAAAAAGTACCGGGTCCCGGACTCGGCCCCCCTATGCCTCCGGGCGCAGCCTACCCCGGACTCCGTCGTCTCCGCGGCAGCCAGGAAGAAAGCGGGGGGGGGTGCGGCCTCCACGTCGACTTCCCCGCCGGACGGCGAGGGAAAGAAATTGGATGCCATGGGACGCAGAGTCATCTCGTCGGCGGCGACGACGATTAAAGCGGCCAACGCCTTGGCTATCGTGGCCCGCTACGACAGGGAACTCTGGTACAAGATAGCTCCCCTGCTGGATTTTCTGCCGGACGACAAGAGGGCGGAGGCCCTTGAGATCCTGCAGGAAGGTGAGGTGGCCTCGGACCACGCCATCACCGTGGCGACGGACATCGCCGACACTGGGTTCCGCCAGATGGGCAACGGCGTTTGCCTTCGACGTCGCGGATGGCTCAAGGCTACGGACTTTCGGCAGGACGTCCAGACCAGGGTCCTGGACATGCCCTTCGACGGGAACAACCTGTTTGGGAAGACAGTGGACGATTCCCTTCAGGCCATCAAGGCGGATACTGAGACGGCCCGGGCCCTTGGAGTACTGCAGCAACGGCGGACGCCCTTTCGGAGCGGCGGAGGCAAAGGCGCCTCCAAAGGTTCCGGCGGCGGTTTCGCTTCCTACCGTCAAGCGGCCCGCTCGTCGTCGCAAGAGGCCTACAGAGGACGAGGCAAGTCTGGCGGACCCCGCCGTCGTCGCCAAGGAGGCCAAGGCGGCAAGGCCGCGTCCAAGCAGGATTGAACCGGCCGTGGGGTCGGGCCCCCACCGAAGCACCCCGGTGGGAGGCCGGCTGGCGGGCTTCGTCAGCGTGTGGGAGTCCATCTCCACCGACCGTTGGGTGCTGGACGCCCTGGCCCGGGGCCACGCGCTCGAGTTTCAAAGAAGGTGCTCGCGCGTCCCCCCCGTGGCCAGGAAAGAACTTCACGTACCTCAACTTCTCCTGGAGGTAAAGGCGATGCTCAGAAAGGGCGCCATCGAACTCGTCCCAAAGAGGCTTCGGGGCTCCGGAGTCTACTCGCGTTACTTCCTCGTGAAGAAGAAGACGGGAGGATGGCGCCCCATCCTGGACCTGCGACGCCTGAACAAGTTCATCAAGGCGCAGAAGTTCCGGATGGTCACCCTCCAGCACGTCCTGGGTCAGCTGGAGGAAGGAGACTTCCTATCGTCGTTGGATTTGGAGGATGCCTACTTCCACATTCCCATCCTAAAGGGGCACCGAAAATTCCTCAGATTCGTGGTCCAAGGGCGTCATTACCAGTTCAAGGCCCTTCCCTTCGGACTACGGTCGGCACCCAGGGTTTTCACCAAGTGCCTCGCACCGGTGGCGGCGCAGCTGCGCCGCGAGGGGATTCACATCTACCCCTACCTGGACGACTGGCTCATCCGCGCCAAGACGAGGGAGCTCGCCGTGGTCCACACGGCAAGGACCGTCCAACTCCTCACGGACCTGGGATTCTCCGTGAGCTACGCCAAATCCCACCTGGTGCCCGCGCAAGTCGCACTGTTTCTGGGAGCGAGGCTCGACACAGTGTCCCTTCTGGCCTCCCCGTCGGAGGAGAGGACCAGGACCATCTTGGGCAAGGTGCAACGGATGTTGGTGGCCGACGCGGCCAAGGTGAGGTCCATCAAGTCCCTCCTCGGGATGATGTCTTCCTGCATCTACCTCATTCCCATGTGCAGGCTCCGGATGCGCCCGTTGCAAGAGTTCCTGGATGCGCGCTGGATCCAGACGACGGGCAGCTTCGAGGAAAGGATCAAGCTCGACGAGAGTTTCCGACGAGCGATACGGTGGTGGGGCACCCGCGCGCATCTGACGGCGGGCATGGACTTCCAGACCCCAGCCCACCAGGTGACTGTGACCACGGATGCCTCCCTAGAAGGGTGGGGAGCGCACACCGAAAATCTGCACGCAAGGGGACTCTGGCTCCCGACGGAGAAGTCCCTGCATATCAACGTCCTGGAGCTCCGTGCAGTGTTTTGGGCCCTCAGGTCCTTCCTTCCGTCCCTCAAGGGCAAGGTGGTGAGGATCTTCACCGACAACACCACCACCATGTTTTACATCAGGAAACAGGGCGGAGCCAGGTCCCCAGCGCTGTCCAAGGAGGCGCAGGACCTGTGGCATTGGGCCGTCGCCCAAGGGATTCTTCTGGTGCCGTTTCATCTGGCAGGGATAAAAAACACCATCGCCGACTCACTCAGCAGGGAGCTGCGCTCGTGCCACGAGTGGGAACTACGGCAGGATCTGGTGGATCGCCTCTTCCGACGGTGGGGCGCACCCCAGATCGACCTGTTCGCGATGGCGACTAACACCTAGTGCCGGAGGTTCGCCAGCAGGTTTCCCCAGACGAGGAGCATGGGCGATGCTTTCTCGTTCCCCTGGGAGGGCCTGTTCCTCTACGCGTTCCCTCCCTTGCCTCTGCTAATCCGGCTCGTCAACCAGCTCAAGAGGTCACGGTGCAGGATGATCCTCGTCGCACCTGCGTGGCCGAGGCAGATATGGTTCCCGGACCTTCTGGACTTGTCGGCGTCCCCGCCAATCAAGCTGCCGGCGGACGCGGATCTACTCTCCAGGGAAGGAGGCGCCATCCTCCACCACGACCCGAAGTCGCTGAACTTGCAGGCCTGGCTCCTGCAGCGCTAGAGTTTGGAGGATACGACATACCGGCCGATTGCAGAGAGGTTCTTGCAAAGGCCAGGGCGTCCTCGACTCTTAAATGCTACGGACACAAATGGAAGAGGTTCTCTGTCTGGTGCCACGCACAGAAGGTTAACCCTCTACGGATTACGGCTCCCCAAGTGCTGCCGTACCTGCTGACGCTGGCCAAAGCTGGTCTGGCACACGCGTCCATCAAGATTCATCTTGCTGCGATCTCCTGATACACCAGAACCACGGGCCGGACGTCCTTGTGGTCTCATCGTCTGGTGAAAGAGTTCATGAAGGGACTGTTCAGATCGTTCCCGCCGGTGAAGGCTCCGGCCCCGGCGTGGGAGCTCAACGTGGTGCTGACCAAGCTCATGGGACCTCCGTTCGAGCCTCTGCACTCGGCCCCGTTGAAGTTTCTATCGTGGAAAACTGCTTTTCTCGTGGCCATCACCTCCGCACGACGAGTGGGAGAGATCCAGGCCCTTTCCTGCAAGGCCCCGTACTTGACTTTCCACGACACGAGGGTGGTGCTCAGGACGCAACCCTCCTTCATGCCCAAGGTACCGTCGGACTTTCATCTCAACGAACCCTTGGTGTTACCTGTGTTCTTCCCGTCGCCTTCGTCGCCGGCTGAGAGGACTTTGCACTCGCTGGATGTAGCTAGAGCGCTGAAGTTCTACGTGGACCGCACGAAAGGTTTTCGGAAGACGTCACAACTCTTTGTGAACTTTGGACCTGTCAATCAGGGGAAGGCTCTCTCGAAGGCTTCCATCTCCAGATGGCTCTCCGGCTGTATCATGTACTGTCACCGGTTGGCAAACCGACCGCTGCCTGGCCGTCCGAGAGCCCATTCCACCAGAGCGATCGCAGCTACCACGGCGTTCCTATCTGGTGTGCCCCTGCTGGACATATGCAGGGCTGCTACGTGGAGGTCGACGCACACCTTCACGAAATTCTACTGCGTCGACCGGGATTCCAGGGAGGAGTCCAGGGTCGGCCAAGCAGTGCTGCGCAACCTGTTCGCCTGAGGTGAGCCTGGTGAGGAGGTAAGATGCTTAATGTTGAGTTGATGTGATGCTTAATGTTGAGCCTTTGCCACCTCCCGTGGTTGTGCATGTGTGTACTGCTATGTATTCTTTATTCATGAGCATGTGAATCCATGCCAGACCCCATGCTGGAGAAGGAACAAGTTACTTACCTGTAACTGTTGTTCTCCAGCATGGGTCTGGCATGGATTCACATGCGAACCCTCCCGCCTACCCCTCTGCGGCTCTTCACTTGGTCATACTGCCACTTCACGTGCTTCCAAATCTGAAGATGGCTGCCAGAGGCGGTGCTTAGGTAGAGGGCAGTCATTGGCTGTGGTCAGTATGACGCAGAGACCAGTGATTGGTTGTTACTACGAAAGACAGATCAGAAACGAAACTGATACTGGTTTTTTCTTTACCGAGGATTCCCAGCCTGACGACGGGGAATATTCATGAGCATGTGAATCCATGCCAGACCCATGCTGGAGAACAACAGTTACAGGTAAGTAACTTGTTCCTTATGTACCTTTGGCCTTTGGTTTCCCTTATTGCTACACTGAGCTGAGGGGAAGCATTGGATTCTCCCTCTTGCTCCCTCTCCTCAGCAGTTTCCCACCCGAAAATAGCAGAATTTACAGGATCTCCACTTAGCAGCTTGCAGATGGAGAGGCTAGAACTACTACTATTGGGTTGCACCAAATATGTTGCATTATGCATTCAGGAATCCAGAAAGCTGGCAACTATCTGGGCGTATCAGCATCATTGGCAGTCATTTTTCAACTTTGTGTGTAAAGAAAGTTTTTCCCCCTTGTAGGCTAACCCTTTTCTGGTCTTGGAATTCCGTAGGCATGGTTTCTGATAGGTCTTTCTGTGTCCTCCCTTAAATGTCAATGAGCTGCTACTAACGTTGTTGGATTTAACAGGGATGTTCTTTCATAAATTACTTGCATAGTCACATAGTTCTGCAGTTTTGAACTGAAGGGACGCTAGTTGAGATTTATGGTTCAACCCTTGGATTGACCTCTAGTGTTCAGAGCATTTTGAGCCATTGGATGAAGGCCCCCTTAAATGACTGCTAAGGTGATGTGTTACCCATCATTACTCCATCACTTCAGGCATTAATGTGCGAAATGGTCCTAAGTGGTGTGCAGTCTGCAGGAGGACACACTGACTCTGGTGGAGAAACCTTGAACATTTCTTTTGAAAGAAACAGCAGAGACTTATATCATAGCGTTGTTTCTTTAATGCAGGCAGTGGACGCTGTGTGAGCGGAAGAGATCCACCCCTCATATTGCCCATAAGACCCTGCAGGCCCGCGAAGCGGCCACAAAGTGGTCCTAAGTGGTGTGCAGTCTGCAGGAGGACACGCTGACTCTGGTGGAGAAACTCTGAAAATGTATTTTGAAAAAACAGAGTAGACTTATATAACCGCGCTGTTTCTTTAAAGCAGGCAGGGGACGCTGTGTGAGCGGAAGAGCTCCACCGTGCATTTTGCCCATAAGAGCCCGCAGGCCCGCGAAGCGGCCACAAAGTGGCCCTAAGTGGTGTGCAGTCTGCAGGAGGACATGCTGACTCTGGTGGAGAAACTGAACATTTCTTTTGAAAAAACAGCAGAGACTTATATCATTGCACTGTTTCTCAAATGCAGGCAGGGGAAGCTGTGTGAGCAGAAGAGCTCCAGCCCCCATATTGCCCATAAGACCCTGCAGGCCCGCGAAGTGGCTGCAAAGTTGTCCTAAGTGGTGTGCAGTCTGCAGGAGGACACACTGACTCTGGTGGAAAAACTTTAAAAAAGTATTTTGAAAAAACAGCTCAGACTTATATCTTCATACTGTTTCGTTAATGCAGGCAGGGGTCTCTGTGCGAGCGGAAGAGCTCTACCCCCCATATTGCCCATAAGACCCTGGAGGCCCGCGAAGCGACCACAAAATGGTCCTAAGTGGTGTGCAGTCTGCAGACAGCAGCAGAAGCTGAGACTATGCCCATTTACGTATCTTTCGTTACACACATGAAAAGTCCTGCCTGCTGGAGCGGTAGGTGAGTGTGGCATGGCTTTTCCCACACAGCCGGACCCGAGAAAACATGCAATGGACCCGAAGACAGGTACGTCTTAATCCTAAGACCCCTGTGTCCGAACATTGTCCCATGATTGAAAAGTGCCTGGCGGCAACATCTATGTTTATTGAATCCATTGGTTATAAAAATAACATTGTGAAGATGTCCCCGGAATGCTCCCAGCCTGCCGAGTTAATGCAAGGAGCTGATATACTGGAGGTTAGCAAGGGCAATGCCGAGCGACTACAAGAGCCCGGCACCCTCCCCGATGCTGGAGGGGGGCGGGTATGCCTATTGCTGGCTTGGCCCATGATTCTGCCAAGCCTGCTTACACAGCACCCACAGCCTTCCACACTTGAAGTGGTAGGGATGAAAGTAGGCTGTTCTGATCCCCACGCTGTAACGCAGGACCCGGCTTCAGTGGTCAGTGGAACTCTGCCACAGTCTGGTGAACTCATGAAGCCACATGGCTGCAATGATGCGGGTGAGGGCGCAACTACAACCCCTGAGATATCATCTGAGGGGACGGGGGCAAATGGAAAAATATACTGGAACAGAAGGTAGGGGCCCCCCAAGTGCCAAGTGTGCGGTAGTTTTGACTGGATCTACACAGACAGACAAAGATCTAGCTGAACCTAAGGTGGTCCCCCCTTTTTAAAAAAAGGTCCCATTCGGTATCAGATGTGGGCAAATTGAAATGGCACTTCAGGAGACCTGGCCCTTTACCTTCTATGAAATTATCTTCTGTAAAAATATGTCCACGAACAGAGGAAGTGGCTGCCTCGACACCTGTGACACATTATGCAATTATTCCATCGGTGTCTCCTTGGGAGGACGCCTCTGATGACATTTTACTCAGTAATGGAATCTTGGCCAGCCCCGGCTCCTAACCCCCGCCCCTTTTGGGGCTGGGGTCCTCCAGTTTGGTTCAACTGGTGGATGTTTTCAGTGACGGGGTGGCTTCGAAAGTTTAACCCCAATAGTTGGTGCAACATAGGCACCCCTGGAAGGGGCAATTATGAACAACGGCAGGAACCATACAGAAAAGATGGAGATGCTTGACTGGTATATACTAGTGGCTACTCCCTTATATAAGGTAAGGGGGTGCTCCAACCACCACGATCGACCCGATAAAGATCTCAAGGGAAATCTGCTTGAGAGCAGTGAGGCCGACCTCCCGGCTACCGTGACTGAGAGTATGGATTGGTAGGGTCACTTGGGTGAAGTAGTTGAATTAAGAAGGAGCCGTATTCAGTCCATCGAGGCGGCCGATGCCACTCCAGAGGCTGCTTGTCTAACAAAAGATCTGGCAGAGCTGGCTCTACATCTAAGTAAAGATTTTGGTACCAAAAAGGTGAAATTAAACCACCCAATGACTTCAAACGACTTCAAGTGACAAACAGATTTTTTTGTAGGGGGTGAAAGAAATTGATTCCTCCTATAAAAATCAGGAGGAATCCCAGAGGATCCAAGCCCAGCACTGTGAGGAAGGAGAAGGGGCGATCAAAAGCATTGACCTCCAAGGTCCCTTTGTGACAAATCAACCTCTAGGGGATCAAATTACGATGGTGTCCAACCCGTTTCTTAACTTGGGCCACCTGCCAAAGCAGAATCCAGAACGAGTGCTGCTATTGGAGAATAATGAAAATCGAGACTCTGACCCGCCAAATTTAGTGAGTGTGGTCATCCTCCTCAAGATAAACTTACCTGAGACAGCGAAAGAAATGGAGAGATCGAAGGCAAAGAAACACCCCTTCACTATTTTTGAGCAGGTTAAACCAAGTGGAATCTCTAAAAAGAGCAGCAAATTAGTAGTTCAAATGAACAAACCAAAAAATATGAAGAATCATATTCATCATAAAGCTTGTGGCTCTTGAAGCTTTTTGAGATACTTTAAAAAAAACGACAGGAAAAACGCCTTTAAGTTTGGCACAGGGGAGAGATAAAACTGCTTCCTTAGCGCAAAAATGCTCTGTCCCACTCCCTCAATCGGACTGTGATTCTATAATTTCAGTAACCTTGAATTTAGAACCAGATACAGAGGAGGTTGACTTAATGGACCTGTCGTGTATGAAGATCCTGAGGTTGAGAGTAGTGGGGTGGCCCCAGAAGACCTCCATGAAGTGGCCGCAGCATTGACCCCGAAAGGCATTTGTCAGGGTCCGGTGGGGAATGCGCCTCATCTCCTTTTCTCAGGATGGAGGAAAAAAGGTGGAGGCTGGGAGCCAATCAGAACAAGGATCATAGTATTCAGAATCCAAATTTCTTAATGGAAAAGCTTGTCTTGAAGTCAAACCGGGACTGTCTGCCAGTTTTAAAAAAGACGATTCAACAACTACGATGAGTGGAAGTGTTAATGGGCTCTGCCTCAGTGGCATTGCTCCTACTTGAAGCAAAGGACGATTTACGAATACTGGAATTCAACATGAAGAGTGGCCAATCTACAAGAGAAAGATGTAAGGACCTAAAGAGAAATTACTCATCACGTTCAGAGGCCCGGAATTGGAAGTCAGCACATGACTTTACACAAAGAGAGGTTTTAAATAGTAGCAGGGATCCTTCATCCTCATGCTCCCAAGAGGAGGAACTAAATTGCTTTTCTAAATTCCAAATTACTGCACCAGTGAATGAAGTTGCGGTACCCCAGAAAACATTAGTAACCCAGGGTGTAATTACAGCCCCGTTGGCTGGGCATGCTAAATCGTGGAGCTGGCTAACTGGAGCCCTAGCTGTTAAATATCATGCCTAGAGCCAAAAGTTTGGTAGCGTAAAAACCCTGGAATTTGAATCTTGGAATACTCGAGGACAGAAACATCTTTTTAATTACTTGGATCCAGTTCTTGCCAAACTGGATCTTATCTGCATCCAGGAAGCTAAGCTTGGCAGGTGGAAGAGACAATCTACGATGGTTATCAAGTTTTCATGAACCAGGCAAAAGGCCCAAACTGGCAGACCTTCAGCAGGCCTTCTGGTAATGATAAAGAATGCCCTCAATAAAAAGGCAAAACGAACGATCAACCCGAATGCATACATACAGATTGCACTTTGCAGCTTGAAAGATTTGAAAGCCAAGGATCCAGATCTGCTGCTACTTTTCAACTTGTATTGGAACCCCGACGTGAAAGAAGGGGAAACATTTGTGGAGACAGTTACCGATTGGATCGACCAACTGTACGTGGAGCACAAGAACATCTGGTTGGTAATATGTGGTGACTTGAACTCAGACTGTTTCAAGAAAAAACAAATACATGGCCTAAAATCCAACGGCCCTAAGAGATACAAAGGCTGCAAGTGGATGGAAGAAATGGACCTGAGAGGTCTCCAAACGCTCAACGGAAACACCTATGGAGACATACCGGCCACAGTGACCTAGAAAATAGGATCCAAGACCGCTATCTTGGATTATTTCTTTGTCTCTGATAATCTGCTGCGTAGGGTAAACCTATTAACTGTATATTCAAAAAAATACAGTGATCATGACCTCATAGTAATGTCTTGTACGGAAATGAGGCAGGCTAAATCAGCCTGCTGGAAAGAATCCGTTGAGTTGGAAGGAGAAAGAAACCGTCTCTGACTACGCCCTAAAGACATTCCTGTTTTGACTAAGGATCTTGTGTCATGGCAAAACTATGAAAGTAATGATGTGGAATACGAGAGGGCATTGATTTTGTTTAGAGAAAAAAGCCAAGGAACTCTGAAACCATCTTTTAAAGCCCACCACGTTCATAATAAAGAGGTAGTGGCGCAGAAGAAAATCCTCAGGAAAGATCCAGTCTGAAACTAATACGAATTTAAAAGATTGGCGCCAAAAAAGGAAACTAAAATATCGTAACTGGACAAAACAGCATAAGACTTTGATTATCCAAAAGGATGCAGAAGTAATGATGATGGCCCTCAACAATTCAAATAGCGGGTCATTATGGCAAATTCTGGATGCAAGGGGATCTAGATGTCACTACCTACTAAACCCCATCCCAAAAAATGTATGGCTGGCTCATTTTGAGTCGCTATTTGAAGCTAAAGATGCAATTAACATCAAGGGCCCTAGCACCTCAGAAGTGGAATACAGAAATTGACAAGGAAGACATTTTGTTCCTCATAAAAAAAGCAAGTCAGTCGAGAGCTCCAGGGCCGGACGGTCTGTCAAACTATATCCTAAAAATGGCCCCTGAACATTGGGCAGACTTTTGCCACATTCTCTTCCAAAGAATTATAGAATCAGGCAAAATTCCAAAATCCTGGAAAAAATCGATAGTTGTCCCCGTATTCAAAAAGGGACACCGGAATGCTCTGAGGAATTACAGACCAATACCTCTATTGGATGTCGTTGGGAAAATATTTGCAACAATCCTGTTGAAACTTTTCAATGAGTGGATTTTGGCGACAGGAAACTTTGATAAAAGACAGGTGGGATTTGTTAAAGCGGTCAGCTGTAGTTTAAATGTACTCTTGATCAACTTATTAAAACTACAAGTAAGCAAGTCTAAAGGAAAGATCTATTTGGCCTGTATAGACCTCGAGCAGGCTTTTGATAGCATTGATCAAGACTTACCGTGGGATAAGCTCACAGCCAAAGGATGTCCAATTGACCTTCTAGCTGCTATCAAAGATTTTTATACAGACACTAGTATGCAAATTAAGCTTGACGCCAATGGAACCGTGACAAAAAACATCAACACAAGGAAAGGCCTTAAACAAGGAGGTCCATTAACACCAATCCTATTTAATTTCTTTGCTGAAGATCTGAAGCAGGACTTGGCGAACACACCAGCTTTTCCGGCCAAGATAAACGGAACCCACGTGGGGTGGCTACTCTACGCCGACGATTTGGTACTAGTGGACCAGACTCAGGTTGGCCTTCAGAGAAAACTGGCCACCCTGGAGGATTATGTCGGACAAAACGGCCTAAAGATAAATGCATCTAAGTCAGAAATATTGATATTTGTGGCTTCAAAGAGCAAAAGAGTGAAGAAGGAAAGTTGGATCCTAGATGGTAAACGCCTGACCCCCTCTAAGTATCTGGGTGTCATCTTAAACCCAGGAAAAGGACAAAAAAGCCTGGAGTGCCTGCCTAAAAAAGAAAGTTTGATATTTGACCACACAGGGAATGGTCATTAATAAAAGATTTTGAAGATTCTCGCTACAACCGGTTGTGACATTCTACAATTTGAAGGTCACTCCAATTCTTACCTATGGGGCAGAGACCTGTTTTCGCATGAACTGGGAGTTGTGGGATTACTTAGAAGGCTTCTTTTGGAAGCGGATAGTCCATCTGCCAAAGGCCATGCCTTTGGCGATAATCAGTTATGAGCTAAGTTTGGCGTCACTATATGTGAGAGTTGTATGGAAGGCATTGCAGCACTTCAGAAAATCAATCTTGACAACCAGCCCGCCTCAGTTTGACATAATTAAGATGAAAGAACCTGACACAACAGATTGGGCCTTGAGCCAGTGGAGAAACCTTTGTTCAGCCATCCTACAGGATGTGAGTGTATCCATGGATATCTTAAGTAGAAACCCGTTGTGTGTCAAAAAGATTTTGTGGGCTGATGATTGGTGATTGATGGAGGAAAAAAGAGCAAGCTCTGCAACCCACTGTTTATCTAAACTCAACAATGGTCAATTAAATGTCATCCCTGGTTAATTGAAAAAGTTCCCGAATGATAAACAAGGTAATTTATTCCTGAGATTCAGATTTAATGTGCTCGATATGAAAACCACCCTGAAGAGAAATGGAATTAAGCAAATAGATGAAAAATGCTGCTTGTGGGGGTCAGAAGAGTGAGTCCTGAAACATTTAACTCTATTCTGGCCAAAGATCAAAGAATTAAGGACGATACATCTATATGACAAAATCTTTGAAAAGTTTGGGCTGGACGCTTAGATGTGGTGGGAGACGTTATATGGAGGGCAAAAGTAAAACATCACGTTTGCCTTGATAAAATTCCTGGAAGCAGCGTTGGAAAAACTCAGGAAAATAGAGTCTTGATCATAAAATGATGAACAGGAGTGGCGAGAAACACTTGGAAGGGTATGTTTTAAGGGTGAATGTTAAATGGAGTAATGGAGATTCCGGTTGTTTTGCATGTTCCACTGTCTATTTTCCCTTTTTGGCTTGCCTACACCATGGAGACTGCTGATTTGCAGGTGTAAATTGTTAAAAAGTTTGTTATAAACTAATAAAACAAAACAAAAATTGTAACAAAAAAAATGTATGTGTTCTGAGTCCTAGATACAGTTTTTTGCAGATAGTGGGGTTCCAAAATTTCCCATAGCTTTTCAGCCAAAGGTGACATCCATGTTTCAAAGCGCTCATGTGTTGATTATTCTGGTTCTGGTAGGTGAGTTGTTGTAGGGGCAGGAGAACCGGATCCACTTGATGTGGGCAGGGTAATCTCAACCCCACTGAACCCCACCAAAACATTCAGGCAGATAGATTGTTTCTTGGTGACTTATGGCACTTCCAGACCAGAGGGTAACCCTCACTTTCATTGCTTACCAGATGGATTAAGTATACCATCTCAACTGCTTATACCAAATCAGGTACTCCTCTTTATTTTTATGTGCAGGGGGACCAACGAGGGGAGTGGCGGCCAATTTGGCTGAATTTGGGGGTGCATCTATTAGGGAAATGTGCCAACCAGCCACATTGGCAACTCCAGCCACCTTCATAAGACACTACACACTATTCTATTGCCTGTAACAAGACTCTAATTGTGGCTCAGCAGGTTTGGCTTCTGTGTCCAATACGTTCATGGCTGGTGCATGACAAAAAGCCTTGGTGTCTACATGTGTTTTGCATATGATTTGCACTGGTTTGGTATATCCTCAGTTAAGTAAGGACTGTGATGAGGAAGCCAGACAAGAGAATCATAGCCTGATTACTTACTAGTTATGTTCATTACACTGTCAGGACCTTCTTCGTCACAGCTCTTTCTCATTCACACCCACCCTCTGTAGAGGGACAAACTTGGTATGTGCCAGGTGGGATTGGTGGTAGGACGATTCATTGTAGTAGAAGGTAAGGGAACAAACCTAAACTATCAATAACATGGAGGAAGGACTTACTATAAGTGATTGAAATCTGCCATTTTTGTGTGGGAAAGGGCAGTTTTGAGGTTGGACTTGGAGGACTGAGTCAGTTAAGATAGGGACTATGACCAGGAAGATCCAGGCTCTGTATAATGAAGATTACTGGTACGTAATCGGGACAATCTTAAACATTTAAATGACTGTTGTCAAAAAGTTGTTTATTTTCTACCAGCAAGTCCACTTTTTGATTTAGATTCAGAGTTGAACCCTTTCTGAAATTTTAAAAAGTTTACATTCTAAAAATTGCTCACAAAGTCTTAGGTAAAGCCAAAACACAATAAAAAAAATATGCTGATAAAAAAAGGACAGGTTATCCAGAATACAGGGTGAGTGGTATTGTATGATTCTCTAGCAAGCATTTAAAATCAGAAAGTCCAAACCAATTCCGCTCATGTTTTATTGGATTTTTCCTAGTTAAAATCAAAGTTGAGATATTTGTCCATATGCCTTCAAGTATGACGGCAATTTACTGTCACAACTTGCGACACAAAATGCGTGGCTATCCTTTGCATGTGAAAGACATATGAGAAAAAGAAGGGTGACATTTGCATAGTACTATGCATACTGTTATTACAGGCAGATTCTCCTGTCCATGTCAGCTCTCACTGAAACGTTTCAGCTTGCATAACAAGAGAAGGCCTGTACTGTTCCGCTACCTGATTTAGTTGTGTGGTTTGACTGTCCGTTTTCTGGATGATAACTCAATAGTCTCCCCTTTTACTTCTGATGGAGGAGGAAATGGATGTCCAAAAGTGTAAGGTAAATTGGGGCTTATGACCACAGATGGCACTGTGTGGGATTGCATGCAAGCCTACAATATTTTGGAGGAACAGATCCACCAGTTGACTAGCTTGTGAATCCCCTTGCATTGTCTGAAATGTGCTAACTTGTGAAAAGATCAACCACAACACAAAAAAGTCTTCTATGCATGGCTATCAGGGGCTACTACTATCAATGGAAATAGTATAACATGAAGTCGAGAGGGCAGAAAGTTCTGAAAAGATTTGGCTGATCTGTCCTTTCTGTGCTTGGAGCAAGCACAGATCAGACAAGCGTAAGTGCTCTTATTCATATCTTTAGCCCCAAATGTATCTTCTTAGTAAGTAATCTTTCAAAGGTCCGTTTAAAATTCAGGCAGGATGACTGTAAAACCTGTGGAAAAACAACATGAATTTGCACCAACACTGACCTACCCCCAGACTAAACATGTTCCAGCAGCACGCAGAAGAATATTTTAGTTCATGCATGCAAACATAATACCAAATATCTTTTTCCTTTAAGGGGTTGCAAAAGAGAGCTAGAGGAAGCATGTCATCTTATTTTTTATGTAGTCCTAAAAGAATAAGGCCATCCTCTTTTCAGTTGGCCGCTCTGGTTTGGTTATGAGTCTGTTAACTGAGTCATGCACCTAGCTAGATCCCTAGTACCCTGCTTCACCATCAACATCTCATGATCTGTAGTTGGTAAGGTGGACCTTCGGTCAAATATTCTACCAAACTCTTACTCAAAACCTGCTAAGTCATACAGAAGAGGATCTTCCTTCCGAGTTAAAGGTGGTGCCTATGCTGATGAATTTCCTACTAACTAGGATGCTACGAAGACCGGCCGTGCAAGTTTGAATTACCGGAAAGGCTGCTGGTCCTTTAAGGAATGGTCATTTACAATAAGCTAAGAAGACATGGTGTTTTTGGGGTTCCTTGTGGGGCTAAAGTAGTTACTGCATTATGAGTGACACGTAATTTTATTGGTGGGCACTGATCTGTTTGGGTTGATGCAGGAGTACCACATCTGCCTAAACAAGCTGGCAAAGGCCCAATTTTAATGATTACTGTCTGCATGCGAGTAGCTACATTGGGCTCCTACTGCAGCAAGCTCCACATGGAGGGCCGAGTACTCTGTTCGTGGGACAGTAAACTCCAATTGTAATGTTGCCCAGGTTTTTAAAACATCTGTGTATGCCTGAGCAATGTCCATGATCGCCACTTGACTAAGGGACTAAACGTGGGTTTGTTAATCTGTCATAGGTAGAAGTGGCAAGTTGTAGGTTCTGCTGGAAGTTTACAAAATGTACTGCGGCAACGCCGCTGGCCCCTTTGTTTGGGGTGTGGGGGCGTTTTAGAGGTATATGGGCAGAGCTTGGAGGCAGAGCTAGGTGTAGAAAAATGTGGGATGCCAAATGATGCGGAGTGCAAAAGGGGAGGGCAAAAGGCAGAGTACAAGTGTGTATGCCTTTTTTTGCACTCTGCCGTGCAAATAGAGTAAACGCTGCCTGACATGTACGCATGGCAGGCAGCATTTACAATGGATACAAATTGAGTCTGCAAAAGCCATCAGACTCCATAGGGATCACCACAATTTGCACCAGCATGAAAATCCATGCTAGCGCAAATGCTGGAGTATTTGTATGGCAGAGTTGAAGGGAGCAACAGGAACAAAAGTTACGTTCCACCCCTCCTCTCTGACATATAAATTGACGAAAATGGGGTGTAACATAAACGAAACGTGTAAAAGCCTTACGGAAGCCTTACGCATTTCGTTTTATGTTTAACCCCGATTCACAATATGCCCCATATAGTAAAAGGGAAGAGTAAAGGCAATTTTGCATGCTTTTACTTTTGTGCTGCCTTGTAAATGTTTAATGTTGCATGCAGAGACTCAACAGCACGTAATTGCTGACATTGGAAGTGTGGCTCTATGTACATGCACGTGCATTCAGCAAAGGTTTGACACGGGCGGCTAGACCGGCTTGGAGGAAGCTGCTTAGCTTTGGCTGGCAGGTGGGTGATTCTGGATTTCAACTACTTCAGCACCCTGCTGGCAAAGAAAGGTTAATAGGTTTTCTGAAATGGCCATTTAGCGTTGCAACTCCCAGCTGCTTCATTTAGGATGCTGCCACAGAATGAAGCCGCGATATGGTACTGATAGTATTCACATGTTCCCTAGGGAAGCATCAGTCTTCACAAACTAAAGCCTGTGTCTTCTTAATGTGTACTTGCTGGCCAAAGACAGACCATTTAAAAAATGTTAACTCATCACAGATGTGTTTTCCCATTTATCAGAGAAGTATTTTACCATGTCCTTAACTCTTTGGTGTGGGGCAGCAAATATGCTTGGAAAGTTCAAGGTGGGGTTAATGTTTGCAAACTCAAAGAAAAAAAGGGAAATCATGAATTGGACTTTGCATTAGGAAACAACCCAATTATAATCTGTGCACCACAGAGCTGCCTTGGAACAAGAAGGGAAGGAGATTAGGTATATTTGGGTAAATAAATATTACCTTCATGAAGATTCATGAAGGTACTTACTTCTCCTTTTCACACAACCTACCAATTATTTCCTCTGGCATGTGCTAAGTATTTTGTATGTAAACTCATTGGAACACACAGTTGAATGTTGGAGATGCAGCAGTGATCTGCCCAAGGAAAGTGCAGGTCGTTGCACACACTTTTGGAGGGCAAGAACAGCCTTTTGGCGAGCAAACACCCGATATTTCATAGATCTGGGATTAAAAGGGAAGGGCTTGTCATGAGCCCTACATACGAGTTATAGACAGATCATTGGCAGGATGAGATGATGAATTCTAAGGTAGACCCTACTTCATAGAACTTAACACAACACTTTAGGTTGGCCAGGGTGGAGTAACCTTGTGTCAGGGTGATTTCCCGGAGGCCAGCAGAGATGTCCGCGAACCTCCCGGGGGTAGGGAGGCCCCAACTCCTCCCGCGTCCCAAAGAAGTATGAGGCACATGCAAGAGCAAAGAGTTACTGCTGTTTATTGCATGAAAACAGACAGGGACAGGTTCTTGGAGCGTAGGTACCCAGGAACATCTAACCCAAGATGGGCTTGCAGGCCCTTTTCTAGTTGGATATTGCCACATGGTGCGTCACCTGCGAAACCTCACCCCCAAACCTATCGCTACCCCGGGTTGGTTCCCTGAGTGGTAGGGTCAGTATGGATCAGTATAGAAGGGAACGTTATTGATAGAGAAGAGACCAGGTGGTACGCTTGCGTCGTCCCTAAGAATTGTTACATAAAAGTAGTTACATGAAGAAGGTTAGTGATTGGTTGTGTTAACGTGTCATCAGTGGCTAGCCCCCATGCCCTGATTGGTCCACCCGCGAGCCCCCAAGCCTGGGACCATCATTGTTCCCAGCTTGCAGTGTACCTGGTACTGGCAACAATGTGTGACTATGTGTCAGCGGACGACAAAGGACAGGTCTTACTACTGGCTGTCCGAGCGCTCCTTTCCCATCGCTGCCAGTGTCCAACTTGTAACTCTTTTGCTGCAGGCTGGGTCTCAGACTGAGAGACCCAGGATTCTTTAGTCCTTGGAGCTTGGAGCTTGGCACTGTATCAGGACGGCCTGGTCATGTGTTGGGAGACCGTGGCTGAGGCAGAATTATGGGGATTTAATTTGTATTTCGGCTCTGAGGGGTCTTTAGCAGTGGCAGGTGTAACCTTGGCGTTCAAGAGTGCAGCATGTTGGTTGCAACTTCGCCGACTTGGCTGTGGTGCTCGTCTGGGATGGGCTGCAAGATCAGCATCTTGTAGCTCTGTTCGAGCTGCTCCGGGTCTGGGAACTCTGGTTTGCGGCCTACCTTGGCCTAGTCATAGGTGGCGGTGCAAAGTTCATAAAACAAGGGTTGCGAGGGTACAAATTATGTCTTTATATATTAGTCCATCTACAGGGTATTATCTTCAGGGTTTTAGTAGCATGTACACAATCTCTTCTGGTGTCTTGCGGTGCAGTAATGGCCTATGTAAAAAATAATAACGATGCATGTCCGTGAGTGTGCGCAATCCTCTATGTCATAGCACTGAGCGTGTTCTTCATGTAGATTGGTGTGTGTGTGATCGGGTGCCTGGCGGCACGTGTGTTTCTGTTTGTCGTGGCAAATGTCATCTCTAAAGATGGCGGTAGTTGGTAGTGACGTTTAGTCGAGCTCATCCATATTGTCGGCCTCAACCCCGGCTGGTTTCCCACCTCATGCTTTGATGGGATGCGGTTTGCTTGTGGCTGTGGGGCGTGGCCACGGTGGATCTTGACGTCTGGGGCGGCAGACAGGGGGTCAAACTCATCCCGCTGCGGGTGCCTGGGTCGTGACGTCATCAGCTATAGTTTATATGGTGGTCAGGGGAAGGGACTGTCCCATTTTCCCTCTTCAGTACCCCCTCTGGTCGACTTGTCGACCACAAAAAGATCCATTCTCTTGTCTCCTCGTATTCGCCATACCTTCATTATTCCCGACAGGTGTCCGTACCGGTCTACGTGATCGTCGAATGACCAGTACATATATACACATCCACCACCTGGCTTGCAGTAAACCCATTTTCCAACATAGCTCTTCAGGTTCCGTGGGTTCTCTACTTTTATCGATGGTGGGTATAAGTCCGCTTCTACTATCTGCTGGCGCAGGCGTTTGCGTTCCTTTATTATTAAGTTAGTGTGCAGGTCGTCTTCAGCTGGCATTAGAATGTGCATTCCGATCATTTCTTCTGCAGTCTGCTTAGATTTTGCCATCCATATTTTTATCCCCATCAGTGAAGCCATTCCCAAAATCATGCATCCGTCCAAGACCTTCAGGCCATCCGCTAACCATGACGACATCCAGGACCAAAGGTATGAGAACCAACTACCATCCTTCGTCACCCCATTAGCCTCTTCTTCCATCTTCGCGTGCATCATGGCGAATTGTGACACCGCTGTGGATAGAGTACCATTATCTTTGTTGTTTGCAGGAATGAACATACATTAGGAACTTCCAATTTTAACGCAAACACCTCCTTCCATCACCGTTAGAAGGTCCAGCACGTATCTGTTCTGCAAGGCCACCATACTTATTGCCCTTAGTTCTTCTTTTATAGCGTTAAATCCGTTTACTGTGGAGTTGACCGTCATCATTAGCTCCCACCTGGTGATTTGTAGCCATTTTGCATTCACATATACCTGCACTCCTGGATGTATTATGGAGAAGAAGAACATTGCTGCTCTACTGAATAGCTTGTGCGCTGGAGGTATCTCACTCAATGCTGTTTCTGACCTTCCCCTGGGGTAGTTTCCTGTTCTCCTTGTCTTTTTATTCTTGTCAGTGTTGTTTCCTTGGTTGTACTACTCCGATATGCGCTGCTTACTTGCCCCAGGGACCTTTCATTTCTTTTATTTCCTTCATCCATTTTAGGGAAGTTTTCTATGTTGATGTGTTTATGCGGTACTACCAGGGATGGTGCGTTGACGTGTACCATGGTGTATACTCCATTCCATGACTGTGGTAGGCTGTGGTAGGCTTTTGTTCCACAGGCCCAATAGTGGTCCATCAGTACTGCTGTCCCTGCACCCCCCTCAGAAATCTTTTTCGTTCTTTTACATCCTTCATTCGCTCCAACGTCAACTTCCCCCTCATGCTGATAACATAGCATGGGGGCTGCAAGGGGAATTATCGTTATGGGTTCTTCTTCTTTATCCAGCCAAGTTAGTAGGGCTGTACTCTTTGCCTACTCCTTGTAGCATTTATCGTTTTCTTCTTGTAAAGTCATTACTGTTGATTTTGCCAATGTCAGTATCAGGCTTCCCACAACTCCATCCGCCCATCCATTCTTCATATACACCTTACCATAGATCAGTATCAGGGGTCTTTCCCAGCATCCTGGTTCACCTCCTATTTCTCTTGCACTCCATTTACACGCCAGGTAGTTGAGTGTCACTTCCTTTGTTTCCCCTTTATCTGGCACGTCGGTTACGTATTGTAACCCTTCTGTTAACTGCCAATAATTGTCAAACATCGGTAGAGTTTTGATGAATTTGTTTTCATATGGGTATGTTGATTTTGATTTCCATCTTAGTGTCACCGTTTTCCCTTGGAATCGTCCATGTGTCTGAAACAGCGCTAAATATACGAGGCACCCATGGCGTACGGAATCAATGAGTACACGTAGCAGTTGTCCTTTGTTGTGTCCTCACCAATTTTGAACATGTGCTTATACCACATGTTATTAGAGACATGTGCTGATTCAGTGAGATATGTGTCCACTCCATGTACATCAATAGAAACACTACGTTTACCTCTCTACGTTTGGCCCCGTGCTATTTGTACCACCTGGTGCAGTGCTCTTGGCAGCTGGGGTAGGGGAGATGTTAGTATTGGGTTTTACGTTCACACACAAAGCATAGTAGGCCTGCCAGACAGCAGCAGTTATCAGACCAGTGGTCAAAAACATCCCCAACATCTTTATTACAGTCGCTGTAACCACTGGCATGTTTACCCTTACCTTTGCTGCCGTCCTGCAGCTATTTCACTTTTAGATGATATAGGTGCCTGTCTGAAAATGTCTAAAATTCTGCGTTAATTTCGTTAGTATTTGTTATGCAAGCCCTGCGAATCAAGTGGTCATTCAATGCCCAAGCAAAAAGCTCCTCCCAAGCCTTCCTTACCGTCATATCTCTGAGGGAAGGTAAGGTTGCGTGAAGGTGTGGAAACAAGCGTAGTATAAGTAGGAGAAACGCGTATCCTTCTGGGCCTTAAGTATTTTGGTCTTTGTATTACATATATAAATTGGTGTGATAATGCTTCTGGAATGTCGTTGGTGGGTAGCATTTGAGCCTGGGCAGTGACTAATGTTCTTTATCAGATACTTGCATACAATTATTACAATGCGCGAGGCCTGCATGTGCGAGACAAAAGGGAAAACAGAGCATGCACGTGTTTACACAGTGTGGTGCATATTACTGTAATCCTTGCCGGTGTCTTCCTTAGTCGTTGCTGTTAAGTACCCTTAATTTAACCTTAATCTCCTAAACCCAGTACTATCTTGTCAATTACATATTTACTAAGATTCCCGTGGGAACATTTTGTGTCTTGGACCTTGTTACTATAGGGTGGGCTGTGGGCTGCTTTTTGTTTATGTTCTCGGGTGACTCTTGTGCCTGTGCTGTGTTCTCGTCGTCGTTTATTGTTTCTGAAGCGTTGGCCCTGTCGCTGCAAGGGTGGGGCTCGGTCTGTGCTTTGTAGGGCTTGATATCATGGATATGTGTCCAGATGTCCTTGTCGACTAACTTTATTGTCCTAGTGGCCACTTTCTCAACAACGTGTGGCCCTGTAAATCTAGGGGCATTCCACTTTCTTCGATAGTTCCTAAGAAGGACTGTGTCTCCTTCCTTTACTGTCCATTGAGCAGTCTGTTCCTCGTTGTCTGTTGTTTCCTGCTGGTTGTTCTCTGACCAGCCCTGTGCTCGTTGGATCTGTTGAGAGATAAAGGAAGCACTAGTAACCAAAGAAGAGACATATTCATACATTTCTTCACCAAAAACAGTACTTGCTCCTTCACAATCATACATTGCTCTGGTGGGTGGGGTGAGCGGAAGGTGCATCCGGCGTCCAGTCACCACCTTGTGGGGTGTGAGGTAGTGATCCGAACCGGGCAAGTTCCTCAATTCAAACAAAGCGAGAGGAAGGCAATAGAGCCAACTATTTTTGGTTGTTTGCTGGGTTTAAGCGATAGCTTCTTTCAAGAGGCCATTGAGGCGTTCGCAGTTGCCGTTGGCTTGTGGATGATACGCATAGGCAAAATTTGGCTTAATCCCGAGTAGTGCAGTTATATGCTGAAATAGTTTGTTCGCAAAGTGGGTCCCGTTGTCTGATCTCAATACTTCGCAAACCCCCCACCTCGGGAAGACTTCCCTTACTAAGAATTTAGCTGCCCTGACCGCATCTGCATGGGAGCACGGGCCAGCCTCAATCCACCTTGAAAAAGGGCACACTACTACAATCATATATCTGTATCCTTGACATATGTTGATCAGGTCGACGCAGTCAATATGTAGGTGTAGGAAGGGTCCTTCAGGCCGGGGTATTATACCTTTGATCACTTGCAGCGTGCAACCGGCTGTAAATTGTTGACAGGTGAGACAATTGCGACGTGTGAATTTAGCTCGGGACAGAACCATGACTCTTTTATTCGTGCTGCAATTACTTCCTTTCCTGTATGAGTGGGATGATATAGTTGGGCCAGTGCTGTTGTTACGCTCACCTGGCTCCCACAGGGGTGTCGAGTGGAACTGGACAGCCACGGTCTCCACCAACGTGATGCGTAGTGCAGAGATGACTGACTGGACTGGCCCACCTAGCTTTGTCTGCTTGACCCGTAGAAGTAGTCTCCTAAAGACGGGCAAAGGGAATTAGCCACCCGTGGATTTGAGTATTAACACCTCACTGCGTCCCCACTTATCACTTCTGACATTCCCTTTTACAAAGCTCACCTTATAGTTTTGTATGATGAGTTCTCCATCCTGCGAAGAATGCAGGGGTGCGTTGATGGCCAGTTACTCCACTGGCTTGAGGATATTGGAAGAGTTCTGGACAAATCTTGGCTCCAAACCTCCGGGCGAAAGGCCGTAAGTATATAGTTCTAATGAGTTCAAAATGTTCGATTAATCACTCTTGTCCAATTCCTTGTTTCTTTTGCAGCTTGGACCCAAAAGATGATCGTCTTGTGGCAGCTGAAAGCGTTCAGGTAAGAGTCTGTGTTTTGTAACACTGTCCGGTAAATGATGCCAAGGTTTAATTCGCTGCTTTCTCTTTTCTTGCAGGTGCAGCGTAGGAAGATTTGGCGTGCTGGTGTATAATACCTCCTGCGGTAAAATCAGGTAAGCATATGGTGGCAAGAGATTGTCCTTGTTTGTTCCCTTGGCTCACCTTGTTGTTTTCTTGTCCCCCTTAGGCGCTGGAATGCGGCAACCAGGTGATGGAGACAGCACCGGATCGTAGAGATGCTGCGAGGAACGGTGAGTATGGCGCGGCGCTTCTGCTGGCGATGCAACGCATTTAAAATTAAGTCTGTTTCTGGTTCGAAGATGCGCTGAATCCGAAATCAGGTAAGAAATCCAGTAAAGTTCTTGTTCTAACCTTTCTTCTTCTTTCCCTTCTTTCTAGGCGCTCTGGACTCGAGGCGGGCGTGGCAGGAGGCTGGATGCTGACTGCAGACACGGTGAGCATTACGCTGCTGGATGCAGAATAACGTGAAGCATGTGCTGCTCTTCGGGCGTGGTTTAAATAGCCTTCAAAGTAGTCCCAGGTAAGTATTCCTCCACAGCCACAACCGAGTAACAAAATAGTCCCTAAGATAAAATAGTCCCTTCAAGCCTCACATGGGCTTGGATGCTTGGATCCCTTGCAGCATGGTCTGCATCAGGTAAGTTTTAACATATGAGCCTGGCACCTATGGCGCCAGGACTGATGTCCCATATGAGCCTGGCGCCATAGGCGCCAGGACTGTACCCACATAGCCCCTAACAGGGGTTGCTGGGTTTGCTCCAGGTAACATGATGCCTGCTTCCGGGGTTGATGGACTTGGTCTGGATGCCCGGGGGTAGGCATCATGACAGCTGTTTTGAGTAGGACCACTAGCATTACAACTTTTCCTGTGTTGTTTTGTCTCCATAGCGTGTCTGTGGGGGACATGGAGCATCCTCTTTTAACCCACAGTTCCTTTTCTGCCATTGGAGCAGCTGCCTGCAATTCCATAGTCCGTGTCTCGGGAATGTGTGTGTACCCATCTTTCATTATCATCTGTCTTGCCCTCCCCTTATCTTTTTGTTTTTCTGGGACATCCCACAATTCACCAAAGTATGCAGCATATTTTGCATGTGCGTCCGTTGTTTCATTACCTCTCGATATTGGGTCTTCCCCATTGGTGTATGCTTGGCACTTCACCAATGTTACCTCTAGTGGGTAGGTTATGGCTTTAATTAGTTCACCCAGGAGGAGGGCATGTTGCACTGGGGTACCATCAGCTCTCCTAAATCAGCTTCTGAGCCACCTTATTAGTCCAGAATGGACCGTAGATGTGACGTATGCACTCAGAATATATAGTTACTCTTTTTCCGTTGCTTTCTTCTAAAGCCAAAATGGGAGCTACTAATTCTGCTGCTTGCGCTGAATAGTGTTGGGGTAATGTTACACTCACCTGGTTCCCGCAGGGGTGTTGGGGCACGGTTGGAGCCCTCCCTTGGCCTGGTTCCTCGAAATCACCTTCCCCTTCAGAGAGTGGTTGGACCTGCGGCTCAGGAGGTGGATGTTGCCCCTGCGTGAAGAGGAGAGGCAATGAGAATGGAGTGTGGACCTTGTGACTTCCGCCAGCCCTTTCGTGCCAGAATACGGGGGGCAAGCACTTTTGTCACGCTCACCTGATTCCCACGGAGGCGCAGGTCTGGCTTCGAGGTGCTGATGCTTCTTCAATGGTGAAGCGCAGGACTCTGAAGATGGACAGGTAGGACCCCTCTACTCTGGCTTCTCTGGCTCGCAGGAATATTCCCCTGTGCGTGAAAAGGGAGTATTACCTACTGACGGAATAATGCTCAAGCCTCCCACTCCCTTCCAACCCTCCACGATACCCTTCCACGGTTCCCCGTGAAGTCTCACCTTAGGGTCTGGAAGGATGAGTTCTCCATCCTGCTTCTGATGCAGGGGCGCGTTGAAACCCAGTTACTTCACTGGATTGAGGTTTGATGGGAGTTCAAATAAGCTTGACTATTCAGGTAAGGCGCTGTAAGAGTTCTGTAGCAAGTTCAAAAGTTCAAGCTTAATAATAATGTTCATTGTCTTATTGCAGCAAGCGCTAACGCTTATGTCTTTTTCCCCTTAGGGGCCGGGGTTCGGAATGCCGGAGATGTGGCGTCGACCCGAAATGAAACGTGCAGTTCCAGTAAATGACAGGTAAGTTCTGGATGAGCGTTCGGGTAATGTCTTTGCATTCGCTCATTCAATGTCTTTGTCTTTTTTCCCCATAGGGGCCGGGGTCCGGAATGCCAGGAAGCGGCAGGACCCGAAATGAAATGGGAATGACCCAACAGGTAAGTCTTAGAAGGAAACTGAGCTTTTCCTATTCCCTTCCTTCTCTCACCTTGTGTTCTTGTCTTTTTCTCTCTAGGCTCTGGGAAGTGGCTGCAGATCCGGATGATCGCTGCTGAAGATGGAGGTGCCCAGGAAAGGTGAGTGAAATGCAGCGCTGCAGCGATCGAAGCGAAATGCTTTTAAAAATGATGTCTTCCCTTTCAGGATCGTCGGTGTGATGTCTCCGTGATGCAGCTTTAGCAGGTAAGGTCTTCTTTCTCTCCAATTCTCTCTTAGCAGGTGACCCAGGATGCTGACAGGCGTGGCTGAAGTCCAGATGCAGGAGCTGATACGGTGAGCGTCCAGCTGCGAGGAGCAGAACAACGCGAAGCGTGAGTTGCTGATCGGGCGTGGTTTAAATAGCTTTGGAAGAAGTTCCAGGTATTTATCCTTCCTCGACCACACCCAAGTGGTAAGTAGTCCCACAGGTAAAGTAGCTCCATTCAGGCCTCAAGAGGGCCTGGATGTAGCAGCATGGTCTGCATCAGGTAAGTGCACATTAAAACACTTGAACACATGTCTAGCTTTATGAGCCTGGCGCCTAAGGCGCCAGGACAGGGGTCCAACATGAGCCTGGCGCCTAAGGCGCCAGGACTGTGTCCAAAGGGCCCCAGCTTGGGCCCGCTGGCACTTCCCTGGGGGGAATGATGCCTGCCTCTGGGGTTGCTGGGTCGGACCTGGCTCCTTGGAGGTAGGCATCATGACAACTTTCCCATAGACGCTCACCTGTAGTTTTGGGATGTTGAGCTATCCGTTCTGCCGTTCCTAGCAGGGGCGCTTAGAACGGACCAAGTTACTTCACTGGCCCGTGGGAAGGTTGATCCAGAACAGCTACGACCAATCCATGTATGAGGTAAGTCTTTAGTATGATTATAGTTCGATCAGAATGACTATATTCCGCCTAGCGGTAATTCTTGCAATGTCTCATTCCATTTCCACAAGTATGGGAAGGGAGTCTGGATTGACGAGAGTCCGGAAGACCATAGAGGTTGATGGAGTTTCCACAGTGACAGGTCAGTTGGTCTTTATAAGGGAAATTTTGTCTCTTGGATATATGCGGCCGTGTGAATGCATATGAGTTCTAACCTGTTTGTTCTTTTCCCTCGTAGGTGCAGGACGAGATGAAGAATGGTGTCCGGGTCCTTGATGAAGATTTACGGTTGCAGGAGGCGTCTCCGGCTCAGACCATGGTGGAATGTCAGTTAGGAAGAAGACACGGCTCAGGCCGTTATGGAATGGAGGTAAGAAGAAGAGTCTGGCACAGGCCGCAATGAGTTGCAGGTAAGAGGCGCGCTCAGTGATGTAGCAGCTAGAGCGCTCAGCGATGTAGTGGCTGGCAAAAGGTAAGATGCGCGCTCAGCGATGTAGAGGCTGGTAACAGGTAAGATCTGCGCTCAGCGATGTAGTGGCTGGCGACAAGTAAGATGCGCGCTCAGCGGTGTAGCGGCTGGCAACAGGTAAGATGCGCGCTCAGCGATGTAGAGGCTGGTAGCAGATGGGAAACGCGTCCAGAGATGGAGCGGCTGATAGCAGGTAAGATGCGTCCGCAGTGGCGGAGTAGCCAAAGAGAAGATGCTCGCAGTGAAGAGGTGGAAGACTGCAGGTAAGAAGCTTTCCCAGGAAATCGCGAAGATGAGGCTGTAATCCAGCGAGGCAGAGGTAGGTACAGCGGAGAGCGTTACGCTGCTTGGAAGCAGAATAATACGAAGCGAGGGCATGTGGATGGGCTGGTCTTATATAGGCTGGTTCAGGCCTCTCCCATTAGTTCCACCTACAAACTCCACCTTGCCCTTCTTTGGGCCTGTAACACGTGCTTTCCAGTTCTGTTCCTTGGGCCACGCCTGACCCAGTTGCACACGCCCTAGGCCTAGAGTGCGCAGAACACACTTTAACATGAGCCTGGCACCAGAGGCGCCAGGACTGGCTCCAATGGGACCCTGGAGATGAGGAAGGACTGGCCACATGACTAGTGTCCATGACAGGTAATTTGACACAGCTCACTGGTGCATATGTCCAATCTTCCTTTAATCACACTACAGCTGATCCTGTCCTCACCTCATCACCTTGATCGATAGTTGATGACCCAGTGATGTATAGTACCTCATCCCCTTCTGGAGCATTTTCTTCTACTTTTCGGGTGGATGAGTAGTATTCAATTGCATGTGTACAATCGTGTGCATATCCTCCTTCTGCCACTTCCTCTGCTATGAACTGCGCTGGATTTACATTACTGCACCTTACTACCTTCAGCTCAGGCCTGGACAGGATTATTTCGTACCCTGTTGCTCTCTGGGTAGTCAGCGTGGACTTTGGCCTGTGCAGGATTGCGAAAAGAGCATGCTCCACGTATAGCGTGGTGGAGCAGCCCATAGTTATTGAAGATCATTTTTCTACTGCGAAAGCTGCAGCAGCCAAGTGTTGTTCGCACAGGAAGTGTCCCTTCATCACTGGGTCTAAGTGTCCGCTGTAAAATGCTATGGGTTTATGTCCCATGCTAGTTTTCTGTGTCAGTACTGCCTTCATTACTGCACCATTGCAGTGTGAAAATATATAGAATTCACTTTCATAATTGGGGTACCCAGAACTGGTGCTATTGAAATGGCCTCTTTAAGTTCATTGTATGCATCAGTCATTTCTCTTGTCCATTCCAACTTTTTCGCCCCCTCTGTGTTTCCCTGAGAGCTGCCAGTAGGGGCCCTATGTTCGTGCTGTAGTCGAAGATAGTAGTTGCACAGGCCAAGAAATTGCTGTAACTCCTTTATCGTTTGTGGCTGTGGTGTGCTCCTTATTGCTTGTGCCCGTTGTGGTGCGACGTTCCTTCCTTTTTGTGAGATGATCTCACCTATGTATAGGACCTGTTCCTGATAATACTGCAGTTTTCCTTTGTCTACCTTGTACCCTTTCTCAGCCAGGATTGTGAGCATTTTTACAGAGTCCCTCCTACACCTTTCCTCAGAGGTGCTGCGGATGAGAATATCGTCTACATACTGCAGCACCGTACTTTCAATGTCGACATTCCCATGGTCCATCTGTATAACTCTGTTGAAGATGGATGGTGACTCGCAGTACCCTTGGGGTAGCCTAGTGTGTTTCCATTTTGTGTTGCGGTATGTGAAACTTGTCAAATCTTGTGAATCAGGATGCAACGGTATTGAGAAGAATGCATTCTTGAGGTCTATCACAGTGAACCATTATGCCTCTGCTGGTATTCCACACAAGGGCCCTCATTACGATACTGGCGCTAAACCATGGCGCTATTAGCACCATGGTTGGTACCGGTATCGTAACGAGTCCGCCAATGTTCAATGGGGAATTACCACCCCATTCCAAGGTTGGCGGGGCGGTAATTCCCCATTGAACATTGGCCTTTCCCCATTCCCATTTTTACCCCATAGGGCTCAATGGGACTGGGGAAGGCACTAAGTATGGTACTGCAAATTGCGGTACCGTACTTATCACCAATGTCCCTTTGCGGGTCCCTACTTTAACGGCTGGTCTAGACCAGCTGTTCAGGTCGGGTCCCGCAAAGGGACCTCGTAGTAAGGCGCTAATGGGTTAATGGCGCTGCAGCCTTTTACGGCGCCGTTAACCCATTAGCGCCAGGGTCGTAATGAGGCCCAATATTGTGGCAGGGTTAGCTGCTACCGGGTACTCTGCCTCTACAATGTGATTATGTGGCCTCAAATCCTGTATAAAACGCCAAGACACTCCCATAGCCTTGCGCACAGGATACACTGCAGTGTTACATGGTGAGTCTGATGGTACTAATATTCCTCTCTCAACTAAGGCACTTATTGTGTCATAGATCCCTTCATCTGGTTCCTTGGATAATGGGTATTGCTTCACCCTGGGCAGTATTGCTCCCTTCTTTAGTTTTATTTTTACCCCTCCAATGCTCTTTATGCATACCACGTCATAGGGGCTAGTAGTCCATAGTGAGGCGGGTACAGCGGCCAAGTCTTCCTCGCGTGACTAAGATTGTGTAAGTGTGGGTGCTTCTAGTGCCATTGCTATTTTCTGAGCTACTTCCTGGTATGTCACCCTTAACCACATGTAGACCTTCATCTGGAACACCATCTCTCCATCTCCTGCTTCGTCCGAGAACAGTTCCTCGTCTGATACCTGTGTCAGCCTGCATCCTTCTGCCAGTGCTATCACCGCCTTCCATGCCTTCCCTTCCCCTTCCTGGGCATGTACTGCAATCCAATCTTCGCGTGCTACGATGCCTTCAATGTCTACCAATATTATTGCCCCTTCCTCTTCACTCGTGGGTGTCTCTGGCCTCAAATAGGTATGCTGCTGGCCTCCTCCATAACTTTCCCTCAATCCCCGGTTACCACGCCAGTGCCATGTCTGTCCCATATTGGAACACCTCCCCGTCCACTGGTTCCGGCCTCGCCACTGTCTTTCCACAGTAAGCCTGAAGGAGGTGCTGCGCTGTGAGAATGTGTATCCCTGGTGTCGAACATACTATCCCCTTGTCAGTAAAGAAAATGGTCATATTCAATCTATTCATGATGTCTCGCCCTAGTATATTTACTGGTGATTGATTTGAATACAACAAGGGCAGGGATAGATTGTGATCACCAACAGATAAGGAAATGTTATCAGTAAAAGGAACCACCCATTTAGCCCCAGAAAATCCTTGAGTGTGCATGGCATGGCCTGACAATTTGAATTTCCTTTCCATGATACAGGATCGAGTAGCCCCCATGTCAACTAGGAAAGAAAAGGTTTTGTCACCTATCGCCACCTTTATGCGTGGTTCCTCCGCAGGGTTAGGTGTTACCGACAGGATGGGACACAACAAGGAAGTTTGTGGGCTGTCCTATTGTGGATATAATGATTGTCCATTCCATATGTAGGGGTTATGTCCCAGTATTGTCACCTTTCCCAATTGTGTCTGTGGTACTGGTGCATCCATGGGTTGTCGTGTGCTGTCTTGTACTTGTGTGAGCTATTGTGCCATGTGGATATGTTGTTGCTGTGCCACTGTCATTTGCTGCTGTGCTTGGTGCTGTGCTGGCTGGTGTGGTACCTGCTGTGCAGTGGTCGTTGCGTAAGGTTGTTGTGTATGTGGTTGTGTCAGTCCACCTTGCTGTTCACATGCATTTCACTCATCTGTGGTAGTTGTGGTTGGGGTAGTTGTTTGATCCCCCTTTATAACCCTGTATCCCTTGTTCCCTCCATCCTGCTTGTGTTGGCCTTGCCCTACATGTGCGAGATACGTGTCCTACTAACCCAAAGGTCCAGCACGTTGGTGGTTCCTGGCCCTACCAGGAGTACCCTCCTGTGCTGTCCAAATACCCCTGATGTCCATATTGGGAATACCCTTGGTACCCTCCTCCCTGCTGGTGTGCGGCGGGACCAAACCCCCTCCCTCTCGTTAGCCCTCCTCTACCTCTGTAATTGTTTGTGTACCCATTTGTGTGTATCCTCCCCGCATTGGTGTTTCATAGATATGTTGCACTGTGTATGGCGGCGCTGGTGGTAATTGCTGTGTCAGCGGTGGTGCTTGCTGTGGCGGGGTTGCTGGTGGTTGTTGTTGCTGTGTAGGGGTTGGTGCCAGAGGGATGGGGCTTGTTATGAGTGCTCCTTCTAGGGCATATTTTGACAGCTTCTTTTGTACTAATTTTGCCTCATCTACCTTTCTATCCTCTTTCATCTTCTCCTGCCACAACCTGCAATGATGTACTATCGTCAGTTGTATCTCTGGCCACGCTTTGGCTTCCATCCCCACCAATTTTATCAGCTGCCTCTGCACTTGCTCTGGTAGTCCCTGGATCAGTATGTGGTAATATATAGCTAATGTTTTGTCCCACGGCTCCAAGCGTTACCAAGCGCCACTTCTCTTGGATCTCCTGGATGTAGATAACAGGGTCCTCATTCTCTCACATTTTACGTGATGTGATCGCCCCTATGTCTGATGTGTCTGGGTATTGTACCCTCAGTGCAAGTCAGTTTCTCCATTTCATATATCCATTTGCCCGCTCCCTGTTAGGCAGAAACCTGTGCAGTTCCCTCTGGGACCACTGCAAAAGATTTAGGACTACAGGTGTTTGGCAGTAAACCCACTTGGTAGCAGTCTTTACCACACAGATTCACTTGGTAGCTGTGGCTGAGCAGTCAGACTTCCCTCAAGAAGAGTTAGGCAGTATACAGAGTATTCACAATAGGTCAAGAGAACACAGTAGAACAAGTAAACACTGACCTGGGCTTGGTGTAAAAGAGATATAATTATTTATTTAAAGCCACATCTAGAAAAACACACAGGCACTAATAGTAAGCAATTCAAAAACGCGGTCACTAAAAGATATACACTCCCTTAAAAGAATATTAGAAAAGTCTTAACTAAAGCCCCACTTATTTTCAGACAGCGGTGAGCGCTTAACGTAGATGGAACTCTAATAATTCGTTTTAAAAAGGGAGAGAAAAGCAGAGAATAAATTGAAACAGATCCCAACACTTTTTCACGAACACAACAAGAGAGGAAGGCAAAGTAACACCATGAATTCAGAGTCAGTAGGCCGGATCCGCTTTAAGAGGATCAAAACGAAGTGTGTCCAAGGTCACACGGTTGCAGTGGACAAAAGTCTTGTAACGGTTCAAAAAGGAGTTGGACCAAAGAAAGGGACCAGTTAGAGGGTCAAGGCGGCCAGCCCAGTCCAGAAGGTTAAGGGGTTATTATTATCTTGTAGCAATCTTTAGAAAGGGAGGCCTGGCGGGCACGGTACCTTAAAGTGGTGAGAGTACTCCAACGGGGGCAGTTGTTCCTGGCAGCGGATGCAAGTCGGTGCTTCATCCGGGGGAAGAGAGGATCTCGTCGGGGAGGAAGACAGGAGTCCGTTGCACTGCCAGGGAAGAAACCAGCCGTTGAGTTTCTCTGGTACAAGGAGCGGTCCGTTGATTCGCGGTTCAGTGGTAAGTGGCTATCCAGCTGCCGGGGTGCTTGGCATGGGCAGTTTGACCACAAACCAATCTGGGGTGCGAAGAAAGAAGGTAAACTGGTTGTGCCCACCAGTCAGGGGAAGAAGCCTCTCCAGCCGGGAGATCTTCTCTGTCGTTGGGAAGTGGTGAGTCGGTTCCGCAGGGCTCCACCGGTGGTTTTGCCGTGGTAGGTCGGCTCAGCTTCTCCCTCGTCGGATTCTCAGGTTCTGTGGCGACTTCTGAAGTTCCAGTCCCCAAAGCCCTGCTTTTATGCAGCATACCCCCATTCACTCAGCCTAGCTGTCAATCAAACATGCCAAGGCAACTCAGTCCAAGGTGCCTAAACCCCCTCCCACATCCCCCGTGGTACCCAGACAGAGTGGCACCACTTTTGGAGGCTTCTGTGGAGAAGCCCGCCAAAAAGTGGAACAAAGGGCTTGACTTGGGTTGGAGTCACAGAAGAGAACACAAACGCCATTTTAGAATCGAGTCCTTGCAAAAAATACCAACCGGTGAATTAATATCAAATAAATAAACCGGCGGTATGTTTGAGGCTATGAGAATTAAATAATTAAAGTTGGTAGCCTCAAACAATGGGAAAATCCCATAGGGAAATATTTGTGGCCGAATATAAAAAGTAGTTTCCACTGCCACCAGCCAAAACTCGATCAGGGGGGACGGAGACGTGCCCCCTCTACTAACAGACCCCGGGGCAATCGAATTGCCCCGACCAGTATGTCCACAATATGATGGTTTGTACTGGTTTATGTTAATAATTTGGGACTAGTAAAGCCAATGGTGACTTTACATGCCCTGGGAGACAGTAGTCAGTCCCAGGGTATGGAGTCTGTCGTGGGGTGTCACTATGACAGCCCTGTGTTACTGCACGGAGGGTGCTGTGTAACACACATCGTAAAAACACATGAGACCCTATCGAGTAAAGGACCCCATAGCCCATAAAACAGTCAAAGGAACACCATAAATCATGTCGAAGAGTGGGAGAAAAAGAGTCTCACTCTTGGCAGGAGAAATAAACAAACTCCAGAAATCCAGCAAAGCTGCTGGGGGACTCACTAGGTTAGGAAATTCAGCCTAAAGAGAGAATTCTCCCTAACACTCCCCCACTCAACGATGGCAGTCTACATCTAATATTGTCTTTGTCTGCATGTTTCCATGGAACATATTGCGTCTCGCCCCCCTCTCTCCAGGAGTGACATCTGTGTATACTCTTCCATCTCCTCAGGCGTACGCCTGTGTGGTGTGGTGTGTATGCTGTCACTCTCCTCCTCCATACCAGATAATTCATCAATAAAGTTGGTGATGTGTCATACATGCTGTGTGCCCCCTACGCCCTTATTCTCCCCCGGTCGGCCTGTCTGGCCCTTGTTGTGTGCTTTAGTTGGCCCTTCCATTCTGCGCCCTGGGAGGTCTCTAAGTCTGTTAACATATGGCATGTGCTGGGCTGGAGGCGTTACTATATGTGGTGTATCTTCCTTCTCTATGCTTTTGCCCTCCCGTCCAGTTGTTTCTTCTCCTTGTGTCCTACATTTTCATGACGATCCCGTGCCTGTGCGTGTGATATATAGTTTACTAAGTCCTTCCCCGCTCCCATCACTCTGTCCTCCGCACGATCTTTCCTCCTTATCATCACTACAAAATACTTCTGAAAATTACAATTTCGCGCGCGGCTGCGTGTATCCTACTGTTACTGTGTCTAAATCAATGTCTGTGTACTTTCTTGTATCCCCTATGCCTGCCCCCCCCTTGGGATGTTCCGTCTGCTTCGCCGCTGTGTGTATTTGCCTTACCTCTAGTTGCCTCGCTGCCTTCTCTTAGCCCATGGTTGCTTGGTTGGTCACCATCACTTCCTAACCCCGCTCTTGCATTATTGCGTCACTAACTTGTTCTAACACCTTTGCATCTCCCCGGATGGCGTCACTTACCTGTCCTAACACCCGTACGTCTCTGTCCTTGTCACTTCTTCTCCCACCCTCCTTTGCCAGTATGCTCTCTATTATCCTCCCTTCCTCGTACTTACGTGCGCTCTCTGACAGGATCCTTTTCTTCCAGAGCGTCATTTCTCTGTCATTCTCTTCCCGTTCCTCTTCCTTTCTCCTAATTTCCCACTGTTCCATACGTGCAACTCTTTCTGCAATTCCCTGTATGCGGTCCTCCTCCCCTTCTCTTTTCTTCCTCCTGCTGCTTTAATTCCGCTTGCGCTCCCCTCCCGCCTGACAGCTTCTCTTCCTTTCTCAATTCCTTTAACTCAAGTTGTTTAATGAGTACACTTCGCACCTCCCTAAATTCAGCTAGCCTTGCCTCCAGTACCGCCACTTCTTCCTCCGTCATGTTCCCTGCTTCCCTGGTACTCACCTCGCTCTACCTCCAAGGGTGTCCGTTCTCTGACTGGTCTACTTTCTGTGTCACCTCCTCCTCTTTCCCTGTCATCATCCCCCGTAGTTTCAATAACACCGGTGCTGCTATCCATTCATCTGGCCCTATACTCGCTAGATCTAGTTGCGTCCTTTTTATGCCATCAGAACGTACCTGTGCCTGTTTGGTGTCCACCGTACCCTCTGTACCCAGCCCTCCTTGGTAATGGTCTTCTTGTGCGTACGACGGTGGGCTATATGCTTGGTTTGAATATCCCTCAGCTGCTGTTAACTGAGATTGTGTGGCTTCTCCCAACTCTCTCATTGGGTACAGACCCTCTGCCCCTTTCTTTACCTCTTTTATTGTTTGTTGTCCCCCTGCTCCCCCTTCGCTCTCCTTTTTTATTTCCTTCAATGGGTATGATCCTGCTGCCTCTTCGTCACTTTCCTCAATGTTGCTGGGAGGAGGGAGAGCCTGTGGCGCACTACACCCCTCCCCTTCACAGACCTCCTCCTTCTTTACCTCCTGCATGCTCATCATCCCCGGGGTATACCCCTGAAACATTCTCCAGAGGCCGAAAACTTCTAAGTGGGCCGCTAATTTCTTCCCCTTGTATGTGTTGTGCAGATACGCTAGTAGTGAATTTTGGGTTTCCTTGTTAAAGCTGCCATTGGGCGGCCACGGTATCCTGATCCTTTCATCTGTCCGTTTAGCCCATTCAATACTGTATTTTACTATTTGTCCCTGTGCAGTGGTAGTGTTGCGCAAAGGTGCTGTATTGGTGTTGTTAATGTGCGAAACCCATTGACATTTTTGAATATAAATAAATATATATAAGTGAATATATATATATATATCACTGTTACCTGGCCCCTTACTTTGGGGACTTTCAATTCTCCGCTGTAAAGGAAATAAGTATTAGCCGTACAATATTCTCAGGTTGTTCGCTGCCACTCCCTTGCCCTTTACCATGCTATTGCCCCTTAACACACCGTCCTTTGGAGCTAGGGACCGCGTGCGTGCAAGGTCCCCTGCGTTCTCGCGCCCAGCGTTGCGTGTGCTTAAGCCGCCCCGCCTGTTCCGTGCCGCCACTACTCGGCACACCTATGTTATTCTCCCGGGCCCTCCTCTTCTCTGTTCTTCTGCTGGCCGTGCAGCGTATGCCCGTGCCTTCCCCCTCCCGCAGGTCGCACTGCTGCTCTGCGTAACCCCTTTGATCGAGGATGTGCTGCCGTTCTTCGTGCGTGGCCGCCTGTTCCCCTTCACCCCGCCTTGACAGCTAGCCGATCTTCCAATTTCTCTGAAAAGAACTGCAATGTCCTATGCAAGCCCTATGGGTGAGGTCACCATCTAGTTCAATGTATTATCGGGACACTCAGTTGCAACATACAATGCGCGCCAAGTTTGACAAATAACCTTCCCCCTCAATCCCTACTGCTGTATTCCCACCACACCAGGAGTGGAGTATCCGTCAACCCCTTGTTATTATAATTGAGCTGCACCCGCTGCGTCACCTAGCATGTGATATGCCCCCTCGCCAGGGGAGCTTAACCAGCCAACTATCTTCCAGACTGAGAAACAATCTAGCTACCTCCTGCGGGAATATGTCATCTATCCACCAAGCTAAAACACTCAATTAATAGGAATCCTCATCTACTCATCGAACTACAACGCCAACTCATAGGAATTCTACACCCCCATACATGTGTTCGCGATCCAAACCAATCAGCGTGACCCTCCGTACGACACGTGGGAGCTCCGCCCCACCCAACGCGCTTGACAACACAAGAAGGGACGGCCCTCGTTCCGTTCCCTACTATACTTCACTTATCGATCACCGCTGGCTGGCCAAATGTTTGCAACAATGTAAAATCACCCGCCATCCTATTCACAATTCCTCCCGCCACCCGTAAAACGTTATGTCGCTAGTTGCGTGTGCCATACTCACATCGGGCTCTCGTCTGCTGGTGCCGCTCAGCTGCGGACACCCCTCCCAGTCGGCTTGCCGCCTCCCCTCGTGTGGACTGCGTCTGGACACTCGCCAAGTGCGGGCGGGACATTTCTGAAGTCCGCTCCCGATGGCCAATCTCCGGCTTGCGCTGTCCAGTCATCTTGCAGTTCCGCAATGGTCCTTCAGTCCTCCAAAGGGGGCAACGGCAGAGGGGGCAGCGTTGCCGGCCACCTTGACGCAAACGGCCTCGCTGTGGTTGTCTCACCAATAGATCTCAGCAGTGCCTGCAACTTGTCGGGATGATTTCCCGGAGGCCGGCAGAGCCATCTGCGGACCCCCGGCGGTAGGGAGGCCCCAACTCCTCCCGCATCCCAAAGGAGTATGAGGCACACGCAAGATTAAAGAGCTACTGCTGTTTATTGCATAAAAACAGACAGGGACATGTTCTCGGAATGTAGGTACCCAGGAAAATCTCACCCAAGATGGGCTCGCAGGCCCTTTTCTAGTTGGATGACGCCACAAGGTGCGTCACCTGCAAACCCTCACCCCCCAAAACTATTGCTACCCCGGTTGGTTCCCCGAATGGTAGGGTCAGTATAGATCAGTATAGAGGGAGCGTTGTTGGTAGAGAAGAGACCAGTTGTTACGCTAGGGTCGTCCCTAAGAATTGTTACATAAAAGTAGTTACATGAAGAAGGTTAGTGATTGGTTGTGTTAACGTGTCATCAGTGGCTAGCCCCCATGCCCTGATTGGTCCACCCGCGAGCCCCCAAGCCTGGGACCATCATTGTTCCCAGCTCGCAGTGTACCTGGTACTGGCAACAATGTGTGACTATGTGTCAGCGGACGACAAAGGACAGGTTTTACTACTGGCTGTCCGAGCGCTCCATTCCCATCGCTGCCGGTGTCCAACTTGTAACACTTTAGCTGCAGGCTAGGTCTCAGACGTGAGACCCTAGAGCTTCTTTAGTCCTTGGAGCTTGGCACTGTATCAGGTCGGCCTGGTCATGTGGTGGGAGACCGTGGCTGAGACAGAATTACAGGGATTTAATTTGTATTTCGGCTCCGAGGGGTCTTTAGCAGTGTAGGTGCAACCTTGGCGTTCGAGAGCGCAGCATGTTGGTTGCAACTTCGCGGCCTTGGCAGTGGGGCTCGTCCGGGGTGGGCTGCAAGATCGTCTTGTAGCTCTGTTCCAGCTGCTCCGGGTCTTGGGACTCTGGTTTGCGGCCTACCTTTGCCTAGCCATAGGTGGCGGTGCAAAGTCCATAAAACGAGGGTCGCAAGGGTACGAATTATGTCTATATATTAGTCCATCTACAGGGTATTATCTTCAGGGTTTTAGTAGCATGTAGCATCTGCAAGCATGTACACTATCTTTTCTAACGTCTTGCATTTCTGCGGTGCAGTAATGGCCTATGTTAAAAATAATAACGATGCATGTCTGTGAGTGTGCGCGGTCCTCTATGTCATAGCACTGAGCGTATTCTTTGTGTAGATTGGTGTGTGTGTGTGTGTGATCGGGTGCCTGGCAGCACGTGTGTTTCTGTTTGTCGTGGCTAGGTCGTCATGTCATCTCTAATGATGGCGGTAGTTGGTAGTGATGTTTAGTCTAGCTGATCCATATGGTCGGCCTCAGCCATGGCTGGTTTCCCACCTCGTGCTCTTGATGGGGTGCGGTTTGCTTGTGGCTGTGGGGCGTGGCCACGGTGGATCTTGATGTCTGGGCCAGCGGACAGTGGGTCAAACTCATCCCGCTGCGGGTACTTGGGTCGTGACGTCATCGGCCATAGTTTGTATGGTTGTCGGGGGAAGGGACTGTCACATATTCCCTCTTCACTTGCAAAGTCTGTAAAGCATTTAAGGAAATGAGAGGTTGTTCTCTGCTGAAACTTCACATCTCAAGCCTCACACTTCACATCTCAAGCCTCACCTCCAGTAAGCCAGTGCTGTCTACATGAGTATATATGACTTGTGATTTGAACAGATTGTAGTCTAGGGTTAGAGTTGTGATTAATTAAATGAGCAGAGAGCACAGTGTTCATTACATGTTCAGAAGGTTTTCATGTTTGAATCACTTTCACAGATATATTTAAAATGTATAATTATGTGGTCATTCGTATGTTCCCAAAATGCACTTTGATGTTATGCAAATCAGCAGGAAACCACATTGGTGCTGTTTGTCCACTGCCGTTTTCGTATAGGTGATTTATTAACAGACTAAGGGTGATTTACTTACTGATTGAAATATTCAAATACAAAGTGAAAGAGTGATTCTTTAACAAACTCAAGAGTAATTAATTTACAACATGCAAACTGGATGCAAACAATAGCATCCAAGACTATGCAGAGTGACCCAAATGACATGAATGGTTGCATGGTGTATTGTTTGAGTCAGGGGTGGCTCCCTTTAGGCCACGCCCAACAATAATGCCAGGCTCCCTTGTTGGAGCCCCTGCACTCGATTCTACATCCCTCTTAACGAACTGATTTTAGGTGAGGTATGTGCATTGTGTTTTTATAAAGTAGTGCTTATCGAGGAGCATCCAGTTGATGCTCACGCAGTTTCTTGAGAGTAATGGATCAGCTGCACTGCTGGAATTGCTAAATACTGTCGGAATGGTAAGTTCTGCCCCACCTGTCCTCCCAACAGGAATGAAATAGACGACTACGTTGTTATTTGGGGTCTCTGAATCCATAATTTTCCTAAATAAATGTGTCAACTCCTGCGTTACATGAATGGTCGACCAGACTCACTCAGAATGTCCAGGGAAAGGATTCCTGTAATCTCCACCAATGGCAGTAGAACAATTTCTGCCCTGCTTTCTCATATTTGACAACTGACAGTGTTCAATTATTTTTTATGGGGCTTCTCATACTAGTTTGATTATCATGCAAAAAATGTATTTTCAACAGAAGACATTAACTGTTCAAATTTGAATCCTAATAATGTTAATTGTTTTCTTCACAGGAAGCACCTGTGGTAGCAAGAGCGGCGCTTTTCCTAGAGTGTGCCCGTTTCGTGCACCGTTGCAACCGTGGCAACTGGCCTGAGTGGATGAAGGGGCACCATGTAAACATTGCCAAGAAAGGGCTATCTCGTGGTCGCTCGCCGATTGTTGGAAACAAGCGGAACCAGAAACTGCAGTGGAACGCTGCCAAGCTCTTCTACCAGTGGGGAGATGTAAGAGACGTCCTGTGTTTGCTTTAACTATTTGGGTAGCCAGGGAACAAATAGTCACGCTGGACCTGTGCTCTGGGCCTCTCCAAGATACAATTTAGTTTACAGCCTGCTCTTTATAAATGGTCTTACTCAGTTGCATGGTGTCTCTCCAATCATGAAAACGTACATGCATTAACATTGTTCACAACCACATCAGGCACTCTTCTGTCTTCATAGTGAACATGCTTTCAAATGAATTTGAATGCCATGCTATCTGAATGGCCGTGAATCAAGATGGCGCTAAGATTACAATCCGGACAATATTTTATTGACGTGAATGGCATTTCTTACGGGAACCAGTAACACACATGCATATGCAGATATTGCGGAAAATATTAGCTCTACCTGCCCCAGCTCATTCCCCTGTCCAATGGAATTCAACTCTTCCTATTTAGGCAGCAGCTGTGTCTTTATCCTCCAGCAACTATTTATTTCGTGTGTCTGTCTAAGGCTTTTGTAATCCCAACCTCTGCAACTAGAAGATAATAACATTAAATGGTTTCACTTGCATTAAAACACTTTCAAGTTATATTCCTAAACTGCTCTATCCCTTCCAAAACCTTTTCACTGACGTTTTTTATTATTGGAAAAACACACTTACTGAACAACTCTTGGCCCAATTCCCCTATTCTTCTATAACCCCTTTGCAGTTAAATACCTCTTTCCCACCTCCTCTCTCTTCCAGACCAATATTTCTAACGGATAGACATGTTTACGCAAATTCGTTATCTCTTGACATACCTCCCGAGGGGGTGGGGGCGGGGACCGGGGGGTGGAGGTTGGGAGGGTGAGTGGCTAGGTGCTAAATGGAGGGGGCGTAATCCGCTGTGGCCATGTAGGAATAAGATCGAGAAAAAGAGGAGGAGTTACTTTCTTAACGACATGTCATAATAAATCCTGCTCCAGATGCTACTCTGGTACATTATGGGATTCTGGAGCAGGCTGGCTGCATTAAAGTGGCAGTTTTTGCAAACCTTTTTACATGACATCCTATGCATCGCATGGTTTTCCCTTTTTAGTTTGGGCTATTAGGTAGCATATAAGCCACCTATTAGCCACAATTATTGCATTAGAGTACACGCAGGGAGAACTAGCATATGAGGTGGGTCATAATAAAGCTTGAAGGTGTTGTTAGGTTATTTGCCCACCCATTGACTGTCCATGACCCTGCTGATCCCTATGGCCATTCCCACCCAGCTCCTGCCCAGCCCCGCCCAAAACACCTCCTCATGGGAACTCTTTCAGCTCACTTTATTCAAGCCTTACCATCAAACAGTCTTCTCAGAGCTAATGACTTAGTTGGTGCTGTAAACATGCTAATTTTGTAATAAAAATATCTTAACCAGGTCTGCCTTCAGCCACTCGAATTATAAGCACTATGAATGTCCTTCACTGAAGTCCTGTTAAAAACAAGCCTTGGCAATGCCAAAAATTTTGGCTTGAGTATAAGTATCAGGCATTTGCCAGGCACTGTTATTAGATCCCCGAGTACTCTCATAATGTTGCCCCTATTATCATCAATGGCCAGTTAATAACACTAAGGCAGTGCCTTGGCAAGGGCCTTTCCCATGCCTACAGAGAGACCAAACTGTTGGCATTGCCAGATGCTTGTTTCATTGTTGAAGGGGAGGGAAATAGATGTATTTTTTAAATATATAATTGGCAGTAGTGGAAATGAGTGGATTCTCTGTAAAAAAAAGAAAAAGTTCCGTAATCCTGCTCTCAGCTGGAAATATTCCGTTTTTATGATTTTAACGAGGATGCACATGATGGAGAACTTGGATTAACATTATGCAACATTTCTTTCGATGGTTCTATTTTTCTCTCCCTCAAATCTATTGTACTCAATCAGTTTTACATTAGACTTGAAGTATGTCACCACTTTGGAAATGTAAGGGTGTTCTGCCTCTACACCAGTCTGAAAATCGAAACGTGTTGGGAGAGGGTGGGGGAGCTCTCGTTTGACCAAAGCTGCACTGTAAATTTGTCACAAAAGTACAAGTGCTGCGTGTGCAATATGTGGATTTGGAGTCATGTAAATGAAACTGATGGACGACTGTGCTAGTAAGGATTATTTTAAATTCCCCACCACATGTTCATATGTCCGTGAACGTTGAAATAACTGCAGAGCAGTAAAGAGTAACAGACAGAAAGTACACATGCCATTCTGTACTCCTGATATCCAACATAGACCCTGATTTTATTGGTACAAAGAACATTAACTGCCAAAACCACAGCTTTCTTCTCAGTCCTTTTCAGGATGTTTCTTAATGACTCCAATTTCAGGAATTCCATGTGCCTCCTTACATGCATATTTGCAGTATACAGAAACCATGCACTGTTTCCTTCTCAATTCAGCAGTGCCTTTTGATCAACCTCTTTATGGTCAAAAACGGATAGGCAGAAATATGGAACTCTGTGGATGAAGTCTCACACCTATGGTCTTTTGCTTCATGTTTGCAGGCAATAGGGGCCCGACTCAATGAGGTGTGCCACAGTGAGAGCGAAAGCCCAGCCAATTTGCTTGGCCTGATTTACGACGAAGAGACAAAGAGACGGCTTAGAAAAGAGGATGAAGAAGAAGACTTTTTAGATGACAGTAAGGAGAATCCCTTTACTACAAGAAACCCCGCTTGTAAGGACCTCTGCTTTAGGAGCACTTACTTCTTTTCTTTTCTCTTTCATATTCTTTGCTTTGAAAGTACCCTGTTTTCTTTGAATGCCTTCCTTTGTGTCCCTTATGTTTCCTTGACTTCCCTAGAAATTCAAGATAAATATCATGTTAGAATATTCACAGTAGAAAAGAAAGAGTTTAGGGTAGAACTATGCAGTTGATATGGAGAAACAAAACCACGGAACCCCTAAACAAAGCCCCCATAAAGCGTGTATGTTAAAGGTGAAACGTTATTCAAATCCCTCCCACAATAACTGCTGAGGGCATTTTTTGGTTTAATTTTCTGACAACTTAAGGAATCCATACATCTTTGCCTGCCACTTGGAAGGTCCAATCCAGGGCAATGTGAGTTTGGATGCAATATACACCCTGATGACATGAGGGCAGACAAGGCTAATGGGAGGGGGCAGAGTCTTTCTTCTCTACAATACAGCATTCGTTAGCCAATCTGTTGTTGCTCATAACAGAGGTTGTTCCTTTGAGCAGCAAAAAGGGCCACATTAGCAGAGACGTTTATACAGAACTGGGTCTTTAATTGATTCGCTCTCTGTGAATATCCACCTCCGCCAAGCCCTCAAAAGCCGAAGTTAACATTTACAATTGAAAAAAAAACGTTTAGTTTACTGTAAAACAATTTTGCATTTAAATATGTGCGTATCACCTTAAGCAGGGGAAAAGCAGCCTACGTTATTAGTGCAAGACAGTTCATTCCTGGATCTTCAAAGTCAGATTCTGACTCCATTTCTCTATTGATGTAAGGATCTCCTGCTGCGAGTTCCTGCTTTCACACAATATGCGTGTGATTGAACTGGAAGAAACAAATAATCTTTTACAGGCTCTACAGCCTTTTCAAAAAAGTATGTGCATCAGTGTTTCTGAAAGCTGTAGTGCCAGGGTCCGGGCGACCTACACAGACTGGATTCACTGCCTGAACTCCCATGACGAGATTTGAAAAACTGCGCTTTGTGCTAAGGGAATGAGAGGTTTTGCTGCAGTATTTGTTGAAGGAGGATTTGTTGCAGTTTTTACTACAGATTTTGCTGCATATATATATGTGGGGGTGGGCTTTGGGAAATAATTAATGTAGAGGGACTAAAGGGGGGCAGGGGGTTGCAGAGGGTCTCCCGCTGCATAAGTATGCAGCAAAATGAACCTATCAACAAAATGAATCAATGAATTTTCCTTCGAGGAAATGTATTCGTGCAAATTACCCTAAACCGAATGACATCCATGACTTGTCACGTAAGGCAGAGAAGTCATTATCTTAGTTAAAACAAAAACAGGATTGTTTTAGAGAGAGAAGAAGGTGAAATTCCAAGTCTGTGGTATCAGTAAAACACCTGGGAATTCTGAAATCTGTTTTCCTGCATAGCCCGAATATGGTTTTCAAAAGCCATAGGTCATGAAACTCTATTCTTTGACATGTAGGTAAATTCTCCATCAAAAGTGGCGTTAAAGGTCCTTGCAGCAATACTGTATGCTGTCATTTGGCCTATATCCAGTAGAGTCCAATGGTAGTCCATTATGGTTAATAACACACATTTGTAATTATGGGGATTTGCCGCATATTGTGATTGCGGTAACATGAATTCATTGCCATACTCATAATGAGTGCACAATCCTTCCCCTTTTTGACAGGTCAACATTAAGGGAACAAGCCTAGGTGGCATGGTGGGGCGAAGCCGGGGGGTCTATGCAGCAACAAACTCTGTCTTCAAAGCCTAGCCTCTAAACATCTAGAGTTCTATGTATCTGTTGGGTCAACATTGAATTCCTAGTGATACATATGAGTAAAGGGGCTGTTGGGCTAAGAATACAAGCGTTAAGATTGTGAATAACCATTGTATTACTGTTTGTTATAGGTTACTCACTACTAAATAGCATACTGTATATTTGCCATGCTCCTAAACAACTACACCCCGTTTAAGCATAACAAAACCTAGTTTCCCTCCTCTCACAAAGCACTTCTATTTCCCTCTACCATTACTTGTAATCACGTTCTTTAAACATACAAAACATACCTGCACACGTGACATTACCCAGTACTTATTTCCTTCCTAAGATATGCAATAACATTAAAATCATAAAATGTATCATCTGGTCCAGCACAAAAGACATTGATGACATTGATAATTAGTGTCACAACACCATCTCTGCATGTGGTGTTCTCGTTGTATGGACTGGGACACAATTTGCTGTTCTTTCATCATTTCCAGGATGAGAATAAGATTTATCTAACCATACATGGGAAAAGTGTACCAAGAAAAATAAAACTGAGAAAGTAGTTTAGCAAGACTTCAAACAATATTAGACCCCATTTCTTACTGTTTTTCCACCCTGATTGCTGTGTACTATTTGTTGTGCCTTATTTTTGTGTGATTACATATAGTGAAGCCTGTAGTTCAGATCAAAATTCTATGTGACGGCTGCTATTCTGACATACATGACAGTTATTGTGGTGTACTGTTAGGCAATATAATGCTGTTTACTTAAAGTGATCAGCAAATGTCAGGAAAGACGGCTTGGTCCTGACCTGATAAATAATAGTCGCTTACATTTCCATTTGGTTGAGCTGAAGTAATAAGAAGCTACAGTATAACTGTATGGCATTTTCACTTCTCTAATGTCTGTACACCAGATTGCACACATTATCATTATTGCTATTATCAATGCATCAACCATTATATTTTATTCTGGTGGTCTATTAAAAAAGGTTTGCACATTTTACAAACATATACATGCGACATGAAAAAGAAAATTGGTATGCGCCAGAATAAACCGTCTGTGTACCTTTCCTTCCCTAGATGATTAACAGTATCTGTTAAAATTCTGAACTCTTTGGTCTGAATAGACAGGTCTCCCAATATGTTTTCTGTTACAATGTTGGCAGGGTGGCTGTTTTAGTAAGTTTTTTAGTGATCTGCTTTGGTGTCGGGGTTACCCTGACGCTGAACATCAAAGATTCTTGTGTCTTTATGTGTAAAAGGCAGAGGGCCTGATTCACAGAAGCGTTTTATAATAGTGCAATCCCATAGAAAAACGCTCTGCGAATCAGGCCCCAGAATCTTTGTGCTTTGGTAGATGCCTTCCTTCCCTCACTTCTGTGCAGTTAATAAAATTAAAAATGGTATATATGTCTACAGATGTTGCAAAGCTGTCACTGCAATTATGTGATCTGTGTTAATAGAAGACTAGATGGGTAACTTTGAAGAAGACTGTAAACAAATGTATAAATGTCCTAAAAGAAAATTACTTATTGTTGTTGCTGTTGAAACATTCCACTGGTGATCAGTATTAATCTATTTTTGATGCAGAGATCCTATTTCATCAGGCACCATGACCACCCACATGAATTTGCATGTTATATGTTATTTGCAAAATCCCAGTACTGTGTTCAAAGATTACCTTCTTTTTTTAAAAAAAATGTTAAACTTCAATTTTTATTCAGGTTTACAAAACAGTGTTTAAACATTCCCGAAACCCCCGGCTCCCCCCTACCCCACCACCCCAACTTGTACCCACCCCCCCGACCCCATGTCCAAGCCAAGTCTGTTTTTTCCAGGAGACTTTTATCGTGCTCTCCCTCTCTTCGGGTGTGATGCAGCTAGTGCCAATGACTCCGACAGGCCTGAAGCCGCCTTGCCCCCGGTACGGGGCCTCCCTGTCTTTTTTTGCACAGCTCTCAGTCTGGTTTGCCCCGTTGGGACCGAGCTCCCCGCCCAGGATTCAAAGGACCTCCCATCCCCAGGATTGTTGTACTCCGTACCAGTTCGTGAGGAATGAGCCTATGTCATTGTTCACCATGGCAGTCAGTTTGTCCATCACAAACATGTGTAAGCCGGTCAAGTGGCACAGCGAGTAGAGCGCCCGCTTTGACACCCGTGCAGAGCCTGTTAACGCAGGTTCGAATCCCGGCGGGGCCAAACTCAGCCTTTCATCCTTCCGAGGTCGATAAATGAGCACCACACACCGTGGGTAATAATAAGCAGCGCTCAGATACCTGAGGGTTTGTAGCGCTATATAAAAGCCTAATTATTATTTATTTATTATTATGTTTTTTACTTTTTTCATCCAATCTTCCTTAGAAGGGGGCTCCAGGCTTTTACATTTTTGTGCGAGGGCTACTCTACCCGCCCGCAGCATTGTCTCCCACATCCTTGGGTATCGGTGTACTTCCGTTTCCTCCGGGGGGAGGACCAGTAGCATCGTCAGGGGGTTTAGAGGTAAGTGTTCCTCTATCACTTCCGCCATCCAGTCCCTCACTGACCCCCAGTACAGTTGAGCCTTTGGACAGTGCCACCACATATGGCTCCTGGAGCCTGCTTGACCACATCCCCTCGGGCACAACGGGGACACCGCCGGGAACATCTTAAATAATTTCACTGGGTCCCTATGCCACCCCTGCAGTACCTTAAAGTTGTGTTCCATATCGGCGGTAAATAGATTCCCATGGAAGGCTATTTTGAATATTCTGGACCAGGAGTCCTCTGAAATCTCCTCTCCCGCCAGGTCATTCCAGAACTTGCGAAAGTTTCTCCTTCCCTGGAGGTCGTATGTATTGAGGATTTTATACATGGAAGATACCACCCCCTTCCTCGAGGTCGCCGTATCTATGAACTTCTCAAAATGGGAGTTAGCTGTCTACTCAGATTGGGGCCCCATGACTGATCACATAGAATGCCCTTTAGGCAGAGGTATTCAAAGATGGTTAGGGATCCCTGGCCGAGAGCGTCCCTTAGTTCCTCATAAGGCAGGAATTCACCCTCCCTGAACATCTGCCCTGCCCACTCCAATCCCTTCTCTGAACAGGTTTGGGATGACCTAAACCCCTTATTACCCAGGTTGAGGGGGTGGGCCCAGAGGGAGGTCATCGGGGACGGCCATGTAGTGAGGAACGCTGTCTGAGGCCCTTCCTTCCAAATGTCCCAGAGAACCCCCAAGGTCGGGTGGGTTTTCAAATGACTCGGGATTGTTCTTCGTGGAGCCCACACAAGGTCGCGGACCTTCAGGGGGTGAGTGTCCATATCCTCCAGGTATGACCAGTACATCCCCATTCCTTCCTTCATGTGTTCCAATAGCACTCGGAGCTGGGCGGCGCGGAAGTACAAATGGAAGTCCGGCAACCCAAACCCTCCCTCCTCCCTCGGCAACGTCAGTGTGGTCTTCCTGGTTCTCGGGGTTTTCCCCTGCCATATAAAGTCCTGGATAGCATTCCGGAGAGCCCTGAAAGCCTGCTCTGGGACATTGGTCGGAAGGGCTGTAAAAAGGTATAGGACCCGTGGCAGTACGTTCATTTTAACCGCCGTCATCCTGCCGTACCAGGAGAGGATCATCCCGCCCCACCTCCTCAGATCTGATGTGATCCCTGATGTTATGGGGTCGTAGTTCGCAGTCGCCAGTTTAGTTAGGTCCCGTGTGAGGAGAACCCCCAGATATCGTATTTCGGCCTTCCCCATTTCGATTCCGTGAAGCCTGTCTAAGGGGTCTAGCACCGGGTCCCGGAGTCTCATAGGGAGCAGGACTGAGGCGTTGACTTTCAGGCCCGAGAAGCGTCCAAACTCGGTCACCAAGTTCAACAGAGGGGGGAGTGAGGAGCTAGGGTCTACCAGGTAAACCAGGATGTCATCTGCAAATAGGGAGAGTTTAAATTCCACCTCCCCCTGCTGATCCCCTAAATTCCTGGATGTGATCTGATCGCTATGGCCAGAGCTTCTATCGTGAGGACGTATATCAGGGGGGGAGGGGACACCCCTGATCCCCATGGACTAACTTTGGCAAGATACCCTCTATGCGCCTCCCCACCACCTTGGCCAGAATCTTAACGTCAATGTTTAGCAGTGATATGGGGCGGTAAGATGCACACTCTGCAAGGTCCCTCCCCTCCTCGGGTAACACCGCAATGATAGCCCCCGTCATGGAATCGGGGAGAGTTTCCCCCACTAGCACGGAGTTGATGACTCTCACTAGGTAGGGGATTAAAGCGGATCAGAATCTTTTGTAAAAATAAACGGAAAACCCGTCATCCCCAGGGGTGGTTCCCACTTTCATCCCGCTTATCGCCTTGTCTACCTCTTCCTCGGTCACTGGCCCTTCCAGACCCTCGGACATCTCCCTAGACAAGGCATGGAGTTGGATTGAGTTCAAGAAATCTTCTATCGGAGCAGATCCCCCATCATATTCGGATGAGTACAGGGTCTCATAATATCGGCGAAAGGCTTCTCCAATGTGGGAAGACTCGCAACCCAGAGTTCCCTGGGCGACCCTCACTTCCTTCACAATTTTGCTCCTCTGGACCTCCCTCAGCTTCCAGGCCAGGATCCTGCCCGCTTTGTCCCCTTTCTCATAGTACTTTTGCTTGACCATCTGAAGACTTCTCTCCGTTTTGTGGAGGAGTAAGTCCTTCAGCTGGAGCCTGTAATCCTCCAGGACGGCCACACGGTCGCGTTCCGGCTGTCGGTCCGGCGGCTGGAGTCGGGCAATTTTTTCCCGGAGGGTCTTCTCCTGAGCCTCTCTCACCCTTTTTGCCGATGCACCCTTTTGGATAAGAACACCCCGTAGAGTCGCCTTAAAGGCGTCCCAGAGCGTGTGTGTGCCCACTTCCCCATTGTCATTTAGTTCAAAGAATTCTGTTATGGCGTCTGCAATCTCTTGGGCGTGGACCTCGTCCTTTAGTAGGGCGTTGTTGCATTTCCAACGGCCTCTGCTTTCTTTCCGCCATTCCCCCAATATTGTAACCCCCACCATATCATGGTCCGACCAGGGTACGGGATCGACCCTGTAGCCTGCCACATACAGGCGAAGGGTTGCGTCCACCAAAATATAATCTATCCTTGAAAACGAGGCATGGATGGCCGAGTAGTATGAAAAAGAGGGGATTCCTGTTCTGGGGGTCGGAATTGAGTCTACCAGGCCCAGCTCTTCGTTCACCCTTGGGAAGGTGCACGCCGTGAACTTATCCGCGGGTCTGGGGATCTGTGGGCCCACCCGCTTCCTATCCAAAGATGGGTCCAGCACCATATTGAAATCTCCCCCTACTACCAACATGCCCCGTACAAATAGCTTGAACTTCTCCTTTACTCCCTCCCAGAATTGGGCCTGGCCATCATTCGGACCGTACACCACAGCCAGGGTCAGGGGGGATCCTTGTAAGGTGCCCCTCACCAATAGAAAACGGCCCTCAGGGTCCTGTAGGGTGGCTTCGCTAGTGAAGCGGACGTCCCTGGCAACCTGGATGGCCACCCCTCTTTTCTTCCCCTTGTGGGATGCATGGAAAACCTCCCCTATGCCCCCCCTCTCATTTTGGGTTCCTTCCCCCGCGCCCAGTGTGTTTCTTGCAAAAACAACAGGTCCAGCTTAGCCCTCCTGAATTCTCGGAAAACCAGGGACCTCTTGGTGGGGGTGTTCAAGCCGGTTGGCAGTCAGCCATAATCTAAGTCGCCAGATCTGTTGGGCACCTGCCTAGCATCACTATACCCTTTTCGCTCCCTTAGTCTCATTGATAGGACATTATTTGAACCTTTCCCCCAACTCGTCCCCGAACCCCTATGCCAACCAGAAACCCCCAACTAACTTTGTCACCCCGTCCCCAACGTCCAGCCAATTAGTTCCGCCATACCTGGCATTAGGCCGGACCACCAGACTGCCCTTCCCGACCGGGCACTCACATCCAAGTTCTTTGTTATGAGCCCCCCGCCCTCTGTTTCTTCCCCACTGTCGCCCCCATCTTACTTGCTGTCCTGGGGGAATCTTTGTTCATCCGGACCATCATTGCGTCGGGTCCCGTCCCTCAAGCGGACGGGTCGCCCCGATCCTCAGTCCTCTGAGTCATTGCGCACCCCCTCCCTCCCGGACGGTCGGGTGTTTAGCTTCCTGTATTTTCTCGAGCCGGTTTTCCTCCTCCTGGACACAGGACGGTCCGAGGTCCCCTCCCCGATCGCTGCCGGGCCCACCGGGCCTCTTCTGGGGGTAGACCCCGTCACCTAATCCTGAATGGCCCCTTTTATATCCTCTTCTGTGATTAACGATGTCCGTTGGCCCATGTATTCAAAAGTCAGGGAGAATGGGTACTCCCATCTGTAGCGCACCCCTTTGTCCTTCAACAGTTGCGTGAGGGGGCGGCACATTCTCCGCTTCGCCAAGGTGTAGGCGGATAGGTCTTGAAATATTGAGATCTCTACGTTGTTGTAGGAGATCACCCCCGCTTTCCTTACCTCCTCCAGGACCTTTGCCTTGCCCGTATAATAGTGAAATCGCGCAAGGATCGAGCGGGGGCCCCCTGCCTTACCGCCCGCTCTGTGCACACGATCAAATGTCAGCTCCGTGGTCATCTCCTCAGCGAATAGGAGGGTGATTATGTCTCGCACCACACGGGTTAAGTCTCTCTCCGTTTCCCCCTCCACTTCGGGAACCCCAAAAAATCTGAGATTGTTCCTCCTTTCCCTATTTTCGTAGTCGTCCATTTGCCTGGCTCTTTCCTCGTCTCTCTTTTCCAGGGCCACCAGCTGCATCTCCATTTGCACCTCCTGCGTAGCTGAGGACGACTGGTAGGTCTCCACTTGCAAGAGCCTGTCCTCCACCTTGTCCACCCTGTTGTCCATTTTTTCCAGTTTCTGCGCAATGTCTGATCGCATATCCCGGATCTCCTGGAGTTTGGATGCGAATCCTCTCTCCATAGCTGCTACGGAGTGCGTCGGGCTTCCGAATGGGCCATGCTCCCGTGATTTGTGGGGTTCTCGTTTTTGTCACCAGCCCCCTCGTAGCGAAAGGTTTGCAGGGTCTCCCGCCAGTTCATACGGGCATTACCCGTTCCTAATTCGCTGTTCCCCACCGGCTCCGGGATGAGGGGATTGCCCCCCCGGGACCTAGTGGATGGGTTCGCACGGCGGGAGGAGACCTTTAGGCGGGCACACGCCCCACCAGAACTGTGTGGGGGCCTCACACCCGGGTCCTGTGAAGTCCTGGGGGACTGCAGGCGGGCACACACCCTGCGGCCTAACGCAGGGGCCTCCACCTACCAGGAGTGAGTGCCAGATAATTTCTCTGGTGGAGGAGTCCTCGACCTCTATCGCCGTCGTCTGTCTCTTCCTCGGGCACAGGCTCGTGGGCCTTTCACAGGAGGAGGCCACCCTCTCCTCCCCGGTCGTCGCCTCGTCTCCGGCCCCAGGCTCGTCCCGCCGCCACCAGCTCTCTTCACCGGGGGGGGGGGTTTGTGGAACACACACCCAGGCTCTACCGCTGCGGGAGCCCCGTCCGTGGCGCTTCTGTTCGTCCGCGTCCTCTTCCTGCTTCAGGACCGATGTCCCAGGTCTCCGTGTCTTCCCGCGGCGATGGGGGGAGGGCTCTCCGCATGGGCCCAGCACTCCGATGGGAATCCCCCGCCTTGCCGGGCAACGCCCACGCTGCGGGTCCGCGGTCGAGGGATCACCCCTCCAGGCCCTCTCTTCGCTCCATCGCTTTGGGCCGTGAGGTTCGTTCTCCAGCTTCCCGATGCCCCCAGAGTCCGCTCTTTCGCTCCAAAGAGGTACGGGGGGGTCCAGCAGCCGATCCAGCACTGTGTTGCCGCCGGGGGGGTCCAGGGTGGGGGCTCAATCCCTTTCAACGGCCCAAGTACGGCGGGGGAGCAACGCTCAGGCTGCCATCACCTGCGCGCCCCCTGGTGGCCTCCAAGATTACCTTCTTAAAACGGTATCACTACATATTACACCCACCAAAAATATCGCCGTATATGGTCGTCTGGAACACCATAGGCGATATTTTTTGGGGAGATAAGTTTTGGGAGCTGGGGTTGCGGGGGTGTCCCCCGCTCATTTAAAAATAATGCGGAGTGTTGCAGGAGTGTCCCCCGCAGGTTCAATGCCTTAATATCGCCACAAAAATATGGTGATATTTTTGTATGGCGATAATTTTGCGGGGATATTAACACATGGAACCCTTAAAAGTAGGTAAACAGGCAATCCCAGACTTTTAGATGGCTCCCCTCGTAATTGCTGTCTAAGAGATCAAGGCCAAAACTTAAGAAGGGAGCAGGGCAGACAAGTATACAGAGTAACTCAGTATTCATTTGAATAAAGAATGTCCATTCAGAGATATGATGAAAATAAATTTTATCTCTCATTAAAGACAAGTAAAGGTATTGGTTCAGGATACAGGTAAGTAATTTGGGTTCATATGGTCTCTCACATACAGGCATTCTCACATCTGAGAGACGATTCTACTTGTTATATTCAGACCAGACCAGAGTCAAAGATCAGCTGGGGCCTTAGGGCACCAAGAGTGACAGATGGCACCCCAGGGGTACCTTAGAACTTGTATAGCCTCCACTAAGATTAATTCGCTCAAAGAACTAATAGAAGGGCAGACTAGTATGTCTGATAGACAGATCATAACAATATTATTGGTGTTGCACGGTTCTCAATTTTGTAACATAGGACCCAATGTTAAAGAACCTGGCAGTGAGGTACTTTTTGCAATTTCCAACTACTTGCAGCCCTCGCAAGGGCAGTGTGTTTTGGTTATACAGCCATGGATCTGGTGAAGAAGAAGAGTATCTTCAAGCAAGAAGGACTGCCCAGGAGCCTATGTTGAGGCTTCTGTGTAAAAAGATAAAGAACTGCTGGAGCTGGTCTACCATGTAGTTGGCTATTTGGTTGAAGGAACAGCACAAGTACAGGGACATTTAGCAGAAGCAATTTGGGCAAATATAGTCTTCACTTAGTGTTAGTGTTGGGATTCTTTGGGTTGTCGTTCAGTTCTTTACTTCGGGTAGCAATGTCAGTCCTCGAGCCCTATCTGTTCCAGGTGCTCTCTTGTGTTATGTGTGCTTTCGCCTCTTCATATCGGGTCCGCACAGGGACTGGGCAGCAAGCATTTCACAGAAGGTAAGGATTCTTGAGGGGTTGGACTTGGCTGTACCTGGTGAGTCAAGCAAAGGGATCTGCGATTCTTTGATTCCCTCAGGTCTTCAGAAATCTGGTTTGAAAATGAAATCCTAAATTTGAGTATTTGTGTTAAACATATTTTTATATTAGTGGTTCCAATTTATGTTGGTTATTAATGCATGGCAAAAGATTCCGAATTTAACATATTGGTTTATACATTTAATACACTTGCGTATTAGTACCATTTCCACATTTATTTCGCATACATTACATTCGCGTTATTTACAATATATATATTAAAGTTTTATACTTTAATGCAAATTTAACATTCCTGCTAAATTCTTCAACCTTTGGGTTTAACAAAATCCTGAGCTATATTCATGTGTTGTAACCGACCATTTGTGATAAATCACCAAACTATGTCTGTGCGCTGAATTTGGCAGGCTATACATATTTCAAAGACATGGCTAATGGGTCAAGGAGAGCCTCTAATCCCTGGCATTCTCTTCTATGGGATCCACATGATTTTGTTTGTGAACACACTTTGTTAAATTTGAAGAGCAACATAGAAACTGTTACAGTGAATTATGCTAGGAGTCTAATTCTCTTTATCCTTGAAAAAGCTGAACAACTACCCTTTAGTCTCTACACTACATGTCTGAAATTGCAATTATCCTGTATAATTACTCTGTAAAAAAGAAAAGTGTCCATACTTTATATATTTGTTCAAGCACCAGTAACTCCAACTTGCCTAATGCTTATATAAGCAATGCCTATTTATATGAAGGAGCCGGGTATGTATGGGTATACTGTGCACACCTGGCTATGCATATCTCAAGCCTTAATACATTATAAATGTGTACAGAGAGTGGCAACTTCGTACTTGCAACACATTTAAGATGATTGCTGGCTTTACAATGACACCATCATTTTAGAGTGTTATAAAATGTGGGCTTCATTTGTTCATCGAGTTTTCTGAAAGATATTGGCGTATTCTTTAGTCAATTGCAGTGGGAGATACTCAGTTAGGGCTTACACATTCCTGAATTCCAATCGATTTCACTCTCCTGCAGATTCCTCATCTAGATAGACATTCATCCAGCATCAATGCCCAGAATTTATTTCGACTGGGGTTGTAGTGCTGCTCAACATCATCTTTTGACTCCCTCATATACTGCCGCGCCACTCCTCAACACCCGACGTGACGTTGATCGCCTTACTAAAGGGATGCACTACGCACCCTTACCCCATTTCCTTTTTTCTGCGTGCTCGTTCGAGAACTTGTTACACCAGCATGTCAGGGCCGAAACCATCTGGGTTCAAGCACTGCAAGGATGACAACTCCAAAATGTCCTCACAGATCCACACAATATCTGCGTATGGTGCCTCAGTGTCGGGCATGATATAGAGCAATACGTTTCTTGTCTGGCTATGAACCCAAAGGCGATAAAGGAATGTTTAGCAAAGCTGGCCCTCGGCAAACCGCTGTCAGCATCTGTGGCAAAGTCAGTTTCAAAATCCTCAGAGACTGACAAAAAGGCATCAGAAAAAAGGCATCACAAAAAAATCTAAAAAGTGCTTGCTCTCGCGTCACGAGTTCCAACGCTCTTCCTCAGCATCATTGCACAAAAAGAAGTGTAGACGTTATACCAATTTGTCAGACGATAATGATAAGTTGTACCCTGTGAAGGCTGCGTTGAGGGAGGAGTGACAAGACTTTAAAAGGCAGATGATGAAAGTGTTTGAGAAGGCCGCGGCTGGTAATCTTTGGCCTCGATGCCGCAGACGTGTTCGGCTCCCACCATGCTCGGTTCATCTGGCACAAATGTAGCCAATGGAGGGCAAAAGCCCTCAAGCGTCCCTAGAAAGAGAAGCCTACTCTTGTGCCGATACCATCGGCAACCTTCTTAAGCCTGGCTTAGAGGTTTGTGGTAGAATTCCTAACTGGCCCTAACTCTAGAATGGGAGTAGTGCCGACCATTAAACAAATAACAAACACGTCCAAGTCAGTCTGGTCAAAATAAAAAGGCCTATACTAAGAAAACCTAACCTTGCCCTCCTTCTCAAAATTACAAATGTGTTAAGGGAATACAAAAGGAAAAATAGTTTCTCAAAAGAAATGTCAGAATGGCTTCAGTAACAACTCCCTTCCCCAGGTTCAACCCCACGGGGTCTAGAGAGTTTCTTAGGAAAATGATAGGTGGATGGCAAAGATCTATCAGTCTTGCACACTTTGGCTTTCTGATGCAATTCAACAGTTCAGTCTTAGGCTTAAACCTTCTTATAGTTCAATTACTTTGCACAGGCTTCCCTCCGCCAGGCTTAAGCCTGTCTCTTTTCATTTTCTCACAAAGTTCTGCACACTGTGACATGGCTGAGACCAAGGACCAACAGAAAACTGTTATTTAGTTGAAACCTTGGTCCTGTGGGAAAGTACAGTACACACTCTTTGGGAGGTATGAGGTATGATGGGCACATCTATCACTATTGCTGTCTCCATCTACTTTCATGCTCCCCAGTAGAATGGGTGCCTGGGCTCAGTGCTCCAGATCACTAAAGGTTTCTTGGATCCCCTCTGCCGCTCTAGATTCCTCAAAGTCAAATAGGCTCTTAAGCATTTCAGGTTTACTAACCGCACTGCCATGAGGGAGTCCCCCTTCCTGGCATAACTTACAATGGGCAATAGAGTTAAGGCCCCTCACTGAGTTTATGCCCAATTCCATTGTGCAAAAATTCAAAAATGCCTGTTAGTGTTTCTAATATTTAATGCAGAATCTTTTATTTTGTTTGACTAAGATGTAGTCACAGTCTATACCAAATACAACCACTGCCCACCAGTGTGACGAAATGACTACTCTGGACGAGTACAGGAATTAGTAATTTCTAAACGGACTACTCAGCCCCACGCTATTACTCAACCAACAGTAGACCCACGGGGAGAATTAACAATGCTATTGGACGCTCAACAGGCGTGGTACCTGTGGCGGTGACTATGGAGCTGTGTCGTTCCCTTTCATGGTGGTAAATCTGAGGCGGATCTTGGACGTGGCTCACAGGGCACCTGTAGGCTGTGGGGTGGGCAGATGACTAGCAAGTAAGCAATTCAGGTGGTAGCACTAGGAATATGCTTAGGCACTGAAGGGCCACACAAAAGTGCTTGCATACAAGATCTGTTTGTATACATAATAGGGCAGAAAGAGAGAAGACTTATCAAAATTAAATCGATTAATCAATGGGTTACAGAGATGAACCTGGAGCCACACCATGTAACATTTTAGTTAAAATACACAATTTCACAGACAAAAGTGACATTCTCTCAGTTGCTAGGACAATGGGGCAAATTAGATTCCAGGAATGTGATGTGCTGTTATTTATTTTCTGCATAGACTACCTGTGTGAAACTGAGACTGTTGAAGCCAGTCATCGTCGAGTTGGCTGGAGTATGATGAAGTTCAAATCGTTGTTCCTCTCCAAGTTACAAGTGCAGTTCAATAATGATGAGAGGATAATTTCAACGGTGGCGCAGGGGAACAGATTGGAAGGCATTAACTTGGACTACAACAGGTCTGACGGGTCCCTATGGCCTCATACTGATTGGCAGCAACAGAAAAAGAAAAGGCTCCATATCTCTGGGGCAGAGAGGAAACTATCATGAGAGGGGGAGGGAGAAAGAGAAAAGAATGGTTGTAGCATCATTGAATCAGAATGTTTCGAGGAGGGGCCAGTGTTAAGCTGCTTTGTGTTTTCAATGTGTTTGTCTTGAAGTGCCGAGTAGGAGTGACCCTTATGGATGTATGGTCACATACCTGATCTGAAGAATGTATCCAGATGATACCTGGAGGGTGGAGACAATAATGGTTTACTGAGGTTCAACTTGGTGGGATGGTGTAAGAGGGGGTTATGCCAGATGCTAAGAGGAAAGATGCTTGTGAGGACCCAGGCCTGGTATGAAGGTAGACCAATATGAATTACAATGGTGCATTTAAGATCATGGAACGTTAGAGTTGAATTCCATGGCTAAATGAGTTTAGATTCTGCGAGAACTCCAATAGTTTGCACCAGGCTCCTCTTAAGAGATCGGATGTGGGAAGAATACAGTGCAAGGACTAGCCAATATCATTTTGAAAATGATAGGGGTAGCTGTTCTTATCCACAGGGATTCTCACTTCAAGGTAACTGCAGTTAAAAGAGATTCTCTGTGTAGATTTTTAATGGTTGGGGGAACACTCCATGGGCAGAAGCTTATATTTCTTTCTCTCAATGCATAGAATCAAGCGCAAGATACTTTCATTAAGAAAGGTTTGAGGAATTCATAGTTTCAGGGGATTTCAACCTGGTGATGGACCCTGCCAGAGAGTCGAATCAGAATGCAAATAGCACTTACGGAGCCATCTCCAATTTATTGAGAGGGAAGCTACTCAATGGGGGCTAACAGGTCATGCAGATAGCTTTGCTTTGTTGATTGGGATTATACCTTTTATTCAAAGGTCTATAGGTCCTAATACGAGATTGGTTATATCCTTATCATGGAAGGAATAGCAAAGCAGATCAATGTTCTGTCAATTGAAGTATTGGTACACTCTCCCTGTAAAGCTCAAGTGGGGAATGAGAGGCCTGGCAGAACTTCTAGGGGAGGAAGATTGGAAGACTATGGGGCTCATTACAGGTTTTCCGGTAACCTGCTTGTACAACCGGCCCGTTACCGACAAACCCACCTTACCGTTGCCAGCGCCCAATATCCTGGTGTCACAGATGCCAGCAACGGCAGTAAGTTCTCATTCCGTGGAGTACCATAGAGTTTAGATGGATTTCAAACTCTGGCCGCAGAAGTTTAGTAGGCCACCCTAGTTTAGTGGAACAAGGGAACCTTCTGAACGGAGGATAGCACAGGGGAACACGCTGGTCTTGGAAGCAAGACCACACAGAACAACAGAGGTTTGAATCCCAGATCCACGCTTAGAAACCGAACTCAGGTACGGTATTAGGCGCGCTATAAAAAAAAAACTCATTAATTAATTAATTAACCGGACCAATCTACGGTAGCTTGGCAAGCGGTCAAGACTAACGGCCTCATTACGAGTTTGGAGGCAGCCATGCCTTAACAAGGCCTGGCTGCCTCCAAACTCGGGTCCGGGTCCGTGGTCCCTGAATGGGGAAATACGGGGCCATTCTGACTTTGGAGGGCCCAGTATTTCCCCATTCAGGGAACCCGGACCATCCCCATTCCCATTCGAGCCCCCATAGGACTCAATGGGAATGGGGAGGGAGCTAACAACGGGCCCGTCAATAACGGACCCGTTGTTAGCTCCCTGGTCCCCTCGCAGGACCCGCTAAGGATGTCTGATAAAACCAGACGTCCAGAGCGGGTCCCGCTAGGGGACCTCGTAATAGGGCGGAATGGGTTTAATGGCGCTGGCACCTTTACCGGCACTGTTAAACCCATTCCGCCAGGGTCCTAATGAGGCCCTAAGTCTCAGGAGGGGTGAGAGTGATTGGAAGCCCACAATGAGCACACAGAGTAATAACTCCACTGATTACTCTTAGATAGATGTTTATAAGAAAACACGATTAAACCACAGTTATCAGGAAAACAATTACCACACACACTTATTCACTATGTAACATATACAAAAAATGTGTTTAGCCTAATGCTGATGAAAAGGGGAGAAAAGAACCAGAACCTGCAACAGAAAGGGGTAAAGTCAACACAGATATCAAATTGGACAGTTGTTCATAGTCAATGCCTACCTTATGTAGTCCAGCGCTAAGAAGTGAGGAACCTTGCACTCAAAGTACAGTAGTGCGTTAACAACACTCGGTCATGCGTAAAGCAAAAAGCGATTTCTCTTGTAGCTGCTCAGGAAGGGGCTTGAGGCAACGAAGAATGAAGTCCTATTCCCAGAGGAGGGTCTACCCTTGCAGATAGAGCAGCTTTCGGAGTTCGAGAATAGCTGGGGAGCGCAGGCTAGCCCAGCCAAGGTTAGTATCTTTTTATGGATTCTCATGTGTAAAAACAAAGGGATGTGCCAGGGGGCCACCAGTAAGTGATGAAAGTGCTCACCGACCCTCGACACAGTCTGGACCAAACTTTGGCAGTCTAATCCACTATATTAGTAGGTGTTAACCCTGCAGTTTCAAGATGCTCCAGCTCTCAGCGGCTGCGGGACGATCATCCGTGGTGGGACAGTAGCCTTTTCTCAGATCTTGAAGAAAGGAGAAGGATAGTTCCGGTGCAGCACGTCTTAGGTCTGTAGGCACTTACAGCGACAGTCACCACACCGGGGCGACACAGGCACCGCAAATGTTCGCAGCGTGGCCCACTGTCATAAATTGCGACCTAGTGGAGCTAGGACGACGAGTTTTGGTGGGAGTAGTAGAGGCTGCATCCTCCTCCACCTACTTCATGTCCAAGGTAGACCACAGATCCTTGTCCATTCTGGCATTTACTGGCGTTTATGGTCAAGTGGACCTTCTGAAGAGCCTGTAATACTATTCCCAGGTGTTTCACATGTTCTTCCCAGGTGGCACTGAAGACTGCTATATCATCCAGATATGCTAAGTAGAATTCATCGAACCCATTTAGGGCATGATTCACAAGCCTTTGAAAAGTAGCAGGTGCATCTTTTATCTAAAGTGCATTATCCTGAACTGGTAAAGACTCTCTGGGGTTGAGAATGCTGCCTTCTGCTTGGCATGTTCTGCTAGGGCTATTTGCCAATACCCTGCAGTGAGGTCATATGTGCTGAGGTACTTGGAGGCACCCAAGGTATCCACCAGCTCATCAGTTCTAGGCAAGGGGTGGGCGTCTGTCCTTGTGACAGCATTCAGAGCCCTGTAGTCCACACAGAACCTCAGTTCAGAGGTACCTGCCTTTGGCACCAGAGCCACAGGACTAGACCATGGACTACTAGAGGGTTCAATCACCCCAAGATCTAACATCTTGTTGACCTCCGTCTTGATCTAGAATCTCACCTTCTCTGACATCCTGTACACCCTATGTTTGCTAGGTACACTCTCCCTTGTGTAAAGTTCGTGTTTGCACCAAGGTGTCAAACCAGGATTCAGTGATAACAAGGGGGAGAACTGCCTATACGCATTTCTTACTTCCTCTTGCTGGGTAGGAGTCAGATGAGGGGCCACTTTGACACCCTCAATGGAGCCATCTGAAGGGCTACTTTGGAACAAGTCAGGCAGAGGTTCAGATTCCTCTTCTCTGTCTGATGCCAAATGTAGTGCTGCTATCTCAACCGTAGGGATGAAAGCCTTCAGCCTATTTATGTGGAACACTTTGGGGGCCTGACCAGTCCTAACGTCCACTAAATAGTTTACCTCACCCATCTGCTCCACAACTGTGTAAGGGCCTGCCCTTTTGACCTCTAGGGCTATAGGCCTTATAGGGTTCATAATCAGGACTTCTTGGCCTGGGGTGAAGTGAATAAGTGAAGCCTTCTGGTCATACCAATGTTTCACAAGAGCCTGAACTGCCTTCAACTTATCACTGGCCTAAGCCATCAGAAGAGCCATTCTCTTCCTTAAACCCAGCACATAGTCTACTACATTGGTAGTGATGGAAGGAGTAGGGAGCTCCCACCCTTCCTTAACTCTGACCAGTGGTCCCCTAACAGGGTGACCAAAAAGAAGCTCAAATGGCCTATACCCAACATCCTCCTGAGGTGCCTATCTGTAGGCAAATAGTAAGCATGGCAACAGGAGATCCCACTTTCTCCTTTGTGGTTCTTCCAGAGCCCCAATCATGCTTTTGAGAATTCTATTAACCCTGTCAACTAAGACATTAATTTGTGGATAATAAGCCGATGAAAATGTATAAGTGACCCCACACTCTTTCCACATGGCTTGCATGTATAGAGTTGCTGCCACTGTCTGACACAACTTCTTTAGGGAAGCCAACCCTAGGGAAGCCAACCCTAGTAAAAATGGCAAGTAATGCTTTTGCGACTGACCTGGTAGTCACAGTCTTCAATGGGATGGCTTCAGAATATCTGGTGGCATGGTCAACCAGCCACAAGATTGCCAGAGGATGTCTGAAGGTCAAGGGGACCAACAATGTCAATCCCTACCCTTTCATATGGCACCCCCACCACAGGGCGTGGCACCAATGGAGCCTGGATTGTCGAGCCACTCTTACCAGAAATCTGGCAAGTGGTACAACTCCTACAATGGCCTTCTACCTGCACCCTCATCTTGGGCCAATAGAAATGCATGGATAGCCTTTGCTTGGTTCTCTTGATCCCAGGTTGATCAGCTAGAGGCACTTCATGTGCCAGTTGTAGGAAGAAGGGTCTTACTTGAAGGGGGACCACCAACCTCCTATGTTCATCTTCAGTAGACTCTGTGGGCTCACTTTACAGGCACCCACCTTCCCAATAAATCCTATGTTTCCCAGGAGGTTCACCCTGAAACTGGGAACAGGCCCGTCTCCTTAGGCCTTCTAGAGATGGGCACACACTGTTGCCCTTACTAAACTCTTCCCTATCGGGACCACCTTCAACCAATACATTTTGGAGTTCAGGATGATCATGTGGGTTAAGAATTTCACGCAGCACCTCTTCCTCGTCAGGTTCAGTTGCTTGGCCAACTACCTCCACCTCAATGTTAGGTGAGTTAGGGGGAATATTTTATTTACCTCTTCTGAGTTTCTTGACTCCCTTAGCCTTGGGTTTCCCCTTTGGCTTTGGCTTTGGCTCAGCCTTGTACTTTGTCAGGGCAGCCTTTGTTTGTGACCTTTTGCATGGTCTTTCTGCTGTGTCCCCCCACAGGACCTAGGTCTCTGAGGTCATTTTGAAGCAGGACATTTCCAGGGACTTGCCCCTTCACACTCACGGGTATCCTTACTGCTGTACCATTAATGGTTAGATTTACAGGCATTACTGGGCACGTGAGAGAGGTGGCATGAGCTAACTTGGTGAGCTTCAAGGGAGCTCTGGCAAGCTCTTCTTGGGCTACCAATGGGGAATCCACCACAGTTCTGCTGGCCCCACTATCCCAAAGGGCAGGAGTGTCAACTCCATTGATTAGCACACTGTCCTTAAAGTAGGGCTTGGTACTATCCAGACTATTGGCATAACCATCTGGATTCCTAGGCTCCCAGGAACATGGAGATACTAAGACTACTTCAGACTTTATCCCACTGGGGAAGGAGTCTGAAGAGAAGGATCTCACTGTGATAATGTTTTGCTCCTCATAAGAGGGGAAGGCCAGACTCACAGAGTGGACCCCAAGGTTTTGACCTTATATCTGAGGTCCCCCTTTATGTGGTCACTTGCTCTATAAGCCACACAATATCCATTGGGTCTGTGTACATAGGGAGGCTTATTATAACCAGAGCTATGCTTGGGAGGATTACTCCCAATACTCTGACTATTCTCATTGGACTTACCCTTGTTAAACCTTTTGTGGCACTTGTGAGAGGAAGGTTTTTCAGATCCCCCACCCACCCTTCATATTGTTGTGTTGCTGTTTCCCCTCCTCCTGCTTACCAGAAGCAGGCTTGTCCTTATGGGACACTGTGTGACACCCATAAATCTGCTGCAATGGCCAACATCTTAGGATCTGTCTCCTTAGAGTCAGCCAATTGCTGCTTAAGCTCAGGGGAACAAGAAGCAGAAATATGTTCAAGCATGACTAAATACATCATACCCTCAAATGTGGTGACCTTGTAACCTTCCACCCAACCAGTCAAGTTCTTAAAGTAATCAGGTACATACGAAACTTAAGTATTACCTCCTTTCTTTTTGTAATCTCTGAATCTTTTCAAGTATTAGTCAGGAGTCTTCCAAAATTTTAAGACCAGAGTTTGCTTCAATTTCACAAAATCTTTTCTGTCAGCCTTTGACATATCCATAATGGTACTGCAGCCAGAATGGGTTAGTTGACTGAGCCACCATGCAATTGTATCAGCATCCACAACATATTGCACATTCTCAAATGCAGTCAACTAATCCATGATGTCATTCTTGTCATCATACATACTAAGCAGATCTTTTGGGAACCTTGGATGAGAGGAGGAGCTAGACCCATTACCAGATCCTCTAGAGGAGCCATTGGCAGCTTGTAACTTAGCAAGCGCCAACTGGTGATCCCTGTCCTTCTGGTTCTCTGATTTCTCCAGTTCTAGTTTAGCCATGCAGAATTCATGCTGCTTCTGCTTAAACATCAGCTCTTGTCATTTGAATTCCAGTAGGGCCTCTGCCTCAAAGCCAGCAAAAGAAGCATGGCATTCTACATCATCCTGGTCATCACCAGTCTCCTCAATGACGGCAGAAACAGTCCTGTCAGCACTGTTACTGGGAGATATCCCAGCACTTTCTGCACTGTCATCGGAGGGACAAGCTGAGATTTGGTTTTCCTGCCATTCCATGATCTTTTGGATCATATCAGCTTTTGTGCCAGAGGCTGAAAAGGCTCTTTCTGCACAGATCTTCCTTAGCGTTTCTGATTTGGAAGCACTCAAAGTTATGTTCACAAGTGCTTTCATGTTATGAGGCAGGTGGCTTACAGGTAAATGTAAACTAAGGTCACTGTGTTTTCTGTGTAACTACAACCTGGGTATTTCACCAGTGCGCAACACAAACAAGATGGATTTCTAAACCTGGTCAACAGAGGTTTAGGAAGCCACCCTAGTTAAGTGGAACAGGGGAAACCTCTGGACAAACCAGACCAATCTATGGTAGCTTGGCAGACAATCAAGACTAAGTCTCAGGAGGGGTCAGAGTGATCGAAAGCCCCCAATGAGAACACACAGTAAAACTCCACAGATTACTCTTAGACTGATGTATATCAAAAATAGATTTATTATAGACCTTTATAACAAAACACGATTAAACCACAGTTATCAAGAAAACAATTACCACACATGCGTATTCACTATGTAACATGTATACAAAAATGTGTTTAGCCTAATGCTAATGAAAAGGGGAGAAAATAACCACAACCTACAACAGAAAGGGGTAAGTTCAACACAGATCTCAAATTAGGCAGTTCTTTGTAGTCAATCCCTAATTTATGAAGTCCAGCCCTAAGAAGTGAGGAGCTCAAAGTACAGTAGTGCGTTAACAAACAGCGTGTTCTCTTCAGGGGGCTGTAGCTGCCCAGGAAGGGGCATGAGGTGATGAAAAATAAAGTCCAAATCCTAGAGGAGTGTCTACCCTTGCAGATAGAGCAATTTTCGGAGTTCGGGAATAACTGGGGAGAACAGGCTAGCCCAGCCAAGGTGACTATCTTTTAAGGGATGCTTGTGGGTCAAAACGGATGGATGTGCAGGGGGCCACCCGTAAGTGATGAAAGTACTCACTGACCCTCGAGACAATCCGGACCAAACTTTGGCAGTCTAGCCCACTTTGTTTGTAGGTGTTAACCCTGCAGTTTCAGGACGCTCTGGCTCTCAGTGGCTGCTGGACGGGGCGATCGCCTCTGGCGGGGCAGCAGCAATTTCTCATCTCTCGAAGAAAGTAGAAGGATAGTTCCGGTGCAACATGTCTTAGGACACGGTGGGACAGGTTTTACAGTGACAGTCACCACACCGGGGCGACACAGGGCTCGCAAATGCTCGCAGCGTGGTGCCCTCTCTTAAATCGCGACCCAGTGGAGCTAGGATGACGAGTTTTGGTGGGAGAGGGCCCAGGACCACAAGTAAGCGATTCTCAAAGTCTTGAGTCTCAAATCGGGATGGCAGCATTCCTGTGGGTTCGAGCTGGACAGTTCACTGGATGGCCCAGGAACAATTCCAAAGGGGCTCCTTGCAAGGGCAAGTGGGAGGTGCCGAGACTAGTTGTTCCCACTACTCCAAAGGGGCGAACTGCCCTTGCAGGCCTTGGTACGATGCAAAAGCAGGGGTCCGACGAAACAACAGCAGGGTCAGGGAGCCAAACCTTCCTATCACGCCACTGGCAGTTGCTTGAGTCTGCTCTTTCGTTAAGGATACTTGGCCCCTTCTGTGGTTCAGTGTGAAATTCAGTTGATCGACCTGGAATGGATGCAGAGCCTTTTCTCTTATACAAGATTCGTTTTGAGCTCAAATCTCAGATAGCCAATGGAAGATCTGCTCTCATGCATGCATGCCAGGCGTGGGCCAATCATGGCCCACGGTTGTTCCAGTTATACAGGACTACCAGACATACTGGCACCAGAAGTGTGGATTGGGACCAGACAGTCCCAACCCACTTCCTGGGCTCTAGCACATGTGACATGCAGGAGCCCGCGAAAGATGTGGTTTTCACGCGAGGCTGCATGCCCAAATAAGGAATACCAGGGTCTCTCGACCTGGGAGAAGACAAAGTGACAAAATGGCCAAAGGACAGAACACAAGACTTCATGGCATGGCTATTTTTGGCACTGTCCACAGGCTTGGGCCAAATGCAGTAAACGCGGTATGGTCCATAAAAACGAAGTAAAAATACTTTAAAAGTAAACTGCTGCGGGTTTCTCTGTTCCTGTTTCCCAGGGAGATATAAAAACCAAATAATGCACTCACATTTAAAATAAGGACAGAGAAACTAAACGGGAAGGAGCCACGCAGGCAAGCAGAGAATAGGCTGCAAAAAGAAGGTCAAAGCGAAAAAGAATCGGAAAAGAGTACCAATTTCGATTGGTACAGCTGTCATTATCAACCGCGCATCGAAGTGGGCTCCAAGTGGCTGTTGGGCTGCCCGGACTCGCTGCTGATCTTGTTCCCTTCCAGTGGACTTATGTTTGTTCTACATTGATCTCTACACGAGCGCCGTGCACAAGAGGAAGTGCTTGGACGGCGAAACGCCGCATTGGACATTCCATCAATCACTCCCTGACTGGCCCCGCCCATCTGCCTGAACTTCCTATATAGCCCTCGCGCGCGCGCATCGAATTGGGCTCCAAGTGGCTGTTGCGCTGCCCGGACTCGCTGCTGGACTTGCTCCCTTCCAGTGGACTTATGTTTGTTCTACATTGATCTCTACACGAGCGCCGTGCGCAAGAGGAAGTGCTTGGACGGCAAAACGCCGCATTGGACATTCCATCAAGTAAATGGACTTTCATTAATGTCTTTGAAAAGCCTTTCTAGTTTCAGTTTGTATACTGTTGCCGCGGCTGCCTCATTAGGTCTCATATACCTCTGTTACTCTTGTGCTCAAAGAGGTAACTGCCTTCTCTCTTTCTCTTTTTTCTGTTTTGCAGTCACTCCCTGACTGCCCCGCCCATCTGCCTCCCCCTTTACAGCCTGAACTTCCTATATAGCCCACGCGCACGCGCATCGCGCGCGCGCATCAAAGTGGGCTCCAAGTGGCTGTTGGGCTGTTAGGCAGTGAGGCTGGGAGCACGGGTCATGTAAGTTGCTATCACTCACTAAATTCAGTGTCTTAACTTGCATGTGTGGGTTCAATGGTTTCAAGTCTGCGCAGTGGGCGCCCCTTGATATCGTCTCCCAGTAAAATTACGAAAAAAAAACGAAAACATAAAAAAATGTCACTGCCTAAAGACTTTGGGAAGAGCGACGCTCCGGGGTTGGGTGAAAGCGCTCGTGTAGCGGCGCCTTGGGGTCCAATTACCGATCAGGACTTAATAAAACATGAGGTGGCATTCTCCTACGCGTGTGCACAGGCACTCGCAGCGGTAGTAAATGGGTCTCCCCCCTCTGAGTCTAAATTGCCCCCTAGGAAGCCTACACCAAAACCAGCCCGTAAAAGCTTCCTGAGAATGCGGATGGATACCGTACCCACACAGTTAGAACCTCCTACCGAAGATACCCCCTCCTCCCCCTCTGATAATTCCATATTAGCCCCGGTGGTACTTGCTGCCCTTGAAAAACGGGTAAGGTTATCAGTCGGGCCCTCGACACCAGTTACCTTTCCGGGGTGCAAAAGAGCTGATGTGCATATTCACTGTAAAAATGCTCCACACATGGAGGACTTAAACATCTCTACAACACCTCTATCCAATGTACCCGAGTCTACCAACTTTCCTGTATCTAGTTTGTGGCCATCGTCCCCTACCTGGCCATCTTCCCCTATCCGGTTTCCACCTGGTACTAATAAATTGGCAACTGATCCTTTGAATTCGCCCCCTAAAAAAGATTCGAATCACCCACTGGATTTTGATATTCTGGAACCCACTGGGGATATGCAATCTCTTGAAGCATCCTATCCGGTGCTAACAAGAATACTTAACTTATTGGATCGTGGACATGAGTACACACACTACGAACTGAGAGATTGCAAAACAGCATTGACAGAAATTTTATTAAAAATTAACAAATTAGAGGGCTTCATATTTGCAGATAGCCTTAGACAGGTGTCAGACGGCCATAAACCGTCGAAAAGGGAAATCTCTTCAAAAAGCTCTGTGACTACTCAAACAGATGACGTAGATGTCCCAGTGAATGAATCTAACATCACGAATCCTCCCACAGTTAATTATGCATTCCCTCAATCTTTTGCGCAAACTCTGATTGCCTCTAGACCTGATACCACATGCCAAATTCTTACGCATGCTCAATTATGTATGGAAGTTGCATCACACGCTGAAAAGTTAGAACAGCTGCTATTCTTTCTCCAACCTAACAAGGAGGTGGAAAAAGTGGGGCTTTCTTTAACCTGCATGGAAGGGGGTCAGGTCCTTTATCCAGATAGCCCCTCAGCACTAACTAAACTATTTGAGACCACCTCCCAACCTGACCCGGCGCTTGATAATATTCTATCTGCTCCTGAGAACAGGCAATCTGCTGATGATGAAACTCTCCCACAACTTGCAGAGCGGTCCTTTATTTCTAGGAAGGAAAAAAGATCATTCTTCCGTGCCTTGAAAAGGAAAGCAGATCGAAAAAAGGCGTCCAAAGCTTCCCAAGAGGAACTGATCCCCCATGTAAAAGTAAATGGAAAAAATAAAATAAAAATTGGGAGTAATAGTGCAGCCACGTCCCTGCCTAAATCTGCAGTACTGAAAATCCCTGCAAATGACTTGGACCCCGATGAAACAATTTCCAACAAAAACTGAAAGAAATGGCCCCTGCAAATGACACACTCTCTCATTGAGGAGCTAGGACCATCCTCATCCCAGACGCAACTACCTAACTTTTTTAAACCTATAGATAATAAAATCACTCAAAGAGGTAGGGTAGATGCGACTCCATCCTGCAATAGTGAGATGGAGATGGGCATGGAGACCGCTGCTGTCACGGTCGTAGGAAACGATGAACGCCGGCAGTCCTTTCACTCTGGCAATGATCGGGAGACTGTTAAGAAGTCTTCACTTGTGCAGGACACAAAGGGAGGAGGTGAGAAGCAAAAGAAGCACGACTCATCTCCAGGTCGGCCTGGGGGGGACTCTGAAGTATTGGGGGAAGTACCGAAACAGTCCACCACCATCATAGGATGGGAGATTATATAATTTAAGAATGGTACAAAGCGACTTAATCGTTCAGCTCTGATGCAAGCCTTCAACCGCATCCCCCGGCTGCGTACGTTGCATACGAATGATATTGAATGGATAACATTGCCTCCAATTCAAAACCATTGTATGGTGTGCAAGGTGCAATCGGCCATTATCACCAACCTCCTCCTGCAATACACGGAGGAGCTACGTTTTATTGGACTAATGCCGGATCCGTTCGATTCAATCGATGATGCTATCTCCTTCAACGAAACGCCTCTGGCGCCTCCCCCTGCGCAACTGCCAAATTTGGCCCCTGGTGATTCTCAGAGTGGGGTGATTGCAGAGGTAATTGCACAATTAGTAAGCTTATCTAATACCAGCAAGGACTGGTCATGGTTAGCCGCTTTACAAAATACTCGAAACCCAGCTATGAATAATACTCCTCATTAAGTAGCCTGCTCCCCTATCTATCTTGTCTTGGAATTCATGTGTGTTTACCAATCTAAAGGCATGGTTTAGTAACCCTCATCTAGGAATGGAGTGTGATATCATGTTATGCCAGGAAACTATGTGTGCCCACGAACTCTTGCTGCCCGGTTACACTGTTCTCCAAACAGAGGCGAAACGTGGCATATGTGGTCGGCCGTACGGGGGTCTGGCGATATGCATAAACACCAATCTAAATGCATTGGTGCTAGACGTTTTTAATGCAATTGCAATGATGGCCGTACTAGTTATGCTTAAGGGTTCTCGGCCAACTCCTCTTCTTTTGGTATCCCTATATCACAATCCAGCAATGCTCAACCAAACAGGTGCATTCCAGGAGCTCGACACGCTATTTGACGAAATTCTCACTCTGCATCCCACATGTGACATTGTATTAGGAGGGGATTTCAACGCCTATTGTATGAAAACCAGAATTAACCCTGCAGCTTGTGGGGGCTCTCATCAAACATGGCATAGAGGTAAATTGTGGCAAGAGTATTTAGAATCTTGGGAACTTGACATCCTCCCGTTTTCCACTAGTGATGGGTGCCATACCTGGAGAAGAGGGGATAGATCGACTTGCATTGACTATTTTGCCATATCGCGAGGGTTGCAGTCGCACTCCAAGAACATCGCAATATATGATCCTGGGTATAGTGACCATTACATGATCCACTTGAATCTCCAATTGGACGTTGTGCACTTACCCATTGACCATCAACAAGGGTTTCTGGAAGGGGATCGGCCTGGCCTGTCAATTTGATGGGCCACCAAACTTTGTGACAGGGTAAATGATATGATCTCTGCATGTCTGAATTTCTATCACAATTCTGGTGTCCATCGTAACTCGCCTAATCGAGAGATTGACGTTATAGCTAGAATAACGAGGGGCGTGGCCTGGAGCTCATGGTGGAAGGAAGCTAAGACGCCGAGCTCCGGCCGAGACGCCGCGTTAGGATCCTCGTCGGACCGCTTGCAGCCTGCCCCCGAGCCACAAACTCGGACAAAATACGGCGGAATCTGCCGCCGAGCAGCGACAGCAACCCCGAGTAAAATCGGAGCCGGGAAACCTTAACTCTGCCCTCCACGCACCTTCCCCCTCTCCGCCCCAGCCTGCACCCAAGATGGCGGCCCCTGCGCTGCCTTAACACCACCGAGCGGACCGCGGCCGAGAACTCCAGCACACGGAGGTGCGATTCGTCTGCAGCCGAGACCCTGGGGAACAAACTCCCATACAGCCCCGACTCGCACTCAGCACCCGCGGCCCCTCCGACACGCAGGACGCTGTGAGCCGCGGACGAGAGCTCCTGGACCTGCTCCTGCTGTCCGGGCGGGAACATCCTGATTGCCGCCGAGACCGCCGTCGACACGCCGGCAGCGGAGACTGCTGCCCAGGAGGTGAGGAGACAGGGGGGGCCCCATTTGACATTGCCGCGGCTCCAGCGCCCGCCGCCGCTCTGAGACCTGAGCCCGGAGCCCAGTGGCGCCCAACCCCCCCTCATCCTCCCACCGCCAATACCATCAACTCACCCCACACTGCCTGCCTGGCGGACTGAAACACCCCCGCAAGACTCGAGAGCAACGCACCATCGAGGCATCGTAGCCCGGCCCTCAGGCCCGCCATGTCTGCCAGAGGCAAACCAAAACCTCCTACGATGGACAGCTACGTCTCCACAAAGGCCAGAATCTTGGCCGACCCACGCCCCCCCAGCCCCGAACCTCCAAAACCGAAAAATGCGGATCCCACCGAGAACCAAGCACAAGTGTTGGAGGCCATAGCATCCCTGCGCACCTTCATTGATACCAAAATCGATGAATTCAGGTCAGACATTCAGCTTGTGAGACAGGATGCCAGGAACTTAACGGATAGGGTCGCCACCTCTGAGACGACCATTAAAGAGACCACTGAAACCACTGTGGAGCTGAGGTCCAAGGTGACGGACCTCGAAAGGAAGGTGGCTTTTCTCGAGGCGAGGGCTGAGGAGGCCGAGGGACGTGCCAGAAGGGGCAACATCAGGATACTTGGAATCCCTGAAGGCGACGAGGGCCCGAACCCGACTGCATACATAGAGACCCTACTACAACAAGAGGTGGGCGCAGGCAAACTCACGCAAGGCTTTGCTGTTGAGAGGGCACACAGGTCCCTCCAAAAGAAACCCCCTCCGGGCTCTCACCCTCGCCCAATAATAGCAAAAATACTTAATTTTCAAGACAGAGAAGTCATCCTCAGACACTCCAGGGAGATCGGCCCACTCGTACGCGGCAACACCAAAATATCCGTCTACCCAGATTACACCCCAAAAGTGCAAAGGGAGAGAAACTCGTTTGTGCCAATCAAAGCCAGGTTGCGACACCTAAACTTAAAGTATATGCTGCTCTATCCCTCTAGACTAAAAGTCATCTACATGGGCCGCTCGATTTTCCTGGAAACCCCGGAGGCAGCCAACATGTGGATGGAGGACAACAACTTAGCCCAAGGCGCTGACACTCACCCCAAAGACTAACGACTGAAACTAAGCACCGGACCGCATACTCAACCGCCGACGCAAGACCCCGCAAATAACACATGCACTCTGCAGTGCGGAAGCAATCAACACTACAGTTCGCCAAATTGACGCGGCTCTCGCTTGGCCCCACACCGGACTCAGGACTTCGCCCCCGCGAACAGACCAGGACAGGCCAGTTGCCTGACCGACCCCACTCGAACCCGACGCCCGGATGGGTCCCGACGGTGCGAGAGCGCCTGAGCGCAGCGAAATGAACGCAGTCGCTAGGCGCACAAGTTACAGTTACGTTATCTGTTATGTTATAAGCACAGTCACTACATCTTCACGCCCGAGTGGACAACAGGACACGCCGACACAGCACTCCAACTTAGGCGAGTACGAGGGACGAATGCTAAATCGCCCTATCAGGAACCCAAACCCCCTGGGCAGACCCTCTGAGGAGGAGGAAATAAAGATCACCCACACACCCAAATGACTTCACAACTAAAGATACTAACGTGGAATGTGCGCGGGATGAACTCCTACCTGAGAAGAAATCGCATTCACTCCTATCTCCGCAGGCAGAAGGTCTCTATAGCTATGCTCCAGGAAACCCACCTGACGGCGGAATCCTCCTCCAAACTAGCAGAGAGATGGGGTGGCACTGGAAAGGGAGCAGCGTACTCCAAGTACGCACGGGGAGTCTTCACATGGGTGAACCCAAGCGTCCCGTTTCGCCTACAGGGGTCGGAAGCAGACAAAGAGGGCAGATACCTGATACTTTGGGGGACCATTGAAAACACCGTAATCTGCCTGGTCAACTCCTACTTCCCGCAGCACGGGATACCATCGCACATCGCAATGCTCTGCCCCAAAATAGCCCACAACAGGGAGGGCACCCTTATTTGGGGAGGTGACTTCAACTGCACCAGCAATGGCAAGATGGACAGGTCGGTGCCTCTACTACAATCACGCAATGCCGCCACCACGGCCCTTAACAACGCTCTGGAACACCTAGACCTGGTGGACATATGGAGAGCGCGACACCCAAACGAAAGGAGCTACTCATACTATTCTGCCCCCCATAAGGTTCACACAAGGATCGACTACCTTTTCACCGACAGGGAACAAGTTGCCCTGGTAGAGGACGTCACATACCTAGGCAGATCGATATCTGACCACTCCCCGCTGGTCATGCAGTGGAGACTGACTGGCCCCAGGCCTCCGATTCCGACATGGAGACTGTCCCCTATGGCACTCACTGATCAAGAGTTCAAGGAAGACCTTGGCATGAAACTCGAAGATTACATAGACAATAACAAAGGCTCTGTATCGAGCTGGAGCACGCTATGGGAGGCGATGAAAGTGGTAACACGGGGCGAAGCCATCTCTGGAGCGGGAGGTATCCGGAGACGCCTGAAAGAGACACTAGAAGAACATGAAGCGGAAATAACACACCTCGAGTCCCAACTGGACACCACTACTGAAGGGGAAGAGACCCTGCGGGGACTACGAGACGACTGGCGAATGGCATGGGACAGACTGGCGAAATTCGACTTTGCAACCAACACTACCAAGATACACAAAGAGGCCGATAAACCAGGCAGACTACTCGCATGGTTGTGCAATCGAGAACACCCGAGGCATTACATCACCGAGATCCAGGATGAACGGGGAGTCACACACAAATCACAACCTGACATCAACACCACTTTTGCAGAATTCTACTCCGAGCTCTACTCCCACGACAAGCAAATACCCAGAGAAGACATCAGAGCCACCCTGGAAGAGATCGAACTCCCTAAACTAGCCGAGGACCAGCGTGCAGCACTCGATACTGAGATCACTGCCGACGACATCAAGGATGCGATCAGATCTCTAGCCACCAGCAAATCTCCGGGGAGCGATGGACTCCCCCCAGAGTTCTACAAAAACTACGAAGACATCATCACTCCAATACTACTGGGAGTCTACACGGAAGCATACGAAGAAGGAATTCTTCCCAGCACCATGAGGGAAACCATCATAATCCCCATGCTTAAACCAAACAAGCCACCCGAACGCTGCGACTCCTACCGCCCGCTAGCGATGCTGAATTACGACGCCAAGATCTTAACCACCATTCTGGCTAAGAGGCTAGCGAGGGTGATTGGGTCTATTGTACACGAGGACCAGAATGGGTTCATCCCGGGACGCAACACCTCGGCCAATCTGAGGAGGCTGCAACACGTCATAGCCGAAACCCACGAAAGCCCTGAGGATCTGGCGGTGCTCTCACTCGATGCGGTCAAAGCCTTCGACTCCATCTTCTGGGAGTGGTTAATCGAGGTGCTGATTGAGTTTGGGTTTGGAGAAGGCTTTGTGAGATGGGTCAGGGTCCTTTATAGTTCACCCAGTGCCAGAGTGAAGACCGGGCGAATAATATCGGAAGCCTGGGCGATACAAAGAGGCACTAGGCAGGGCTGTCCGCTATCACCCATGTTGTACGTTTTGGGACTGGAGCCGATCGCCATCTACTGCAGAAGACAGTTCTTTGATGCAGGCATAAAACTAGGCGACAGACACTTCATAATTTCATTATATGCGGACGATGTTCTCTTATACCTACAAGACCCACAAGTGAATGCACAGGTCCTACTCGATGTCCTGGACAACTACGCCCACTATTCAGGAATCAAATTTAGCAGATCTAAATCTTGCGCATTCCCATTAGCCGGACTCAACAAGATAGGCATGGAAGAATTGCCGGAGGTGGGGATAAAATGGCAACCAAAGATGTTCCGCTACCTAGGAATCAACATAACACATACCCCAGAACTTACCCACGAACACAACACTGAAAGAGCAACAAAAGCACTCCGTAACTCCATGAAGTTCTGGTCTAAGCTGCCACTTGCCATGATGGGCAGGGCAGCGATTGTGAAAATGATCATCCTACCCAGATTCCTCTACTACTTCACGAATGTCTGCCACTACATCCCTATGCCCTTCTTTAAAAAATTGGATTCGCTCATTAGAGACTTCCTATGGGGCCCAGCTAGGCACAAGTTACCTCTGAAGATCCTCACGCTGCGACACAAGGAGGGGGGGATACAACTCCCAGACCTACACATGTATTACTTAGCAGCCCAACTTAGCCACGTCACAAGGTGGCTCCATGATGACCCAAATGCTGAATCAGGTCTCCTAAGACTAACATCTTCCAATCTGTTTCCCAAGGAATCACTCTGGAACCCACTTAAACAAAAACTAGGGGTCCCTATGATTGTGCAGCTGGGCAGACAAATCTGGACTAGAACCTGCTCTATCCATCAAATCATTCACCCGTACTCTCCTGACACCCCCATCCTTGTGGACGCATGCCAATCCATATCAGACCTCAAAGTGGCAAGAAAATGGGAGAGCGCTGGGATTTACACCTGGGGCGACATATACGAGGACGCCAAATTCAGAGAATTCGAAACGATCCTAGAATCAGAGGAACTAAGCAGAGGCCAATTCCTGTGGTATCATCGTCTCAGACAGATTGCAAAGACGAAATGGCCTGAATGGCCAGAAGAACCCAACCCCAACCCCCTCCTCAACGAGATGCATGAACTCTCAGACGGCTGGAAACCAATAACCCGCCTTTACGGCCGACTAATAGACAGACCCAACCCTAAAAGCGCAGCACTAAAAGAAAGATGGGAAATTGACCTCCGGGTCACGCTCACGGACACTGAGTGGGAGAGAGTGCTACTTTACCCCAGTGAGGTCTCCAGGAACATCAGATTCCGACAAATCCAACTCAACGTCCTCTACAGAACATACATGACCCCGAAGAGAGTCTCCAGCTTTAACAATAAGACAACATCAAACTGCCCTTGGTGCGGCACCATCCCAGCAGACCTACTGCACATGTTCTGGTCTTGTAACAGGGTGTCGCAATTCTGGTCCAAAATAAAGCAAACCTGCACGGAAGCTGGCATCACCAGATACAACTGGGACCCCCAGGAATGCCTCCTCGGAACTTACCCCAGACTGAGCAAGATCAAACATGTGGTCAAGCTGATGGACATCTCCTGCATCCTAGCCAAAAGAACCATAGCTATGGCTTGGAAATCTAAGCCAGGCCCGAGATACCAACACTGGCTTAGAGAACTAGAGCGCTGGACCACAGCCGAGACCAGGGCCTGGCAAGATGGAGCCACCACTGGAACAACCGACGTAAACAACACCCTGGAAGCGTGGAAAGCTCTCCTCCGCGACATACCCTTCGCTGCTGATCACAAGCCCCCCTGAGGTGCCTGTCCACCCCAACACTAAACAACTACGGATCCACCTAGTATCTGAACCCCGAACATTCGCAAACCCCGGAACCCTGCCTTCACACTCCCTTCCTCCAGAATACCTGTTGAACGAAGACATCCTCACAAAAAGACTGTGCATGTTTGTTGTTAATTTTTGTTGTTACCTGTTTCTATTATACCTCACTTGGCTAACGGATACCTCTACTAAACGCAACCTTGAAATGTAACCTTACCAAAAATGCCAATAAAAAGTGTTTTTAAAAATAGCTAGAATAACAACTGAAGTATTACAATCCTTGCGGGCGTATACACTGCACTCCGAATCGAGATCTACCCCGCAAAATTCTAATTTCATTCTTGAAGCTAAAAGATCTAAGAGGGTGGCTTTGCGACATATTCTTAAAACGGAACCCACATGGGGGGTTTACTTGATAGAGAAAAAAAGTGTATTGAACAGATATCGGAATAGATTTAGAGATCATAGACATTTTATTCACAACCAGGATAACCAGAAAATGTTTAGCACACTTTGCCACAGGGATAGACGATCCACTTGGGCTTTGCTCAGGGCGGGAACATCGGTACTCACCTCAGACCAGTCCTCATCGATTTCTGCACTGGCCTGGAGGACCTATTTCGAAAAAAAATTCGCCCGCCCACCAGCCTTTGTAGAAATCGAATATAAATTGACCTGTTTATCCCCTGCTTCTTTTCCGCTATGGGATATCTGTACTATTGCAGCAACGATAACTTCCCTAAAATATTCAAAAGCAGCAGGCCCAGATGGGATCCCACCCTGTGTTCTTAAACGTCATCCAGATATGTGGGCCAGGATCCTTAAGAAACTTTTTGATAATATGCTGACAACTGCTGACACCCCTTCACGGCTAAATTCCATCATTGTACCAATATACAAAAAAGGAGTAAGGTCTCAGCCATGTAATTTTCGTCCGATAGCGCTAATTGATACTGCTGCTAAAGTGTTTGCGACCTTGCTCTTGGGGGAATTACAAGCGGTTATTGGAGAGCTTAAGATCTTGTCCAAGTACCAAATTGTATTCTGCTCAAGGATGGGTACTGTTAAATGCTACAATTATGGCGCATCTCCTAGCCAAGCATAAAAATAGGGACTCTGGCCCACTATACATGGCTTCGATAGACCTTACCTCCGCCTTTGATTCTGTCATACGCCCACTGTTGTGGAAAAAAATGGCTGCCATGAACATACCTGAGTATATTATACAACTGATATCCAAGCTCCACATGAACAACACCTATTTGATAAGGGTGAATAACGAAGGTGCAACTACACATCCAATAAAGATCGGCCTGGGTGTTAAGCAGGGATGCAATTTAGCAGCTACGCTTTTCAATCTCTATTTATGTGGCATTAACGACATTTGGAATAACCTGATTTCGTATCCAGCAAGGCTTGGCCATCTTAAAATACAATGGCTAGCCTTTGCGGACGATATTGTATTATTTGATCGTACGCCCAAAGGTTTGCAAACCAAATTAGATCTATTCGCATTTTACTGCTCTACCCACAACCTAAAATGTAACGTGGAAAAATCTAATATAGTAGTATTTCGGAATCGCAAGAGGAAGAACATCACACGCAATTGGAGGATTGAAAACGTTCCTATAACCACAGTCCCCGAAATGCGATATCTTGGTTATACTATAACTGACTCCCACTCTTTAGCAATATGGAGAGAGGTACTACATAAGAAAGTGTCTCCCCTCTCCACACAAATGCGGATAGTATATCTAAAGTTTTGTAAATTCTCATTGCTGCCACTACTGCAATTTTACATCTTAAAAGTGGAGTCTGTCGTCCTTTTTGCTTTAGACATGTGCCTAGCGAATATCAATAACTATCTTGATCAATTACAAGGTTGTATGTGGAAGGGAGCCTTAAGGTTGGCCAAATCCACAGCAAATATTGTAATAAGGCACGAACTTGGTATCACTGCTCTATCTGCACGCCGTAACTGGCGTTTGTTGGCTAACTTCGCCAGAATGTTATATCCACCTGCTAATTGTTTGTATGAAGATCTGGGTCAACTAATGGTCGCGTCTGAACGATCTTCTATCACAAATTACTACGCACAAATGGTTCATTTATTGGACGAAATTGCACTTGTACCAGCAGACTTAGAATTTAGACCGGCTTATGTGAAACATCGTATTATAGAGAATGACTGGTGTAAAACGGTAACTGGAATGGCGGTACTAAACAGCTATAAGGAAGCAGCTCGTTTTTGCTCCTCTAGACGTCCGCACAAACCTTATATAATTCAGTTTCCCTGTATTAAAGCTAGGGAAACGTATTTCCGTTTTAAATTGAACCAATCCCTTACCTTGGAACGAATTAGTGGCTGGAGCACGCATTGGAAGGTTGAGGATGCAGGCTCTGTAATGATGGTTCTATTAAAGAAACCCTGAAATACCTAGTTATATTCTGTCCATATTTTGAGTCAACACGTGCATTAACAATTGCAACTAATTGTGTATTAACTGAGGCAACCAGGGAATGGCTTTGGTTAGCCTGTATGTGGGGAACGCGAACGAGCTTTATATTAGCTCTGTGTAGACTTTTAATGACCATAAATAATGAACTTGAGAAGAGGTTTCAAATGAACAAGGGGCAGGCTAGCTGCTGATGTTAGGAACATCGCATTTCTATCACTTCTGTTTTTGTAAAGCCTATTGATCTCTTGCTATAATCTTGCATGACTGTTGTTAGCGTTTCGGCTTTCCTCATACACAAGCTTACTTAGAAGTTAGAATCGCATTATAATATCTGGAACCTGCATGCTATTTGAGAATTTATCCTTAAGTGTTGCAATGAAGCCTGAGTACTAGTGTTTTTCTTACCACTTGGACTGTCTTAACATTATGTAAATAAGAAGATGCTAAAACTGCGTCCACATGATGGATAGTAAACAAATTACCTTGATTGTTACTTATATGTATATAAATTGTTCCTAGAATGCAAAGGCAACTGTACACAGGAAAGGACATTTTTTAGATGGAAACTGCTCAATTGATATAAAAAAAAATGTTTTGAATGTATAACATGAAGAAAATATATTTTATAAAAGTTGTAAAAGTTTGTTGATCGAACTAATAAAACAACGGTTTGAAATAAAAATAAAAAAAAGTAAACTGCTGCCACCAGTTCGTCCTAGGCACATTTGTACAAACACCAAATAATAATTCCTTAGAGGGTGGCTAGGGCCATAAAACAAAAGGGCCCTTACGCGCAGTACTGGAAGGTACTTGGCACATACATAAAAAGTTACCAAGAAATGGCAACATAGTCAAAGACTAAGGGAAACATAGTTTCCACAGCCTGAAGGACGTGTCAGTTTCCCCATAACAAATGATCGGAAGCCCAGAGGAGTGCAGCTGAAGGCTGTGCTCCACTGGAAAAAGTCAGGTTGAGTAAGCCAAACAAAAGCAAAATGTTTGGGGGGTTCACAAATGGAGGGAAAATTGCACCTAAGGGAACTCTTTCTTTACACATAGGACTACATGGAATGAGTTTGTCGCAATCATCAGCACCAGTAGAAGCAGTGCCAGTGATTGCAGCAATTATATGCCAGGTCAGGCCTGCCGGTAGTTCACTGCCCCTACCAGCAAAAATGCTTGAGCTGGTTATTGCTGCCATTTCTTTTAGCATTTTTTACCGGTCCGGTACACCCGTAATGAACCCCTTTGTGTTAAAAGAGGATGGTAATAGGCGATACTTGAGACTGAGATTAGGATGTTTGTATAAGACTATTAGAGCCTCATTATGAGTTTGGTGGTATCTCTGCAGTAAATCTGCTGAGATACCACCAAACAGATTTACTATTACTGCCACTTGGAATTTCTGCAGGATTACAAGTGGCGCTATGGCAGTGTTAGTCCCCATTTATGGAGTCCATAGGACTCGATGGGGATTTTGGTGGGATTACCACTGGCGGTAATTCTGCCGAAATGGCAATTTTTTGGGCGGTAAGGTGGCAGAATTACCTCCAGCATTTTGCTGGAGGTTAATCCTCCACATTGTTTTGAAACACATAGTTCGGCGGTGCAGGAATGAGGCGGCAATACAGTGGTAACTCCATTACCAATGCATTACCACCTTTTATGGCCACACTGCCAAACTCAAAATGAAACCCATATGTCCCAAGAGGAGGGTCTATGCAACATATCTGGAAGAGTCTCAGGGATCACATATCAGAGGAATCTGTTGAATGTCACAATAGTGCTGGGCAAGACACAGAAAAATGCAGAAGATGAATTAAGGCTGGAGTACAAAAATATTAAATGCAACATACAAAATTGGGAATTCCCTGTGGATTAAGAATATTCATCTTCCCAGATTTTAGCAATCCAGAAGTTACAGACGTGGCTGAAAAATGGGAAACCAATCTTACTCAAGGTTCCAAAGTAATGATAGAACTTTTGGTGGAACACGTGAGCAGGAAGTATATAAGAGGCTAGTAACACAAGATAGAAAACCCCAAAACTGAGATCCAACAAACAAATGCAGCACCTAAGATTATTGAAAAGAACTTTAAGACAACGTATGGACTCGTCAAAGTACATCAGGACAAGGTTAAATGAAGAACATCAAAAGAATTCTTCTGAGACGAAAAGGACTAATGGGAAGACAGAGTTTACACGTTCCAGCCAAAATATGAAGAGGACAAACAGACACGATCAAGAGAGAGCACCCCACAATCTTCCCCTGGGAGTTCAGATGCCGATAGTGTGCCTGCGATATTAGAGACAGGCATACGCCTGAAAAAGAAGGGTTTTTAGACCAAATTAGAAAGTTGAAAAAAAGAAATGTCAAATTAAATACAAAAAGAGTCAGGTTTCAGGACCCACTCGTAACAAATACTGTAATCAATCAAGAATCAGAAGTGGAACCAGAGGAGGAGGAGGTAGGAAGAGGTGAAGAAACAGACATGTGAAGAAGAGTGACTCGGTCCTGGTCCCAAATGGAATAGAGACCCTGCCGATAGATAATCTGGTACTCTCGAAGAAAGAGCTGACAGAATCAGAGATCAGAGTTTTAAATAAAGGGATGTTATTTGCACCCACTGTTCTCACTGATTGGATAGACACCCAGATTGATATTTTAAATACACTAGAATATTGAAATTAAAAACATATTTTCATAGAAAGGACTTTGGGCCCAGCAGGGGAGCAGGGAGTAAAAACCTCTGCATTATAAATACTATCTGCACAACACGCATCAGTGGAGGCAACTGCAATAACCTTATGCATTGGCAGTGACCTTGAAGCACACTACTTATGGTGTTACAAACCAGGAGATAAACACCCATGGATATTGAGAAGTAATTTCGAGTGCTAGAAGAAATGATTCCAATTGAGTGATGTGGCTAATTCGAGACTATAAAAGCCCTGAGGACGGCCTCAAAGTGGCTGCAACATGTGTCGACTGTAGAGGAATTTATAAAATCATCATTGCCAAGCATAAGAGTGTCAGACTGTTCATTATATTATAAACTTGATTTAAAGAGATAAGGAAGGACATTTGGGCGCAGGTCGCTTGGGTACACCATTGACTGATACAAAGTGGGGGACCTGCGAGATGACAGGAGGTTTCTAGCACTACAGAAGCAGTTACAGATGAATATTACTAAGCTTATAGAGAGCCGGATCCTGACATTCGGGCAACATTTCTGGAAATGACGAAGAAGATCTTGTAATGTCCTAGCCAGGCAACTGAAGGCCAGGGTGCAGAAAACATTTATTCAGTGCTGAAGCAATTGGATGAGTCGTTAGTTATATCACAGAGAAATAAAAGGAGAGTGGTCTGTGATTTTCTTTTGCTGACCATTATAAAGAGGTCAATTATGATGAATGAGAACAGGGTAAATATGTACAGTTGGGAGGGGCTCACATTAACGGTTGAACAATCTATAAAATCGGACCAACCCATAACAGCAGAGGAAGTACTAGCTGCCATTGCATGAATGTAGTGGAACAAGAGCCCGGGTCCTGGTGGTTTTCCAGTAACATTGTACAATACATTCTCGTCTATTCAGGCACCTTTATTGACTAAAACATTATTTTTCAAACCAAATGTATTTAGGACTTGCATTGAAAAAAGCATTATAAATATAATATCTATGCAAACGGTGTAATTCAGTAAGCAAGGGAATCATTATTGGAGCCATAACATACTGAATTTAGTACAGAACATTCTCAACAAATACCCAGCAACTTCTTGTTTCATTATTAGCCATGAGCGTTTCAATTTTGGTTTCATCCACTCAACAATTGCCCTTAGCTGTGCTGCTATGTAATACTTCGTAATCTCAAAATCAATGTATGCAACAGCATCACCCTCAACTTTCCTGTAAACGGCAAATAGCTCTGAGATTGTGCACCCAGCAAGTGCATTTTGGTCTTTGCTCATTCAGCACACCTCTGTCCCTCACTAGCGAAGCCCAGTGCATAGAGCCTCTGTGGGCAATGCAGTCTCAAACAGTCGCTGGATGCAAATTGTAAAAATAGATGCCAGACTTTACAAAACATAGTTGCATCCCCTTTTAGTGCTTTAGAAATATTTTCCATTGCCAGAATTTGCCAGATTTTCACCAATCACACGGAGGGTCCCTTTTACTGTACTGCTAAGAAATACACCATCAGGACACTAGAAAGAGGATATAAAGCAGCATGGAGAGACTGAACTCACTCTCTTCATCAACTCTACCCAGTAATAGCAATAGAGGTTCATTAGGGATAGGAACGCCCACAATAGTCGCTAACCTAGACCTCATCTCTAACAAGTTCTGCTGTGGGGCTATCCCCATAGAATATGAATATAGCTTCCTTTGATGCTGCATTGTCTCTCTGGAGTATCTGGCCTTTGTTTATCTATTGCATATAGCCTCAATTGCATATAATGCCAACAGTATAATAATTTATATTAGGTCTCCGTTAGGTGCACACTAGTACCATTTTTATACACCCCTCGCCAGACCTTCTCCCAAACACCTTCTAGAATCGGTGTTAGTATATCCTTGTGCCATATTTGTCTATGTCCAGCAGATTCTGAAGATTAACTAGCACGTAGGAGCTTGGATATTAGGCCTTTCTCTGTAACCAATCTAACTGATCATTTTTTTAAGCTCATGTGAGGTCTTCCACGAATTGAATTGTGCACTACCCAATGCCTGATCTCAAAGTTTTCAACCCTGTCTCTTTCTTGTACTCCAAACTCCCTTGTAGAAATCTCAAATGGTTTAATCAACCCGCTATGAAACATGTTCCCTACATGTAGGTATCCCCCTTGTTTCCAAGCTAGTATCACGTTTGTGACCAGTCCAGGGTTGAAGTCAGGATTTTGAAAGAGCAGAGGCATGGCAGCGGAGGGAAATGTGGTGAAACCATAATCAACAGCACCTTCTCAGAATGAAAGTGTACAATTGGTGGCGAGGATAACAGATGAGGGGACTCTTTTATCTTGTCTCAGTCAGGGTTATGCTCAAATTCTTATTCCTGCAACTGCTTGTTTCATTATGAGCTATGGTTGTTTTAATTTTGGTTTCATCTACTCAACAATTTCCCTCAGCTGTGCTGCTATTTAATACTTGCTAATGTCTTGCCATCCAACCCCAACTGAATCCTAGGACTCATAAAAAGTCCCTTATTTACCTCTTCCCTCTCCAAACAAAGTGGAGTAGGCTATTATGCATATTTTTAAAATCGCCCTGCTGCATTTTTACAAGGAATGCCTGAAACAGTTACAGCAGACAGGGTAAAACAGTCAATTTAAACAGGGATTTGTGGATATGCTGACTAGGCAGGACACACTCAGCCCTTTCTCTTGCTTAGGTTTGACTGGATGTGGGCCATCACAGTAGGTGACTAGCCCCATAAAGAGATGAGGGTCAGGTGAGCTCCTACATATTTGATTGATTTTGACTTTTTACAAATACCTTTCCTTCACTGCCTTAATTATCCCTGTATGTATGGAAATATTAAGTATCACAGATTTGATCTTGTTTACTTTAAAGCCCGAGATCCTCAGGAAAGCAGTAACTTCTTGGGTGACCCCCGCCAACAAACTGCTCAAGTTGTGCAGCGTTAGGATCGCATTGTCTGGGAATAAGCCGATCTTAAGAATCTCCTTCTCCTAAGTGTTGTGACTCACCAGACAGGAATCCCCACCGACTCCTGATTACTCCAAAGTGAACACTGGATCTTATTTCATTTTATTTTAATTTTGGATTTGTAGAGCGCACTGAAGCCCTCAGGCATTGAGGCGCTATAAGGGAGATTTAGGAAGGCTTGCTTGGGGGTTACAATAAGCGGCCGATGATTAGATGCTTAAAGACAGTTTGACAGTTGCTCATAAATTACATTACATAGTACAGTGAGTGCATGACATAGTGTGGCATACCCATCCATAATACAGTCAATGGGTTATGGGAGGTTACATATACAATACAACGCTCTTTGGGACAATGCCTGTCAGACAAACAGTCTAGTTTTTAAGGCCTTACGGAAGGCCGCATGAGAGTCGATTGACCTGATCTGGGCTGGGAGGTTGTTCCAGAGGGTAGCAGCCATGGTTGGGAAACTGGAGCCTCCAGAATGCATTCTGCGTGTGTGAGGAACACCTAGACCGATATGTCTAGGTCTCCTCACCAAGAGGGAGTTCTTTCTATCAATGCAACCCTCTGTTAAGTCAGAATTACTAAAAGAGGTGTTAATTAATCGGAAGAGCAGGGCACGAACACACCATGAGTAACACCAACTGTGAATAAGAAGAGAACTGCAATTAGCGACAGGAATATGTAACATGAACTAGTCATTATCCTGAGGTGACTAAAGCTAACCTTAGACTGAGGAACATGTCCCCTGGAGTGATGTGTTAACAGCAAAGGTATAAACCAAGTGTTTCCTATGAGGCTGGAGATTCTACAATGACAGAAGTCCAGGACAGCAGAAGTGATCTAAGGAATCCAGCCAAGGAAGCGTAAGCGAAAAGGAAACGGGAAGTTAGTGGGACCTGATTCCCAAAGGCACAAGGACGCTCTATCGATCGGGAAAGTGCACTCTTTACAGGAAAGGTCTGTAGTCCATGCACTAACTTAACCGTGAGCCGTGAAGCAATCCAAAAGAAATGAGGAAGCTGGAGGTGCACAGAGGTCTGGGGAGCATCTCTGCTCCGTGCACTGGCTCACAACGAGCCGCAAAGAAGTCCAGTAAACAAAGGTGAGTTTGCACGGTGCAGGCAGCAACAGAATCCCAACAGTAGACAAAGCAGTTCCTAAGGACAGGCAAATGGTTGTTGTTTTATCGGGCAATGGAAGTACAGAACGTGAGGCAAAACAGATCCATAAGCAAAGCCGGGTCGGTAATCAGGAAGGCAGCAGTAGATAGGCAGGAATGGGGACAAATCCAGAAAGCAGAGCCGTGTCGATAAACAGGACTCCAAGATAATGTAGCGAAAACAAGGAGCAAGAACAGGAACACAACTTCAATCAGAAGCATTTGCTTCTGGGCAAACGCTGCATTTATTCAAAAAGAAAGGCGGGCGTGATACGTGAGCGCATGAACAGACGTTCCTCTTGGCAACCGCAGACACCCCTGAGCGACGGATTTTATACAAGGGTTTCCAACATTGCCAGTGTTAGAGGAACAGGGGTGTATTTCTGTGTGTGAAACGGTTCTCTAAAGCAGCGTGATGAGACACCTTTAGTGGAATATGTTGGACATTTGGTGGGTTCTTAACACTAAGGAACCCCTGATATGTACTCACTCGTCCTTAATCATGAGGCAAATGGTTTCATTGCCAATTGAAAGAGTAATGGGAAAGTGGGCACCTCTGCTTAGTTCCCGTTGATATTGGGAGGATATCTGTCAGGGCGCCATTGATTATACATTTCGCTGTAGGGCTCTGATCTTTTTTTAAGATCATTCTGCGAAACTCCTCCCGAAGCCAAATATCCTTATATCTAGTTCTAGATATTTCCAGTCCAGCCAGTCAAAGGCCTTCTCCGTATCTAATGCTAAAAGGCAGTTTGAAGGTTTCACCGGGTGGTTTTGTCTGCAATATGAAGCAGTCGTCTTATATAATTATATAATCCAAGCCTTTTTTTAAAAGAAATCTCTTTATTAAGTTTTGGAACAACCATAACAACCTCAGCAGGACTTTCATCATCCCCCCAACTTTGTGCACCTCCCTTTTCCACAACTTATGCCCTGCTTTGCCTCCCTCCCGAGTCTCTTTTTCCTAATTCCCCCTCCTCCACCCCCTCTACCCCACCTTCCCTTGTAACCCTGTTCCCTTTCAAGCTCAGAATGTTTTAAAAAACATTCACAAGTGTCTTGGGCCTTGCAGCCTGCAAGCAATGGCAGTCTCATCCAGTCTTATGAGCTTTCTGGCCTGTCCACGAGCTTTTGCAAATTGTCTCGATATTCTCTTCTTCCCACCCTCATGGGGGGAGGTCATCCAGTGATATATAGAGGACGTTGAGGAGGCTACCCCACTGCAGCGCCAGAGCTTCCGAGTTCTTGCCCCCTCCTCTGCTTTCTAATTATAGAAATTTCAGCCGTTGCCCACCTCATTATGTCTTGTGCCCATTAATGTATCTCCGGGCCGGATTGGATTGTTTTCTTTCTTTTCCTTATCGAAGCAATTGTAACCAGTATTTCTGAGGCTGCATTAATCAAAGCTATCAGTCTGTAGGATGAGCACATCCTTGGGTCCCTCCCTGGCTTAGGTATTATTGTGATATAAAATAGGTTCATATCAATTCCAGAAGTCCTTCCTGCCCTTTCAAGGAGTTGAAATGTCTAGTAAGTATAGGGGCCATATAATTAGTATAGGTTTTATCAAAATGAAAGTGCAGCCTTCCCGTCCTGGGCTTAAGCTGACATATAATTTTTAGGGTTTCCTCAACCTCTACCGTTCTTTCTAACTGCATATTCTTCTCCTCGATTATACTAGGGAGATTGATCTCCCCATGTTACTGCACCTGTTCAGCCTAGTCGAGGGTAGTTGGCCTGTAGAGCTTTTGCTAGAGTGAAAATCTTCTCTTAACCTTTTCTCCCCTTAAATCTCTTTTCCATTTCCCCTTAATAGATTGAATAAAGGCTTGACTTGCTCGATCCCAAACAGTGCAAGCCAACATGCCCCCTGGCATATTTCCATATTCTCTGTTCTATTCACTCGCAGTATCGTCCCTTCCACCCAATTAGTCGACAGCTAAGTGTGCTGCCCTCTAACATAGTTGAGTTACATATATGGGCTACAAGAACTCTTCTGCATATGCTGCAGCTCAAGAATCTTTCTCCAGGTCGATGACCAAATTGAAATCCCTTGTGCATGTTAGCTACACTTCTGCCTTTTGTTACAACAGACTTGAAAACCTTTTAAGGAATTACTCTTGACCTCAATTGGGAGTGCATACTGCCACTATAGTCATGGGACCAGATCCTTTAGCGCCTGTTGTTAAGAAAAGTTTCTCTAAATGCAGCTGTTTGCTTTTGTTACAGTATCCTGACCTGACTTTTGCCAGTGGAGCATAGACTTCAGCAGCACTCCACTGGGCTTTCGCTCATTATTACTGAGAAACTGGCACGTCCTTCAGCCTGTCAGTACTGAGAGAATTTGTTTCTCTTAGTCTTTCAACTTTGCTGCCACTTTTGGTAACATTTGATCACTGCGCAAAGAACATTAATTTTCCGCGCAATGGGGCCCTTGTGTTTACTGACCCTAGTAATCCCCTACGGATTTTTTGGTGATTGTAGAGTATGCCAAGGAACGGACTGCAGAAGCCTTTTCTTGTATTTTTACAACATTTTACCGAGCCATACCACGCTTACCGCCTTTGGCTCAAGACTGTGGCTAGTGTCCGTCATGGCCGTTCCACAAGATCTTTTGTTTGTTTTTTGGGCCATTTTGTCATTTGGCCTTCCCTTGGTCATCGTGAACCGGGACTTCCCTATTAAGGCATTCAGTTCCCACGAAAGCTGCTTTTTTCGTGGGCTTCAGCAGGTCACGTGTGTGGGTAGCCAGGAAGCAGGTTGGGACTGTCTGGCCCCAAACCAAACTACTGGTGCCAGGATGTCTGGTGTGCACAAGGCCATGAGAACCACAGTGGTCCCTGATTGGACTACTTCTGTTGTGCATGAGTAGGGTAGATCTTCTCATTGGCTGACTGGGTGCGAGCAATCGCCAGACTTTTTGATATGAGGAGGAGTCCTGAACGCAGACCAGCAGATCATCAACAGGCCCGAACAGACCTTGAGACGGAGCTAAGTATCTACGAGAGCCGAGCAAAACAGAGGCCTATCCTGAGACATCCTGAAGAAGGTTGGCACCCTGAGCCCGCTATTGTCCTGGTAGAGCCCTTCAGACCTGCAAAGGTGCTTCAATCCTTTGGAGTGGTGGGAACAATCTCTCTCGATGCCTCCTCGTTGCCCTGCAAAAGAGCTTGTATTTGTATTTATTTTAATTTATATAGTGCTTTAATCCAAAGCGCTTTACAAGAGGAACAAGTGAATACAACAAGCAATACTTGAAAATGAATCTAAACCAGAAAACAGTACAACAAACAATTTACATTTGTGGTGAGGCTAAGTACTAATAGAGGGACAGAAGGTAGGAGGAGAGGGTGGAGGTGGGTTAGGTGGTGAGAGAGGAAACAATTGGTGCTAGGGGGAGAGTGGAAGATATAGGGTTTTAGAGAAGTGCAAAATAAGGGATAGGAGGTGATGGAGCGGACAGGAAGAGGAAGGCGGTTCCAGTGGAAAGGAGTGAGAAGTTGGAAGGAGCGGAAACGGCAGGGGGCAAAGGTGGAGGTGGAGTAGAGAGAAGGAAGAGATCCGCAGAACGGAGAAAACGAGAAGGAGTATAGAAAGTGAGAAGGGAGGAGAGGTACAGAGGGACAAGACCATAGAGACTTTGAAGACTAGGCAGAGGAAGTTAAATTTGAGCTCGGAGTGGAATGGGAGCCAGCCTAGTGAATTAAGAGAAGAGGAGATGGAGTCGTGAGGTGAGAGGAGGCAGAGTGAGCGAATGGCAGCTTGTTTGGAAGTGTCCCAGGGCCATCTAGTGTACTGTCCCGCTCAACACTTGCTACCGTGCAGGAGCATCGCTGTGTCGAGTTTTGACTCAAAACTTTTCTGGAATCGCATCGTTTCACCAAATTTCACTGTCCGAGCTGGTTTTGGCCGCAAGATCGAAGTTTGCGTCAGATCAGGAGAGTTGGGTGCTCTTGCGCCACTGTGCGATAGTGACGGTCACTGAAGGTGGTTTTCCCACGTTCCTTCTTGTGCCCTGAGCCCAGCTGTTTCAGTGTTTCCTTTGTTCCTCAACCGAATCAAGAGATAAAGCTCCCGTTGCAAACCAAACCTGCATCTGCACCCGCAGCACCTGTGCACTTTGAAGCTGAACTGAGGGCGAAAAATTGAACCTGTGACAGCCTCTTCCAAGCCTGCTAAGTTTGGACCAAAACTGGGCTAATGGCGGGGAGTACTAAAATCACTTACCGGTGGCTGCTTGTTTATGCATAATGTTTTACACATAGGGGATTCCTTGTGGTCCTCTTAGTGGCTTGGGTAGCCTCTGCTTTCTAAAGCCCTCCAAAAGTTGGGAATAGTTTTGTTCATTGCCGCACACCCCCCCCCTTGATGCTTGGAACCTGTTTTCACCTTTCAGAGTCCTGTCCCTAACTTTGCCAGCTTCCGAAAAAGGTACTTTGTGACTTTTACGCATGACTGCGTGCTTTTACGCACACATCGAACATTGAGCACAGGACTCCACTCATCATAGGGTTGGACTTATAAAGTTAGGGTTCTCCATTTCTGACGATTGTATATGATTTAAAGATTATCTGCCCTTTTTCCATACAGGTATCAGTGGAGTTTCTAACTTCATTACATTGACTCCAGTAACTGTATATATTTTACATAGTGTGTGGTATGTTGCTATTGCTTTTCATTATTTATCTGTGTTTATTCATGGGCCTCATAAATTGTTTATTTTCGATCTTATTGTCAGTAATCAAATAATAAATGCAGAGAGTTCCCTAGGTAATCTTCAAGGTACTTTCCTTACCTTTCTCTCCTCCCCTCAGACTGTCTGCTCTGTACGCTATGCCATTCCCACAGCACTAATGGAGGGGACCTTTTTACATCTCATCTTTCTTCCAATCTCAATTGTGTGCCCCAAACTACCCAGTACTCTTAGCCATATGTCACTTCTGAAACATAACCTTGCAGTCATATATGACAGTTATAATTAAGGGACTATTATTACCATCTTGTTGTGACTTTAGTCCTTGCAGCTCTCAGTCGATTTAAAGGTGGGTGTGCTGTTGGGTATTTTGTATAGATTTGGGGCCTAGCTGTATTTTATTACTGCCAAAATGAAAATAATTCAGTAATAATCACTCTTTGCACTCAGATTAGATTTGGTATCTAGTACTACAGCATATATACATTATTTCAGCACACAGATACATTTAGTGGTATACTTTATGTTGGTAGGCGTTATTGGTGGTATTTCTGGTGAGCATAATTCCTTTGTTTTATATGTGGCCCAAATATCCAGAACCCCTTATTTTTGTTTAGTTTGTTCGTGTGATCACTAGAGAGGCCTCAGGCTTACATTTCAGGAACACCACATTTTCATTTGGAGTGCCACCATGGGCTGTCCTCACTGACTTATCTACGACAGCGAGCTAACATGTGGTATTCATCACCAACTTATCTACATCAGTGAACTATGCCCAGGGCCTCTCTTTCTGCTGACTCATGTACCTCCAGCAGCAGGCTATTTTATTATGTTATTATTATGTTCCGTTCAGAAAACACACACTTTTATACTGAATGGAATCGTGCACACAGCTACCGCCAAGTCCTATTTTTAGCTACCTTAAAAATGACAATTGCACTGTCTAAACATCTCCCCATATTATCAGTACTGTAATGGTAGATGCACAAAGAAAAGGGAAAAATAAAACACACTACCTGTCTGCTTTCACATATTTTTGTGTATTATAAAAAATTGCATTTCAACACGATCTTACTCTTTTTACAGAAATAAATGGAAATTGCACAGTAACAACATTATCTGTAACAAAATGAGAAGAGAGTGGCGAGAACATATTCAATTTGCAACATTAAACATGTTGATAAAACACTGGAATTCCCTCTTCTACTCTGACTGAATAGTTTCGCACACATACACACTGCCCCCGCACTCTGCAATATAATTACCAAGCCTGTCCAGCATGTGAAATTCTTCAGCTGGTCGCCTTCTGGAAGTCCCTCTTAAATCACCCCAGCAAGGACGAGCATCTGCCGTCACTCAAACCGGGGCTTATTGACTGGAATTCCCAGTCTCTGCAGGAGTGCACTGGGATCTGCTTTTTCAATCAGGAAACTCCCCAGCCACCAGCCAGGTCTTTCTCCGAGCTGTGTAAAAAATGTCTTCTCTCCCTCTTCTTCCCCGAGATTCATTAGAAAAGCTCTGTTACAGCCCACCAAACGAGTTCAACCAATGAAAATCTATCATGCCCTACCCTCCTTCTCTTGAACAATGGCTTGGCTTATACAGTTGCAACTGTAACAAAACTGTTTTCCTTCTTATTCGAGTCTTTGCTTCCTGCAAATACTGTGGACAGAGCACAGATAGAAGCAAAGAGAAAGAAATCATCTGGATGCACGTTTAAAATGACTTTCAGAGCCTGTCATTTTCCAGCTCATTTTGCACTGGAGAACACATTATATTATTAATGAGTTAGAATCATGTTAGTATTGTTAATGAGGTTAGTTCATTAATCCTCAAATGTGTCTCCTGCAACAGAGGAATTTCAGGTGAGATAAAAAAAGATATGCTTTTAATTGTGAAAAAAATTATTTGCATTTTAGATGTAGAAATCGTTTTTTTGACTGAATAGCATGTTTTCATTCACATGTCCATGTCACCCTGGCAACCCATGCCTTGCTGTACCACATTATAGCAATGCAGCAAACCCATGCAGTGGTGCTGCATGAAAAAATGCTAAATACTCTTACAGTGCCTTCCTCAAGCTGATGGACCTTGAAGGTACTTTGACATTGTGACAATAAGGTTCTTCTATACACAAGGATGAGCGTTGTTTCTGTTATTGCCAGGTATCAGGTGTGTCCAACCTCTCCTCAGCCAGTCAAAAATGTGCATTAATATGGGAAATAGGTAGCAACCAAAGAACACAGTTACACTTGCCAAAGTAAATTCCCTACGAGTATGTCATTTAAGAGTGCAGTATGAGCTAGATAGAGCTAAAGAATAGTTGGAAGACGCTGCAGAAGCAGTTCATCTTTAAGTTGCTTAAAGCTACTAATTTTTGCCAGAGTGGTTGGAGAAATATCATAGTACAATCGTATCTCACTGTCAAGGAATGAAGTTGTATTCTTTTTTTACTTGCCCACAACATTATCTTTTCTTTGAGTGCATAATTGAGAAGTTTCACCAAGATGTCCCTTGGTGCTGCACCTGATTCCTGACTAGGTCAGCACACTCAGTGTACTCTGTCAATTTTGGCTTCCTGGTACTTATTTGTACTCCAAGCCAATATAAGATGGCCTGTGCGCATTCTATCATGTCTTAAAGTTCTGACCCTTCTTTTAAGCTGTTAATCCTGATGTTATCATGCCTAGAGGGTGTTTGCAAGTCCTCACACTTATTCTGAAGGTACTTAACTGTATTCTCAAGCACCTTCACAGTTGCACTGGTGCATGTCACGGCATCTGTCAGCTTGGAGTGTTCACCATCCAAATCATTCGGTCTGCTTCCCAGGTGCTTTATCTCCCCCTTATTGTCAGGTATCAGATCCAAAAGTTCTTCTCTTAACAGCTGCATTTCTTCTCTTAATGTTGACTTCTCGTCTTCTATGAAAGGAAGGCGTTGAGTACCCAGTTGGTGAATGTGTCAGACATATCTTGTCATCACCCTGGATTCTCACCTCCCATTGATATTGTCACATCCACCACCCCTCAGTTAGAGCTGTTCTGTAAAGGTTGTGCCTGCCTGTCCCACAGTGATGCAATGATAACTGGTTCACATTACTTTTTTTAAAAAAATCAGTATCTTTATTGATTTTCATACAGCAATGTAACAATATAATGCATTAAAAATGTAACAAATAACCCCAGAGCCCCCTTTAACCACCACCCCCCCAATGCCGGCGGAAGTGGGTCTAGTCTTCTTTGCTTAAAGTTCAAGTCCATGAGCTAGGTCAAATTCACATTTATGTTGGTCTCACACTTTCATCCTGAAAGACTCCCAGTATGATTCTAGGTGTATAGCGTTCTCCATCCGCAGAGCTCATACAATCAATCAGCGTACCCCATATCATTTCGAACTGCATGCCTGTGCCCCTGTTGAGAGCTGTCAACTTTCCCATAGCCTCTACCTACCACATTCTTTGCAGCCATTGACCTAATGATGGGGGTTCAGCCTTTCTCCACATCAAGGTTATTACCAATTTCACTGCCAGTACCATTGCTCTGACTACTTTCAGTTGAATATAGAGGCCCTCCCACTTTCCTTCCTTTGTGCACCCCAATAGGATATATCCTGGTGGGAGTCTTCCACTACTCTCCATAGCTCCCCCAACCTGGGGCAGGTTGCCATATTATGCTTTAGCAAGCCCTCCTGGGTGCATCCCCTCCAGCATCGCCTGTCCACTCCTGGTTTAAACTTCTGTAGTTTAATGTCTGTAAGGTACCATCTATGGAGGAGTTTCAGCTGCAATTCTTTATGCTGTGTGCATATTGACCCTTTCCACACGTTGCGATATACCTCTTCCCACCCTTCCCCCTAATTCAGTTTCCCATTGTTGCTTGAATGGCCAGTATTCATTTAGGAGAGAATTTGCCAGGCACTCCTCTAGTTTCCAAATGAGCCCTTTCATCCCATCAGCCTGCTGGAGGATTCTCATTGCCACTAGTTTCACACTTGGGCTATTTAGCCAGTGCCTCTGTTGTTGGTAAAATAATCTCTCTCCTTCATCTATCCCAAAGGATTCCTTGCACTCCTCAAATGTTTTAATGCTCGTCCCTTGAACGATGTCCTCTATCTTCCTTTGATATGATATCATAGGTTATTTATAACGTGCTTAATACCCAGAGGTTTCTAAGCGCGTGCCGGGGATCAAACCTGTGGTGCTCCGTGTTGTCTTGCTTCCAATGTGAGCACTTTCCCCCTGAGCTATCCTTCCTGCAACCTTTCTTCTGCCATATATCAAACCCTTTATCCCAAAGGGCCAGTGTGAAGACCTTGTTCTTGTGAATGTGTGTAAAAGGTGAAGGCAATGTTGGCTGATTCCTCCTCTTATATATCATATCCCCCACTTCAGTTGTGCCTCTAGAGATCCCATTTATGCATACAGCCTTGGCCTTTTGGGCTCTATTCAACCATGGCTGTTTCCATAAGTGTTGCCCCGCTAATGCTTGTTCTTTTAAAAACATGATGATTTTCTGATTTGGATAGTTGCCAATCTGCCAGAACAGGAACTTGGGCCGCCAGTTAATAATCTAACATGTTATGTTACCCCTTTCTCCTAGGTGCCATCATTCTTTTATTACTTATCTGTGCTTTTCTCTCCCTACGCCCCATATACATATTGAGGTAATCTTCTAGAGGGGGTTCACATTTCTTTGCCTTCTTAGTGAAAATGGGGCACTACACACCAGAGGCAGCAAAGGATGTGGTCTTTTAAAATGGCTGTTTGTGTCTCCTGGAAGTTGGACGCCAGAGATGATTGCTTCTAAGAATGAGATTGAAGCCAGTGGCTAAGTGTTTGCTAAATAGGTAAGTGCCCAGATGTAACTTCCATGACTGCTCCATCAGTTGTACTTTCAGGTTACATATGGAGCAAGCAGAGGTGATGAGATTAATACAATATTGGAGCCGGAATAAAGGTGTAGTTTGCCGGAGCAGGAGCCACACTATTTTTATTTTGTTGCAGAAATTGGTGCTCTACAAGCCAGAGAGAAGGAAATTGCTTTAAGGTACTGCAGAACCCAGCTATGCCCGCAGCTGTGACCCGCTTCCTGCTACTTCAAAAACTGTGCAGGAAGTGAAGCTGGAGTAAAGGTGGAGTTTGCTGGAGTTCTCTGGTTGAGCGTCGCGGGACCGCAGGAGAAAATACTAAAAGCGCTAAGCCCCTCCAGAATACGAACGTGCCTACAGTAATTTGCACTGGAACAGCACTCCCAAGTCCCGACGCACTGCAAACGAGTTTGAATAACATTGTAAAGCTCACAGATCACCAGCTAGATAGAGCTAAAGAATAGTTGGAAGACGCTGCAGAAGCAGCTACGTTCAGAAAACAAGAGCTTGGTGAGTGCCGATTCTTTTTCTTGTTTTTTACCTAAGCTTGATTAATACTTTTTCAACTGAAAGCCTTTTGAAATGGTTGCTTCAACGGGTCCCCAAACAAGACAACACACTAAACTTCTGACGACATCAAGCTTAACCCCTCCATGTGACCCGCCCAATATTAAAGAACCGTCCATCCTTTTGCAGCAGCCGATACATTCAGACAATATAATGAAACTAGAATTCAACAAATACCCACAGGTAAGTATACTGACTAAGAACGTTCAGCCACAGTGGGAGGAGAATGATTCCCCAAAAGAGAAGGAGATGGGATATCTGCCCTTAAACACAGATCAAATACAAAGAAAATAACTAAATGGGTACACACCCGAACCACACGAGCAACAACAGAATCTGTACGATTTGAAAGATAATATGGTAAAAGGTACTCCAGACTCAAACAACCAATCACCAACTAAGAATGTAGGAAATGTAATTAACAAACTACTGATTAGAAAGACGATGACAGAAAGGAAATCATCAAGTGAAACAACAAAGGTAAATGCCTGCAGCATTATGTCAACAGATGCAGCGAGCAACAACGAAGAGAGAATCGAAAAAAATATACTCAATGCAAATAAGACAAGAGATATTGAAGTCTCACATCAAGACAAAAATGATGATATCCCGATGATAGCAGAAGAGAAAAGAGCACTGCAAGCTAAACAGTATTGGCTACAAAATTACAGTCATTCTAGCAAAATGCTATCAAATTGTAAAGACACAACAGGTAAGTCAGAAAAACAACGCTCTGCAAGATTGTCATTTCATATTACGGAGATAGAACATCTGATGAGCTATCAAGAGAAAAGAAATTAGGTCTTTGGGAATATAAAACCGTATACATTAGATTTAGGAGTCACAGAGAGGACTTCAACTCCAATATGTGAAAAATCCAATCAGACTGGTAAACCAAGAGGCATGAAAAGGCTAATAATCTAAAAAATGAAATGGTAATGTCAACAGAATCCAGGAGTAACAAGTTAACTGATGAGAAAGCCAGTGCGCTTCGCAGAAAGATGAATATATGATACCAATCCCAACAACTAAAGCCGAATTACAGAGTGCGTTGATAATCTCCTCAAGTCAAGCATTGATTCTATTTACAAAATTGTATGAAATGATATATGCAATCAATCAACATTGATTGCACTTATGCACACAAAACAAGTTGCCATAGAATCTTTTATAAATTAGCTGCAAACCAGAATGGATGTAGATGCAGAAACATCTATACAATGGCAGCACCGCTTACTCGATATAGCAAGAAGTGATCGGGCTGTAAAAGAACAAATGACCCACGCTCTGCTAACGATATTGAAAAACAAACTATAGGAAAGTGAAACTAGATTAGTCATGAACAAAGAGCCTAACATACAAAGAACAGCTATAAAGAAAGCCTCAACTGAGAGCCACAGAAATAAAGAAAATAAGCAAATAACAGAACAGGCTCCAGTGATCAATCAGGCAATCACAACGAATGCCTCAGTTGATAATAAAAATAACTGTAAGAAAACAAAGCAAACCAGGGCATTACAGAAGCCTCTTGAACTAGGAGATAAAACAAAAGAGGTGCCACATGAAATGCAAATGGCTATGAATTAAATAGAAAAGCCAGATGACAAGAAAGGACAAAAAAACACAATAAATGGAAATGAAAATGAGACATTTCCAATATTTGATCGAAGTAAGAAAACAACAAGCCAAACAAAAATGAACGCTGTGAGAAACCAAGGGACAAAACAAGCTAAAACAAACAAAAATACAAAGAGAGGATCCAGGGCCTTTCTTAGAAATGTAACTGTGCCATCAGCTGAGTACAAACAAGTTGCTAAAGCGGAAATTAAACAGAAGACAACCATAATAGATATAACAACTAATTTAGAGAACAAAGCAAGATTAGGAACACAAACAAAGGAACAAATATTGGAACAGAATTTTACTAGAGAATTGATGATGAATATGTCAACATACTCAGAGGAGATCTCGATTATAAGTAATGAAGAGAAAATGACTATACAAGATGCCTCAGTATCCCTAATTATAATCGATGAATATGAGGAAGGACACATGACAGGCTCAGAATATGACATATTATCTTGTGAAGATATCTCTGATAACGAACTAGAACTAAGTGAGGCCTGGCCGAACATGACAGGTAATGAGAGCAAAATCATAACAGAAAAATAGAAAACAATGCAAGCAAAGATTACCATGATCATAATAGCTCATAATAGCTCAAAGCTCTTCAAGGAATAATGGATCCAGGAATAGAGAATATGGCCATAACAAACTACACCTAACAATCTTCCTCGACCCTCGAACCCCAGAGAAAAAAAAATACACGAATTGTCCAGAGAATATAAGAAAACAAAGATGGATTAATATTAAATAGGACACATTATTACAACTCTTCCATGCCATACCAGCACTAGCCAGGATTGAATCTAGAGAAATCGAGGTAGTAGAATTTACACAAGAAAAAAGATCTGATGTTATCGAGATTCAATTTAATACTGAGTGTGTTGCAGAGAAAGTGCTGAATCAAGAAAACCAATTTAAACACTTAGGCTTCCAATGCCAAACTAAAGATATAAGAAATGACACCTGCACTGCAAGAAATGAATCATATCAGAAGCAAAATGACAGAGACCAGAAGAGATGGCCAAATGAAATGAAAAGCACAATTAAAACGGGATCGAATGAATATCGTAAAACATATCTATAACAACAATGTGATCAAAAGAAGCAAACCCTAAGTCTTTGTTCCTGGAACACCAGAGGATTTGAACATTTATTTAGAAACAAAAATGCTGACTTAGCTGAATTCGAAATTATACGTCTCCAAGAGACCTGGATAATAACCCAATCGATATGCGATGGGTACATAGCATATATGAACCCCCGCAAGGAGGAAAAATAAAGGTCGACTATATGCTGGACTGCTTACATTAATCAAAACAAATGCAAACATACAGACGTTGCAATCATTTAATCTGAGCTCATGGATCCAAATAACCATAGTAGAATGTAATCAAAGCAGCCTGAATGAAAAAAAAACAAGAAAAGGAATTGATGGGAATTGTAAATCTGTATTAGAACCCAACAAAAAATAACGATGCAATATATATTGACGCTGTACTAACCAATATGGATGCAATAAAAGCAAAATATAAAGACATTGAATTGGTGACCTGAATATTCATGTATTCAAAGGAAATGGAGCTAAAATTCCCTACCTGGAACTCTGCAAAAGCAAAGATATGGGTAAAAGAAATGAAGGAAAGAAATGCAATCCTGGCTAATGATCACATGACATCAAAGCCTACATGAGCTAGAGGAGAGAAAAAAGCATATTTGCACTATATCTAAACCTCATTATAGATAAAAACGGAAACAAAATTAATACCTACAACACAAAGTGACCACAACAAACCTATGATAAAGTGGTCATTCACACATGACACGCTGGGAAAAATAAACATTCTTAAAATAGAAATGAATGATAATGGCAATAGGCTACGAATTTCAGAGAATCAGATAAGTAATATTGAAAATAAATTTACAAATTACAGAAAAAAGGGAAAAGACAAGATAAACTATGAATGGCTGTTGATGCCCTTTATGACAAAGTCAAACCTAAGACCAAATCAGAAAATAATGCACACCCATCCTTATAATATGCAAATAGCTCAAAAGAAAAAATTATTACAGAAGAAGATAAATGAAACAAGAAAACTTACATCAGAGGAAAGGGGGAGAGCCATTAAGATATTAAAGCAACAATATCGAAATTGGTTAAAAAACATATGTGCTAACATTGCCCAGAATGATGCTGAATCTATGCTCGTGGCACTAAGAAATAACAATACAAAGGAGCTATGGAAAATGTTGAATTGGAGTACACAAGCCCAACAGAAAATGATCATGGATGTGCCAGAAAAGAAATGGACAACATATTTCATGGGTTTGGACAACAAGAAAACAAACCCAACAAGTCATCAAAATAAAAGCACTTAAAGTAAGGTAAAATGGCATATTAAATGGGAATATGACAAAGTGTTGAAGCACATAAAGAGCCTGAATAATTCAAGAGCTCCTGGTCCTGACGGACTCGGTAACGCAATGCTAAAGAAATTCCCTGAAGCCTGGACGAATATAAGTATTCAAATATTTACATTAATTTCGGAATTGAATTCCATTTCAGAAACATGGAAGTCGGCCACACTAATACCAATCTTCAAAAGTGGAGATAGGAAACAGCCTAGCAATTACAGGCCCTTAGCTTTGCTTTATCCTTTGGGAAAAGTTTTTGCAGCATTTTTGCTAAAGAGCTTGAGTGCATGGATCAATCTTAGTGGAAGACAAGATCCTCGTCAAACGGGATTCACAAAGAACGTTGAAACAAACATCAATCTAATCATATTGAATTTCCTAAAGCTGGAAGCTTTAAAAACGAAAACATCAAAGCATGCAGCCTTTGTAGATTTAAAACTTGCTTTTGATAGCGTGAATCGCCAGAAACTTTGGGAAAAACACGAGAAGTGGAAGTGTCCAAGTGAAATATTGGAACCTTAAAAGCCCTGTATGCAGAGATGAACATAAGAGTAAGACTCTCTAAAGTTGGATCAACAACATCTCTGATACAAACTTAACGGGCTCAAACAAGGTTGTCCTTTGGCTGCCACACTTTCCTAAAGCTGGAAGCTTTAAAAACTAAAAATTCAAAGCATGCAGCCTTTGTAGATTTAAAACTTGCTTTTGATAGCGTGAATCGCCAGAAACTTTGGGAAAAAACACGAGAAGTGGAAGTGTCCAAGTGAAATATTGGAACCTTAAAAGCCCTGTATGCAGAGATGAACATAAGAGTAAGACTCTCTAAAGTTGGATCAACAACATCTCCGATACAAACTAATAACGGGCTCAAACAAGGTTGTCCTTTGGCTGCCACACATTTTAGTCTATTTATATCTGATATAGCTGAAAGTCAAAGCAAAATAATTGCCAATCCTCCATGGCTTAATGCTGAGGCAGTTCCATATATGATATATGCAGACGAAATTGTAATAATAGACAGGACACAAGTTGGGGTGCAAAAAAGATTGGCGAAACTGCAAGAATATATTGAAATGAACGACATGGTGATAAACACCAAAAAAACGCAAGTCTTGACACTAGTCTCATCAATCAATATAAAGGGGAAAAATATAAAAACAGTCAAAACTATAAAATATCTTGGTGTCTTCATAAACCAATCAGAAGTAGAAAGACAACGGACAGAGTTACCTGAAAGACAAAGTACGATCACGCTCCAGACAAGGCTTAGTTCTACTTAAAAAATTGGCCAATACTCAATGAAGACGATCACTAGCTTTTACAGGCAGAAAGCTATTGCAATATTGAGTTATGGAGGCGAAACCATGTTAAACATCCAAAGACTAATATCGAATCAAATTGAAGGTATATTCTGGTGAAAGATACTCAATCCATCAAGAGCATACGCCATATCGAGGATACAATTTGAGTGGCTATCCAATCAATTGAATCGATAATATCCTGGAAATATCTGTACCTGTATCGAAATTAGTGAAGAACACATTCCAGCATTGAGATTCTGAGAAAAAAGAAAAAAAACTGTCAATACAGTCGCTTTGAATCTCTGGAAGGAAGCATGCCACAAAATACTAATGAACACTTAGTAAAGTATTGAAACATTGATAAATAGACCATTGGAGGTCAAAAAACAGATTCAGTATAATGATTGGATTAAGACTAACAACGAAAAAAATCAATATCAAATGATCATAACAATGGAGACTGAAATAAGGGCACTGAATGAACTACCTCAATATTTGATTCCTTTCCCTTCTAGGAAAATGAGAGATACCTTTTGCTGACTTCATTTTAATGTAATGCCTACACAAGAATACTTAACTCACACAAAACAAATACCAGCAAATGAATTGTTCTGCCAATTTTGCCAACAAAAAGCACACGTCGAATCCTGCTATCACATCTTTCTGGAATGTTCTGCACCTATTGATATAAGACATGCTACCTACTGAAAGAACATAATTTGGCCGTAAGGAGGGATGGTCAAAAATAATAACAGGCAATGATCAAATTCTGACTTATAGGACAATGCAATTTTGGTTTGAAATAATGAAGAAAGTTGGCTAGAATAAGATTAATTCATATTGACACACATAGCCAAAGAAAGAACAAACAGTTTATGAACGGGAGAAAACTGCCTGCGAAGGACTGTCTTGTATTTGTACCTTGGCAATATGGAGAATAAGCATAGTATAGAATTGTATATTCTTTGCTTGCCTTTTTATTTTACTCTTTTTTCTTAATTTTCTATTATTTTCTTGTTTACTTTAAAAAAAGACTGGAAGTATCTCTGGATTTTTAGAAGTTGCAATGGATCAATGTAAAATGTTTGTATGCAAACTATATTATCATTTAAAAAAAAAAACAATATTGGAGCAGTCGCCCTCGGCTCTTTCAGGGAAGTCTGGTCAAGACCCACTGTTAGTGCTGCTTCCAATTATGAATCTTTGCAGGGATCTATCCTCCTTCTGTATGATCTATTCTCCTTCTGTATTTGGAATCACGTACATTTCCCCCCTCTCACGCCTCCTTTCTTTACGCAGCTCATATCGGCCCCCTGGCCACACCGTGTTCGACCCCCATTGTTTTCCTTCAGGGCAGCACTGCCCTGGAGCATGTTATCAGGGGTGGGCAGCTGGCAAGCTCCTCAACTGCCAACTGCACTGCACTACGGCACTATTTTGGGATCAGGCAACCTCTCTGGTGCCGCTGTAATGCACTGTCTTCCAAAGCGTCAGGCCACGTCAGAGGAGACTCCTCTTTATCTGGAGTGTTTTGCAAGTTTTATATCCCTCGAGACAGATGCAGACCCCTCAACAAGTAGAGTTTTAGGAAGGTCTGGCCTGGAGCTCACAGAAATTGCTCTGTACTCTGTGCTATCTTAGCCATGGGCTCTTAATTAAAATGTGTAACACTTTATAGCCGAAGGCCACACAGCTTAGTTGATGCAAGCCCATAATGTAACACTTTTTCCCAAACCAGGTATAGACACCCAGCTATGATGGAGCAAGTGTCGCGATATTTGATCAACCCAGATCATCTGTTTTCTAAAACAGAGAAATGCTTTTGATAATACTAGAAAAGTAATATATGTCATAGACAAAGCCTCTAGAACGTCTCTGCCCTCCTTGCTTCTCACATTGGGGCCGAACAGACATTCTGTCAGGTTGACTGGTGTTTCCTGATTAAAAGTTTGAGACAGCTGGATTTGGACCACACACAGTAAACATGGTATCACCAAATTATAAAACTCCTAAAGTGTGAGTGGGGGTTAAAGTTACTCTGACTGATGCTTTTTCCATACAAGGGGTGGGGGCTAAGCAAGGGTGCCCACTGTCACCCTTATTGTCTGCTATAGTCATGGAACCAATCTCCCAAAAGTTGAGGAATGGCATCAAGGGGATCAGATGAGCTATCTTTCACCATAAACATAGTATGTTTGCGGACGAGTTTCTGCTAATGATTACTGATCCTGAGAGGTTGCTGCCAATACTGCAAGAGATTAAGGAATACTCTATGGTCTCTGGATTTAAAGTAAAAACATTTTTTAAATCTGAGGTCCTTATCCTCTCGGTTCCTGGAGACATCCTCTTCAACCTAAAGCAGGTACTGCCGTTTCCCTCAGTGGCTGAACCTATACGATATCTGGGGGTTCACTTTACATCAAATATTGGAATGTTATATAACACAAATTTCCCCAAGTTATACACCCAAATCCTCTCAGATCTTTCTCGCTGGTAGAGATTATACCTAACATGTTTTGGTAGAATTTCCATTATAAAAATGGACATTCTGTCGATTCCAAAAACAAGTGTTCACATCATTTCGATAATTAAATATAAACAAATGTCCATATATAAATGAAACCCGCGTACAATTAAACTACCTACATCTGGTAAACCTACTTAATTATCTAAGAAATCATAAGATGAATTTGAATAAAAATATATATTTATTTAACAGCGTTTTATTATAACATAACTAAATATTTTTAAATGATACATTTAAATGTATAATAAAAATGCACAAACAATTTACATCGAAAGATAGTATGTACATAAACAAAATGATGTATCTACACAAAGATGAAGTGAAGGATGATGAATTTATCCTTGAAGTTGTATACAATATATATAATAAACATTGACTAGTGGACACCTCTGTTTGCAATTGATTCGATTAAGCGAGTGTAGATATATCCACTAAACACCAATGATATGCCCGCTCTGGGTCGATACGCAAAACAAAATTTGACATAATCTTGTTCAAATGCCTTCTTCAGGACCACCAACCGATTCATTAACGACCCTATATGAAAAATGAAAATCAGAACCTACTTTTATTATGCAGGTAATCAAGTTAATTGCAATGTTTGTGATTACCAGAAGAAATCAACTTAATCAGAGGTTCCTGAAAATTAACTGAGCCATTCTCATTCTGCTGTTTAATTTGTTCTGAATGTTGTAGATATAGTTTAAAGCTTCAGCAGTATTTAAAATGTATAAAAGAATGATCTAATCAGTTGATGCCAGCTTACACAAACTCTTACTAAATAGATGAAACTTTAAATAAGCATGCCTGTTGCTCTAACACTTGGATTATTGCAAAACGTGTGTTCCAGGATGAAGCTTGAATTATTTAGCACTAGACAGAGATTCTGTTCTTGAATTTATTAGCTCTAAAACAATATGGTGATATTATTTAGTGACATCACATTTTCTAATAATACTCGGGCAAGTTCACAAATTGTTGGTGAAATAGAATTCCCTTGCCTATTATTATTTCAGTGTTCATGTTACATTTCACAGGCTGAAAGCCTCAAGATGTTCATCACTTTTAATGTCTGAAGCGCCATATTGAATTACATGAGTTATATCAGCAGGATGTCATCATGTTATGTATACTGAAATCACTTTCATGCACGTTTATTAAATAATAAAGTGGAGCTTGATCCGAATAGTTTTATTTTTTTAAATTACACTAATAACGGATCAAAGGCAGTTCATAATAAGTGTGAATCTCATCAAGTAAGGTTTAAGATGGAATGTATGACAGAATCTAACTATAAGGTTCAAATATAATATGCCTACAACCACATATAATGAGTGAAGTATTGTGCTGCCAGCAATTGTAAAGGTCAGTGTGACGAATCAAAGTAATAGGTCCCTTCTCCAGCATTGGACCTTCCATGGATTTGCATGCTGTTTGAATATTCCCCATCGTCAGGCTGGGAATCTTCGGTAACATTAAAGCAGTTTACTATTAAATATGTTAATCGGATTGTCACTTTAGTGCTCTATAACAGTCATTTTGAGTCATACTGCCCACAGGCACTTAGACAGGTCCCCTTAGCTCCACCCCTGTGGGCCATCTTCTAATTTTTTACTGCATCCTCAGTGTTGGGAGTCCTTGAGAAATCTCTCATCAGCTATTCGTTGATTTTGTCTATTTTTGATTAATTCTTTCATTAATATCTTGGTCTAGTGCTGTGTCGTTTGTCGCCGTCTGGTGTGAACATTTTGCCCATTTCATCTGCAGGGTTGCTGTACTTCTTTCATCCTCTTTGAGGTCTTCAGGACATCATGACAGACACAAGGAAGCAAAGCCTGTTCAAGGCCTGCTCAACTTGCCACTTTAAGAATGTGAACATCGAGGATCTTCATGAGCAATGTCTCTAGTATCTGTACCCGGACCACATCCTGAGCAACTGTACCATCTGCCAGTTGTTCTCGTCCATGACCCCCAAGGATCGCCACCAGAGGTTAGTGGCTTAGTTGGATGATGTGCCGGGGCTTCTGGCTTAGCCCCTGTCTGCATTTATGCCTCTGCTAGGCACAGCGGACCCCTGGAGCACACTCCTTCATCAGAGAGGTCAAGGTCCCATTAGGAATCTTCCTTTGGGAAGAGGACAAAAAAGGGACATGGATTACAGGCTTGTGCTGCTCCTTCATCGATATTGTTGTTGATGTCTTCGTTTATGGTCAACTAGTTGACTACTAGAGCGCTGCGAACGCCCTTGTCATCATCTTTGTCATCTAAGCACTCTTTGGAGAAGTGACGCTCGTCCACGACTACTGCCCAGGCATCTGCGCTATCCTTCTCAGAGACCCTGTCGACGGCCCACAGACGGCCTGTAAGACAGGCATGGTATCAAGAGATTACATAGACCGATATATAGATTTTCAACAACCTTTATTTCAGTGGTCGGAATGGAAAAATACCTAACTTGCCCTAATTCCAAGGTGGGAATGTTCCCTAACGCAAGGTAAACTAAGGGACGTCTAAGTCTGTCAGTCAAAAGGTAAAACCTCTGTCTGCGTCAAAACCTATGCTTGCCTTCACTTTTACAGAATAACAGGGTGTAGGGGATTTGGCCAACTCAGTTGTGTTCAAATTAAAGTCAGGGTAACAGTGGAACTCTTCCATAGCTCCCTTCCACAAGTTTAAGGCACTCAGGTTTTGAAAGTTCCATAGGGTCTCAGGATTCCCCTGGCAACTCAGTAGACTTGATAAAAAGTTTGCAATATCTTCTTTGGTTGAGGTACTTTTCTGCAACGGGTCCTTTGGGATTCCCTCGCTCCCCGACCTAGACCCTCTGGACTGTTCACAAATACTCAATTGTTTCAAGGTTCCTTCTTGGTAAACACAAAAGTTCAATTCTCACAGTTTTATAGGCAAAATGTCACCCTTACACTTGGTTCCTCGTGGGACTCCCTTCCCCACTCTGAACCAAGTCCTTTTTGGGTTTGCCACCTTTGTACTTCCGGCAGTTTTCTTTCACAGCCAAGACTCCCCTGGTCATGGCTCAGTTGTCAGACCACACGGTCCACCCACTACAAGTCGCGCAACCAGGTGCCTTACTTTGTTAGCGTTTCGTCTGATCACTTGGTGGTGTCTCTGCAGCCCTCCTGGATCCGTCTCCTGTCTGAATGACCACCACAGTGCTTCTCAATACTCTTATATTTATGGAAAGGCTCTTTACATTTACTTTCGGGAGTGTGCTCCCACTTCGGTTTTTGTACAGCTCCCCTTTTTTTATCTCTATATTTTGCTCGCTTTTCAGCACTGCGCACAGCACTCCTTTTGTCACAGGTTCTTCCACTTTAATTACATTCTTTCGATGACGTACACTCCTGCAGGCGACCTTTCTGTTACTTTGTTTCCCACTTCCATTGTCCAACTCTTGATTCATTTGCTTCACTTAGATTAAGAGCTTTTACATTGTTTCTGGAAAATAGCTCAGGGGAAATGTGCTTGCCTTGGAAGCAAGACGACGCAGAGCAAAACAGCTTTGATCCCCTGGTCCGCGCTTTAAAAACCTCTGGGTAATAAGCACATTATAAATAACCAATTATACATTATAAGAAAAACATTAAAAATTATAATTAGCGTTCCGCGTTCACCTGGATACATTCCGTTTCAGGTTTCTCTCATTCAATAAAACTCACCGGTCTCACGGTTGCTTCGGCTGGCTTCTGCTTCTGTTTCTGCGGCTGAGGTCAGGGTCTCGCCCTCTGCTCTCAGACTCTCCAGGGCTCTCTTCTTGCTGCCCAGGGGAACAAGCAACCTTCTAGTTAGTGTAGGAATTGCCTCACCTCCCACTCTTAGACGTTGGCTCCTTGGATCCATGGCTCCCTCACCACGCTTCCTCCTCCCTGTCTTGCTCTGCAGGGGCAAGCATCTCGGCATCCCGCTCTGTGCCTTCTGGTCCTGGGATACTCCGGCTCCACTTCAACTTCCATCCGACCTCCTACTCGATCCAACCGTTGAGTGCCTCAGTGCTTTTTATACTGTCTTGACAAGCTTGCAGGCTGCAGGTGTGCATGATGAAAGTCAATTGCTTGACTTTGCCTGGCCTCGTTAATGGAACATAGGAAATGGAGAGGTTGATGTTCCTTGATCTGCATTTTCTTCTCAGCATGGTAATGGTGTTTCTCACAGGAAATTGGTACTCCTCTTGATCTCCTCTTCTTCGTCCCAGGACTTAAGTGGTGTTTGGGGGGAAGAGCAGAGGGTTCCTGAATACATCTCATAAAGGCTGGGGGAGGGGGGCAGATTGGTCATTATGAAGAAGGGGGAATACCATGTTTCTGGTCTAGGGGTGTTCTTATAATAGGAATGAGGTATTGCTGTTAACTTTCTCTCTCCCTTTTCAGTGTTAGGGTATGAGGTGGCCAATGTTCCCTCTAAGCTGTGCGCATGTGCGCTTGCCCAGCTTCCATCTGGGTGCATCTCAGAAGAATTTTAGCAGCGCACACAGGCAATTCTCACCTATGCAAAAAAATGTAATGAGGCTCAAGCCACAGCAATTACCTGACCTTTGCTTTCTCTTAAAATAACTAACTAGTCGTGATATTCTGGTGTAGCTCCTTTACGTTACCCTACTATGCAAGCGTAATCTTAAAAACCTAAAAACAAAATGCAGCCACAAGAGATAAACACTAATATGAAAAAGTGGCTCCATGTACAGAAAAATCTGACTACGGTATGCTTGCACACATTAAACAACTACTGTTCTCTCCCCGCCCATGACTCCTATGCTTTAGTCTACCACACGCTTACTCTACCCTCTTCCCCAAAACATATTTAGATATTACCAGACAACCTTGACTCTTCCTCTCTTGGCTCTGCGAAAGGTTACCGGACATGTGCCTACATCAACTTATTTTATGTTTTTTGGATTTTGAATAACAGTCAAATACCAGAACTTCTTTTATTCATTGTGCCTTATAAAAGTTCCTTCCAGCGATTACCCTGGCACCCTGAGATGTGCCCTGCATGCTGCAGCACGACTCATGAAAGGACTCTGGAAATTCAACTCTGACCCCCCCTCAAACTGCAATGGCTCCTGCTCCAAGCCTATATCATCTTAACATCCTGTTGCATCGTCTACAAGGCTGCCACCCTGAAGTCACCAAACGACCTCATTAAGAAACCCGGCATCTCCAGAGGACTGCAATCCACCAGAAGTGAGGAAATGTGTGTTAGGCAGAATCCTGTGCAGTTCCCTTGGGCAACACTGCAAAAAGATTAAGACTACAGGAGCAGCAGTAAACCCAATTGGTAGCATTCTGCACCACCCAGATTTACCTGGTAGCTGTGGCTGAGCAGTCAGACTTCTCTCAAGAAGCGTAGGACAGTATGCAGAGTATACACAATAGGGTCAAAACACAGTAGAGCAAACAAACACTGACCAGAGCTTTGTATAAAAAGTATATAGTTATTAATTTAAAACACACTTTAGGCAATAGACTAGCACTCTCAATGAAAAGTAATCTAAAACACAGTCAGGTAAGTATACACACCTCCCTTGATAACTATCAGACAAGTCAGGGTTAAAGCACAACTATTTGTTAAGACAGAAGTGAGCGCTTAACCTAGATGGCACTCCATTAGTTTAGGTTAAAAAGGGAGAGAAAAGGCAGAGCATGAAATAAAACAGTTCCCAACACTTTTAAGAGTTCAGAGCAAGGGGAGAAAGCCAGGTTATACTGTAGAGCCAAAGTTCATAGGCCATGCCCACTTTAATTGGAGCAAAGCGAAATGTGCCCAGGATCACACGGTTTAAAGTGCACTGAAAGTCTTTGCAGAGTGTTCAAAAGAGGTTGGGGAGAGTCAAAAGATATAGTTAGAAGGCCTGGAGCCAACCCAGTTTAGAAGCCAAGGATTTAAGGGTCACCTTTAGCAATCTGTAGAAAGGGGGGCCAGGCAGGACACAGCACCTTAAAGAGAAAGGAAGCTCCAACGGGGGCAGTTGTTCCTGGCAGTGGTTGAGGTTCATGGTTCCGACCAGGGGAAGAGAAGATCTCGTCGAGGAGGAAACGTGCAGTCGTTGCACTGCACAGGGATGAAATCAGCCGCAGAGTTCCCGATTAAAAGGTGTGGTCCTTTTATTCGCGGTCAAAAGTGGTGAGCTTGGCTATCCGGCCGCCGGGCTGCTTGGCACAGGCGATTCGACCAAGTGACATCTTTGGAAGCGAAAAAGGGCGAACTGGTTGCTCCTACCAGCTCAAAGGGAGAAGACGCTCCAGCAGAAGATCTTCTCTTGTCGTTGGAAAAGTGGTGAGTTTGTTGCAGCAGCGCTTCACCGGTGGTGTCGTCGGTTGCAGGTGGCTCAGCTTCTTCCCTCTTCGGATTCTTTGGTCCTGTGGCGACTTCTGAAGTTCCAGTCCCAAAGGCCCTGCTTTTATGCAGAAATCCCCCCATTCATCAGCCTAGCTGTCAATCGCACATGCTAAGTGGTGAGCCGGGCGGCTCACCTTTGGGCCAATCAGAGTACAGTGTGACTTGGGTTGCTAAGGCAACGCAGTCCAGGGTGCCAATTCCCCCCTCGACCCTTCTGTGGAACCCAGACAGAGTGGCACCATTTGGAGGCTTTCTGTGGAGAAGCCCGCCAAAATAGTGGAACAAAGGGCTACAGAGACAGACACAAATGCAATTTTAGAATCGTGTTCTGGCAAAAAGACCCAACCGGTGATTTAATATTAAATAAATAAACCGGCGGTATCTTTAACATTGCACCAAAAAGTGGTGCGTTTAAAATCAATGGGACAATCCCATAGAGAATATTCCGGAGGAATATTTCGCGTGGTAACCACTGCCACCAGCCAGAAACTCAACGAGGGGGGACGGGACAGTGCCCCCTCGAAAACAGACCCAGGGGCAATCGAATTACCCCTTACCAGTACTTCCACAATATGATGGTTTGTACTGATTCTGTTCACAATTTTGGACTAGTAAAGCCAATGGTGACTTTACATGCCCTGGGAGACAGCAGTCAGTCCCAGGGTATGGAGTCTATGTTTGGGGGTCACTGTGATACCCCCGTGGTACTGCACTGAGGGTGCTGTGTACCACACATACAGAATAACAGATGATAGCCTATGGAGTAAAAGACCCCATAGCCCAAAATCACACAAACAGTCAGAGACATACCTCAAATCATGCCTAAGAGTGGGAGTAAAAGAGTCTCACTCTTAGCAGGAGAAAAAAACAGACCCCAAAAAGTCCAGCAAAGCTGCTGGGGGACTCACTAGGTTTGGGAAATTAGCCTTATAAGAGAAGTCTCCCTAACAATGTGAAGGCTTGAACTCCGACAGTACAAGAAGGAAAGACTAGAAGTACATCCTTCTCTGTCTATGCTCAAATACTCTGGAACCTCCTACCGTCAACATCAGACCTACCCCATTGTGCTACAGCTCAGGAAAGAGCTCAAGACCTTCCTCTTCAAGGAATGGCTCCTCCGTAACACATAGGTCCACAAACCGTCCACTCCCCACAGTACCTGAGACTCTGTGATCTGCCCCACATTGTCTCCTCCCCCGGTTGCTTGTAGATCCCATGCTGCAAATTGCCCACCATTGCCCTCCCCTGTTAGCAGGTGGCACCCTCTGTGGATGGGGTTAATATGGAAAAAAGGATGCCTATGGACAACCTTGTCCGCACTACAGACACTGGTTATGGAGCTCCAGCAATGTCTCCCAGCACCACCATTGCCTTCTCAGCACAGCCCTGTGTTTTTCCTGCAAAAGAAATTTTAGCTCCTCCACCACCATCTGCACGCCCACCCGCCCCCCAGGTTTCCCAATTTTGCCACCAGTTGCCCTCACAGATATGGATATTGATGCAGACTATCAAACGGACAGTTCTTCACGCACTCACTCTAAGGAGGAGTTTGAGGATCTGGTACCAGGTGACGTGAGTGAGCATATCTACCTTCAATAGATTCACCTCCAGACGAGATTGGCTCCTTTCATGCACTCATGTGACGAGCAGCAGAACTGTTTGATTGTTTTAGAGATGAGCAGAAAAAGGAGGGATTCCTTTATCGAAGGCAGTGAGCTGTCAGAAAGACAGTGGTAAGCATTCTAGTGCTGGAATATATTTGGGCAGACGGCCTACTACCAATGAAGAATCTGTTCTCAGCACCATCCAAGAAAGAGCACTTCGAGAAGAGGTACACGGTCCCGGATTCAGCTGCCAAATACCTATGCACACAACACTTCCCAGACTCATTCTACTATGCAGCCGCCTGTAAGCGCTCTGACAATCCTTTGTCCTCTTGTATGGCACCTCAGACAAGAAAGTCAAACAACTGAACGTTTTTGGCAAGCCGCAGAAACCATTGAAGTGGCTAACTTGTTAGCAATCCTCTCCTGCTATGACAGGGAGCTTGTGTTCAAGCTAGAGCCAATCCTTGATTTTCTTTCCTGTTGATAAGCGGGATAAGTAATACTGGTCCATTAGGGGGGAGCATTTTCGGATCATGTCATCTCTATTGCTGTGGACATCGCGGATAGAGGGTTCTGCCAGATAGCTAATGGTGCAGTGTTACACCATCAAGGTTTGCTTAAGGCCACTAACTTCGGGCTGCAAATCAGGTCCAAGATTGCCGATAGGCCTTTTGACGGCATAGATACATTTGGAAAGAAGGCGGATGAAACTCTGCAGGCCATCAAGGCCGACACCGAAATGGGTCGTTTGTTGGGCACTCTGCATCAGCATCGCCAGTCCTTTCGCTCAGGAAAATCAAGGTTTTTAAGGAGTTTGTGGGATTAAAGATCCTTCTACCGTCCACAGACGTCCCACACTGGCACCAGCTATTTGTCCCCAAAATGGCACAAAGGATTTCGCTACATCACCCAGAACCTGTGCTGGAGTGTCACCATTCTCGTCCCGCCGTGAACGAGCCTTTTAAACCTCTACAGTACTAGCTATGAATATCCCGGGTAACAGGATCCCTTAATAACAAGTTCCCTGCCAATCCCTGGGTAACCATGAAATGCTACATTACCGCAAACAAAGTAGACAGGTTCGCCTACATACAAAGGTCTGTCTTCCCCAGTCAAATTCGCAACGTTGGCACAACCTCTAAAATTTCCCATTGACTGAGGACCATTTCTCTGTATGCAGAAAGAAACTGAATCGGGGCTATGGTGAACAGTGTAAGAAGGAGGCATGGCATCCTTATTGCCTATAGGAGCCATTTTGAAAGAAATCAAAGATTGGAAAGGATGAGACAATGGGCCTCATTACAACCTTGGTGCTAAGTGCACCAACTTTACCACCATGGTGTAAACTCCGTTTACACCATGGTGGATGGCGGATTTACCGCCCTATTCCAAGGTGAGTGGGGCGGTAAATCCCCATTTCCCATTTTCCCTTCCCCATTTTCATTTTTGCCCCATAGGGCATAATGGGAGTGGGGAAGGCGCTAATTACGCCGCCGTAAATTACGGCGGCGTAATTAGCACCATGGCAGGTTAGCGCCATGGATTTTAACGCCTGCTAAAAGCAGGCGTTAAAATCAGAATCAGGCGTTAAGGGTTAACGGTGGCGTTAACCCTTAACGCCTGAGTTGTAATGAGGCCCAATCTATCAGAAGGCCTAATAGAAGCAACGTTGAGCTTGCTCCTATTCGTGAAAAGCGAGCATCCCAGGGGCGTAAGAACACGTTTCTCAAAACTATTGAAATTAGTACCATCGAAGTTCCCCGAGATGCTATCGTTCCATCGGCCAAAGAACAGTGCTCTAAGAGAAGTATAACAAGCAGTTGTCAAAGGTAAAGGATGAATATACCAACCTAGCCCCTTATCCCCGTGTTCCGGTAAATGCGAACAGACCCAACAGTTGGACTTATTAAAAATGGCATGCATAGCACAAAAGGAGTAGAAACAGTGGGTACATTTTCAGTCGGTAACAAAGTTTCGAATGGATGCACTTCTTCCAGGTACCAAAAGCCTAAAACAATTACTACTATAAAACCAGTTGACATTATAAAAAGACAGCAATACGTTTTCGGGGCCCAAACAATTTGTCCATTCTCACAGCTGGTCACTCGATCATTTATCGGTCCTGTACGAGCGGTAGTGGTTGCAGGCATTGCAGTCTTCAAATGAAAAACCCCAGTGTTTTTTTTGCTGGCGACCTCCCGGCCAAGCGACTTCTTAGTCCTTCCACAACCCTAGCCAACAGAATCCCCTTTTTCGAACAAGTACTTGGGCAAAAAGCAAGCCCTTGATGATTTTTCCTTCCTTCTTCGAATGCACAGCCGAACCGTGCCGTAAATCTATTTCCTTGGACACAAATTGTACCTCGTTGCCCCTGGTACTGATTTATCCAAGAGCAACGTGTCGTCACTTCCCGTTGGAAGCGACGTATCAAGAGCAAGTGAAGATGCAAGATCCGGAACAACAGTTTCCGGAAACAAAACTTTTGGAGAGTGTGGAGACAAAATGGCTGTTTCCCCAGGCCTCGTAGGCTCAGAGAGAGACTCTGATGCACTCTTGTTGCTGTTTACTGCTTCGGGATCGTTGGTTGAAGTATTGGTGAGGGGTTCTGTTTCTTCTGTATCGTATGGCACTGGGTGTGGAAGCCTCTTGACATGCGTTGCGTGGATCCAGTTTTTTCTGCCTGTGACCCGCAGGCCGTCAGTGTGACCAGCAGGACCTGGAAAGGGCCCGCCACCAAGGTGCAAGGCAAGAGGATCGCTCAAATGCCTTCGTCAACACCCAGTCACCGGGCCGAATGCCATGACCTCGGCCCTCGTATCATACAGGTAAAGCCTCTCGCACCTGGTGATAAATTAAATACAGGTTTTAGTCAACTGGCTACAGTAATCTGAAAGAAGTACATTTTGGTCATTTTTCAAAGACCGACATTTCGGAAGGTTCCAGATGTTAGCAGGTCTCCCCATTACCACCTCAAATGGAGAGAGCCCAGTCTTAGTTTGAGGGGTTGTACGCATGGCTAGCAACACGATCGGTAAGGCGTCCGGCCATTTTAGTTTGGTGCCGGCACACGTCTTAGCGAGCTTGTTCTTGATGATGCTGTTGTGTCTTTCTACTAATCCAGCACCCTGGGCGTGTCTGGCCGAATGGAACCGTTTGTCGATCTCTAATGCCGCACATATCTGCAGAATTACAGCAGCGACAAAATGTGGACCATTGTCCGACCAGATGACTGTTGGTAGCCCGAACCTAGGGAAGTACTCCTTTAACATAGTTTTTGCAGTAGTCATGGCTGTAGCGTCTTTAACTGGAAAAGCCTCAACCCTTTCGCTGAAAGCACAAATGACAACTAACACATATTTCAAGTTATTACATCGTTCCATTTCGATAAAATCAAAGTGTATAACTTCAAAGGGGACAGAAGGTGGACCGAAACATCCCCTGGGAGTTGATGTTCCCTTTCCCACATTGTGCTGTAAACAGATCATACAGTTCTGAACATATATCGCTCAGCTATTTTAGAGATTTTGTTATTCGCCCAAACTTTCATTACATTTTTGTAAGCTTCCGGGCACATATGTGGGTAGGGCCATGAGCCATGACGACTATCATCATTATGTATGTGTTAGGAAGTAGCCATTTCCCTTCAACTATGTCCACCCAACACCCATCATCATCGAGTTTCCCCAAGCCTTCAGCCCATCTCTTGGACTCTTATAGTGTGGCATCGGCTTGGATGTCCATTACAGAGTCAACACCCTCATCCATTACATAGGCATTTACGGTCTTCCTTGAAATGTACATATCTGCAGAGAGGATGGTGGCAGTCTGTTTAGCTATCTGATCAGCAAAAGCGTTCCCTTTTCCTATATCATCTACAACTTTTGATGTGCTGCACATTTTACGACAGCTAACTGGGTGGGAAGTGCAAGCGCTGAGAGCAGTTGTACTATTAGGGAGCCATGCTGGATCTTTGTACAATGTGAAGTTAAGAACCCTCTTTCTGACCAAAGTCATCCAAAGTTGTGAACCACCCCAAAGGCATACTGACTGTCAGTGTATATATTCACAGTAAGCCCTTCAGAAAGTTCACAAGCTCGGGTCAATGCTATAATCTCTGCGGCCTGCGCGGAGTTATGCGTGATTCTCTTGGTTTCCACAACCGTGCTTAATGTAGTGATTGCATAAGCAGCTGTGGATGTACAATCCGGAAGTTTGAAGCAGGAGCCATCGCAAAACAGCTCCCCTTGTGGATTATTCAAAGGAGTGTCTTTTAGATCAATTCTACCCTTTGTCTCTTGTTCGGTAGTGTACAGGCAATCATGTGACTCTTCGTCACTGCAAGCAGTACCTTGCAGGAAAGGTAAGAGTTCAGCCGGATTAAGAACACAACACCTCTTAATTTGTATGTGAGGAGCAAACAAGATCAATTCATATCTCGTCAACCGTGCGGAAGTGAGGTGTTGCGTTTGAGTTCTGTTCAAAGTCGTGATCAGGCCCTATGTTTTAGGATTTCTCGTTAAGCCTTCTCATACATTTCTGTACAATATAGTTAAACAAGTGTTCCCATTTCAGTATTTGAACATATTGTTTTCAACATGTGTTCGCGGATTAGCTTCGTTGGCGCAGGTAATCCTCTATACACAGGTCAATGAAGGACAAGGTCTCAGTTCATGACCCTAACATGTGGCCTGTTGGCAAGTTACACATTAGTTTGTACACAGTGGTCAAGAAGGCAATGTTACATTCAGAATGACACTCTCCACCATCTTAGAACATAGGGTGACTTTAGAAAGAGAATCTAAAATGGCAAATAGACCTAAAATGGCGGCTTACACTGATCTAATGTCAAGACCTTGCAATGCGGATTTCCTCGCAAGTGGCTTATAAGCAGTTTGGCGTAGGCCAATATACATATATTCATACAGTATAGGAGGCACAATATGATTTTCAGTTCGACATAGCTATGGCAGATCAAATCCAATAGTAATGGAACCATTGAAGCGGTGTATCGCTTATGTGTGATTTGATAATATCCCATGTAATGAAGCTGCCTTCTTGAAACATATAGCCCAGAGTCCTAATACCTACCTCTCCATAGTGTGTTGCTAGCAACTTATCTCGTGTGGGTTTCAGGGGTGTCAGGCCCCAAAAAGGTATTGCTTTGTTATACAGTACCATATTATTGGGACGATACGTTAGTTTTATCCATGTCCCATGTGTGACCCTCACTGGGTCAAGCGGGTGTGTTCTTTGACACCCATTACCAACTATCAAGTACACCATCGGGCCAGGGGGTGCACTACATCTCTCCAATCTCAAGTGTGGTGGTCCTGGGTCCTGTTTCAACCAGTGTATCGCAAAGTATGCTTGTGCTGTCAGATAAAACAGTTCAAAGTCGGGAGCTGCTAGGCCGTCAGCATCATACGTTTGAGTGAGATATTGTCATTTTACTCAAACCCATCTGTTCCATACAAAGGAGGAGCATAGCCTGGCTATTTCATTAAAGAATGATATACCTGGCCACTGTGGTATATTGCTAAAGAGATACAGTAATTTTGGTAAAATGGTAATTTTAACCAATGCAACCCACCCCGCTAGCGATATAGGGAGGGGCTTTCCAATTTTGTAGCTATTCTTTCCATTAGTGTACCGTAGTTAAGGGTTCTGATCAAGGCTGGGGTACGTGCCATTTCAATCCCTAGATATCTGATGCTCAGGGGTGATGAGTGTAAGCCAACTGTATTCCTGGGTTCACAAGTGTTTCCCGTAAATGGAAACATTTTAGACTTACTGCAGTTTAGGTGCAGGCCCGAATATCTTCCGAACTCTCGTACCATTGTTAATATTCTCTGCAAATAGCGCTCTAGATCCCTTAAATATAGCATTATATCATCAGCATAAAATGTTGTAAGTTCAAACTGGCCATTTATATGAATGCCGCTTTACTGTAGCGGGCGCGTATAAGTTCTGCTAATAGTTCTATAATTAAGGCAAATAATAGTGGTGACACCGGGTATCCCTGTCTAGTGCCTCCCTCCAACAATAATACAGAGGAGAGCACACCATTACTATATACTCTAGCGTATGGCTTGGAATACAGCATTGACACCCATTTTATGAAATTGGGACCAAATCCTTAATTATTCAATTTCCTGAATAGGAAGGGCCAGGACACTGTGTTGAATGCCTTCTGCATATCTAGTGAGACCGCTTTCCCCTGACTATCTTGAGGTATCTGTTAGCTAATATTAAACATCTGGCGTAGATTTAATGTCATTGACCTCCCTGGTATAAAGCCAGCCTGATCCTCATGCACCATATATGGCATCAGTGAGTTCAACGTGTAGCCAGAATTTTCGCAAATATTTTGGCATCAGTATTTACCAGTGACAGTGGCCTGTACAACCCACATTCATTTGGAGTTTTCCCTGGTTTAAGTAGTACGATGGTTATGGCTTCACGCATCGACTTCGGTAGAAGCCCCATATCCAGGTCCTCAGACGAGACCAGCATCAGGCGGGTGACCAACATGTCTGCACATTTTTTATAGAATTCAGTTAGTAGGGTCATAGGTATCTTTGCCAAATACTCATCTATCTCTATTGCAGTAGTTTCTCCTTTCGGAACATATAATGCGAAATAGAAATAATAAAATAATGCGTTTATATCAGTGTCAGTATTAGCCCCAGAGCTGTTAGGACGATACGGGAGATGTTGGAGCTACCCTTATCATCACGGACTGTGCGGGCTAATAACTTCCCTGGCCTATCCGCTTCTCCATAGTGCCGTGCCGCTGCAGTTCTATCATAATAATGCATCTCCCTATTGGCTATATCACGGTACTTGTCCAGAGTTACTTTAATGTCGAGTCTGGTTGCAGTGGATAGGTCAATAGCATATTTTTGCTGTAGCTTTGTTAGTCTGTCCTCACACCTCTTCAATTCACCCCTAATATCCCATACTATCCCATGTTCTGTAGAAATGGTTATATCCCTGGTATAAGCTTAGAAAGCTTTCCATAATGTAGCCTGTGTGGTAACTGATCCTTCATTAGTTTCGGAATAGCTAGCTATATGTTCTTTATATTTAGCCTAAATGCCAAGTCTTCTAGGGCATCAGGTTTAAAACGCCATTGCGCTCTCCATTCTGTATGTCCGGTGTTACATAATGATAGTAGGATTGGTGAATGATCGGCCAGTGTTCTGCAAAGAATATGGCTTTCCACTTCCCAATTTAGTAACCTATGAGTAACCAGCCGTAAGTCAATTCGCGAGTGCATGTCGTGTACTGACAAGTAAAATGTATATTCACTCTGGGTAGTGTTCAATGCTCGCCATACATCTTTAAGACCAAGATCCTCAATTTGAGTCAAAATACTTCAGACTGCATTGCTCAGGGACCTTGGCGATAAAGACGTGTGGTCTAATTGCACATTCATTGGTGTTGAAATAATAAGAGCTGTAGGATATTTAGCACATTTTTTAAACATATCTTTATAGAAGTCTGGATCTTCAACATGCGGGCCATATACATTTAGTAGAATAACCTCATGATTCCCCAGATTGCCGTGCACAAATACAAACCTTCCCTGTTCATCACTAACAGTTTTATGGTGTACGAAGGGAAGGGAACGGTGTTTCAAAATCATAACACCACGTACCCTCGTGGAGTATGAGGTGTAATACTTTTGTTTCCCACAACCCAGAGCCACTCGCTGCACCTGGTGACCCGAAATATGTGTTTCCTGAAGATATAAAATCTTTACTCCCAGCCTGTTAACATATGAAATAACCTCGTATGCTTTTATAGGTGACCCCAGGCCTCGCACATTCCAGCTTTACAATTTTACATTGGAAGTCCCATCCCCTGATGTTATCATCCTATGCCCAATTTTATGAACATTCTCAACAGTGTGCCCAACAATGCAATCACAAATTTGAATCTCTTTTTTCATGTGCATTTTATAACATTTACTCCCCAACTTTCCCCATGTCCTACCTACCCCCGCCCTCATAGTACCCCGAACTTTGACTTTGTACCTTCCCATCCCTACCATACCTAACCCAACAACAAAATGCACTTGCATAAGAGGGTAACTGTCTCCGCTAAGAGTGGAGGACTTTAACACACCTAAGGTGGGCCATACATATATAGCATGTGGACGCGCTAGGTCATTACCATAAAAGTAGGTGTCGCAGCACAATAATTCAGGACTTTCGACAGTAAGGGAATTTGAGCCTCTATGAACGCTGCAGCTTCTTCAGGGAACGTAAAGCAGTAGGTTTTATTTTTATACTGTATGCGCAGCCTGGCAGGATAGAGCATGGAGTATACAATCTCATGCTCCCTTAGAAGTTTTTTAACTCCGGCAAATGTACGCCATTCCTGTTGCACAGCTACAATATAGTCAGGGAAAATGCGCACAGTGCTAGATCCCAACTTCAATTCTTGTTTTTCACAAGCTGCCCGTAGTGCTAGGTCCCTGTCGTGGTAGTTCATCAGACAGGCTATTATTGGTTTCGGGTATCCTCCTGGCCTGGGTTTTGCTGACAATGCCCTGTGTGCACTTTCTTTTACGAAAAGCGGAGACCACTTGGGATTACCTAACATTTCTCTTAGCAACCCTTCTACTGCTTTCTCCAATGTGCTTGTAAGTGCATCCTCTAGCACGCCTATAATACGCACATTGTTCCGTCGTGATCTTGCTGTGGCTTAGTGTGAACTTACCAGCACCCTGGTTTCCGGACCGGCAAACTCATAATGAGGCCCATTGATTTGAACATCTTGAAAAATGACTCTGTCTAACGGGAGCCCTTGCCTCTAACCGATACTATTACCAACTCACTATTGGGACTGCACGACTCGACTGTCTCAACAAGGACTAGTCTGCAGCAAAACACCTAGATGCTGTTCTCAATGTTGGGACCCCAAAGATAATATACACAAGGTATTTAAACAGGCTCTGACACCTGGCCAACCTTAAAGGACCATAGTGACTTACTTGTATGCCTCCTTTCTTGTCTTATATTGCTATTCAAATCGTTTTCATGCACACCCTGCTTATCAACCCAGAGTGCCCATTCTTCTCAAATTAGTACGACCATACAATTGTTGTTTGTGTTGCAACTGTATCAGCTCACTATCAGCTCACACCTGTATGAAAATGAAGCCTTCCCACTGCCCACATTACCAAAAGAGGCAAAGGAGGAATACCTGTTGGGCTCTGCCTCGTTCATCTTTATGATTTGGATCACTTCTGATTTAGTAGTAGCGTGGTGCTGTTCTGCTATAGAGTACTAGTCATTTCATCACAGTGGTTACTGAAAAAGAATATAAAAGATGTTTTTCCATCCCGTTTTGGGTGATGAGAATGCATATCGGACTGCACTGAGCTTCTAGCATGAGGTGAACAAACGTTCTGAAGGGTTAGTAAAGGGATGTTCCACTGTTCCATTTGCTTGGGAGTAAATGCTTTTAAAAATACCCACATTTATTTCAACTTTTGGGTACTGGCATACGAGTAGTATCCCAATCTATAATCATGCAGTAAATCCTGCGTGCATCTTTTTTTACTTGAATGCCATATACAATAAGTTTCACATGCAATATCCTCTTATGGGCTGGCAGTAAAATCATATGCTGGTAGATAGCTCTATGGGTTGAGCGCTTGCTGCTGTGATCTGTGCATGAGCTGCAGGGCAGGTCAAAGATTTAAATCCCAGCACTGCCAATTCAGCCTTTGATCCTTCCGAGATTGATAAATGAGTACTGACTTTGGTTGAGTGATATTGTATGTAAAAATGTTCTGTGTAAGGCACTTTGGTGAAAGTGCTATACGAATAACAAATCATTATCACCAATGTTTTTTTCATTACTGCCAAACCCATAGCAGCACATGTGTTAGCGTTCTTTGTTGCTGGTCGGCCTAAGGTGCACAAAAAAATCAAAACTGGGCATCGCGGCTTTGTGGTGAATGTCAATCCTTGCACTGGAATCGAAGGCATAAGTTAGGAGTTTGTGCCGCCTGTCAGGCCTTGCACCACAACCTCCATCCTTCTGGTTAATAAGGAGTGTTGCTAGAAATAGGCCACCAGTTACTACAAGCAGGGGTTGGGCTGTTTATGAAGGCCTTCCAGGCACCATCTGCAAAGCATGGTAAATAATCTTGGCACTTAGCACATATTGGGCCTGATTTACAAAGCATTTTTCAATGGGATTGTGCCATTGTAAAACACTTTTGTAAATCAGGCCCATTGTGTTGCTGTGCCCATGGTGTTCTGTGCATATGCAGATATCCCCCGTACCTTCTCTGTATGTGCTGTGCCCTGTCCACGAGGTGGACACTATTTACACCTCCCTCCATGTGAATGGTGCAATTGCACCTGGTTGTTGGTGGAGGGGACGATCCGGTCACGATTTCTACATGGCTGTAGGCTCCCATACACTCAGAAGTATCATGCATTGTCCCATGCCTCTCATGTGTAGCACATGTGTGTATTTGTGGTAGAATTACCACACTACAGAGAGAATATGTGCATTTGTAAAGTGTCCCTGCAAAGCAGCTGCGACTGGAGGATGAGGCCTACGTATCAGGGCTCTGTGCGACCCGCCATGCATCACACCATGATGAAGACAGCGTCAGACGAACCTAGAGGTAACAGACAGAGAATTTGGTATCTCACAGCTTGATGCTCTGGGTCGGGTCTCAGGGGTAGACTTTTGGTTGTAGCCCCTGAGCTTCTATCCAGGGCTACAACCAAAAGAACTGAGGCTACAGCCCCCCATCCTCTCCCTAGCGGCACCTCTGCAAGTAGGTAACTTTTTCTTTAGTAGCCAATAGTGACTACTTGGCATTCATAATAGATGCAAGAATAGTATTTTGGCACATTACAAACAGAGTTTGCTCTTGAAAACTGGGGAAAATTGAAAATGGCTGTGTGTAATGCAAAAAACGTTAATCTGTGTAGTACAATTATTTGTGATTTCTTTATAAGTTGGAGGAGTGCATAAAAGTCAAGTTTCTAAAAATTCTATGACAAGCGGGTAGCACATAACATTGCAAAGGTTTTCAGCTATAACACAAAAAGATCAAAGGCGAACAAAGCTTTATAATATTATTTCTTTGGTTTTCTAGTCACATGTAATTCTATGTCCGTCCCCTTTCCTCCATACTTTTGGGAGATCCCTCCATGCTGGGAGGGGACCGGAGCCAAAGCAAGCCCTTGTACACTTCACTTTTAAGAATTTGGTAAGTGGAGGTTGGACATGTGCCCACTTTAGCTGTCCATCCCCTCAGACCCTTTTTCTACATCGGATGGGTCGGACTCAGCCCTTTTGTTTTACCTCACCACTTCCCAGCGGTAATATTTAATTAGCTTTTTTCTGCTCTCGTTCCCCTCGGTTTTTCCCGTGTATGCCGGTTAAAGTGGTGTTCTCATTGTGCACCAGGTATCAAAGGTCGTTCTTAGCATCGGACCCTCACGCTGTGTACTCTGTGATGCACTTTTCTACAAGTCCCTGAAGAATCGACTGGCATGGAGGGAAGATATCTTTCGCTTGTATCCACTGGATCTCCTCAGGGTTTCCATCAAAAGTAAAAGGGTAAGTAAAATTATTATTGGCATCCTGTCCAGGTGAAACTCTTCTGGGGATTAACTAGGATAGGAGGGCTACTTCGGGGCCTGTTGCAGTTAATTGTTGCAGTATTGGGGCTCACCCAAGGTGACTGAGTAGATTCTCACCAGTGTTCACACCGAAGAAGCGCACAGGTTTCATAACTGACTATGGTCCAAGGGGTCTTCAGAGTTTCTCAAGGCTTATACCGGTGACCAAGTTCCTGAGGGCGTTTCGCCTCATACTGGACTTTCCTCCGAGACCATACCCGCTTCACTTACTGGGCCAATACAAGGGGGTCCCCAGAGGCCTGTGGTAGTGGAAAGCCCTCTTCTCCACTCTTTTATCAGGGAGCTTTGTAGCCTTTACGGAGCCTCTACCGCGGCGTACCATTGCACACTGTACTTCTGCTGTCACTGTGTCAGGATCAGACTCAGGGCAGTCACCGGAAGAGGCATCACCAGCTCCACCAGAGCACACAGCAGGCTACTCAGAGAGATTTCTTCTGCAGCTAAGACCCAGTTCATTGTAGCTTCCTCTATTCTCCCCCGGGTGGAATGTTCAGCCACCGTGCAAGGATATTCTGTCCCTCCTCTTTCCATGCCTCTCAGTAATTGGGCACCAAGGTCCACTCCAGGGCCCTCTGGCTGTCATGACACCCTGACAGAGAACAGATTCTTTGAGAGGGTCAAGGACCTGATGGACTCAGGACCCAGGAGGCAATATTTTCAAAGCCTCATGAAAGAATTGTTCCTCCACAAACCTTAGCCGGTGGCTCCTCAAGACTAGCCAGCGCCACCTTAGCAAGTGGCGTCAGAGGTACCACCACAATCAATGGCCCCATCAGTGGACCTTGGTTCGCATCCTGCTGTGCCCTCTGTCCCCCTCTGCTTAAGGACCCTCTTCTGCCTGTGCCTCTACTACCACCTGATGCTCGAGGTGACGACCCTGCGAATGACCAAGATGATGCTTCAGAGGACACTGAGGAAGTACCTATGTCGACCAAAGTGTTTCATGACAGGGTACATGGGCTGATGGACTACTTGGGGATTACAGTCATAGAAAGCCCCAGTCAGACCAAGAAGTTCTTCCTTCGATCCTGTCAAGAAAGGCAATGGAAAAACCTGGCACACATCTGCCGCCTGAAGGGGTGGGCGAAGCTCTACAAATTTGGCAAAACCTTCTTATGTGCTTCTAGTGGCATAAAGTACATATCCCTTCCTGGATAAAAACAATGCATAATGAGACACCATCCAGCTCATTACACAACATTGGCAATGTAACTCTTTTTGGCAAAGGGCGCTTGCATCTTCCACCTCATCCTCCTAAAATCTGCTTGGACGTGAAGACTGAATACCAAGCACAGCAGGAACAAACGTGTACCAAAATTCAGCTTTGAGCTTAGGCACGCCAATACAGAAGCTGTCATGGCTGCTCCCAACCTTAAGATCTGGAAAGATTAAAAGAACTGGGTGACAATGAATCTCTCCTCCCACAATTTCTAAGCTTGATTCTGCTCAGGCCAGTCAAACAGCCAAAGACCTCATGGAAGCCTCTAGTCATCACTTTGACACAGGAGAAAGGGATATGGCTATGGGGAAGGCTTTCAGAAGGCATGCACTTCTCAAGGCTTCTAAATTACAGCCAGACATACAGGATCAAATCCGTTTGGCAGAGTGGAACTTTTTAATCCCGATACAGACAAGGAACTAAATAAAAAGAAGAACAGTGCTCAGATGGCAAAGTCCTTGGCTTTGCTAACAAAGCCTCCTTCCAAATCAGGTCCCTCTGCAATGTGAAGACTACTCTTCTCCTCTAAAAATGTGTGAGGATTTAGAGGATTCCAAGATCGATAGATCCTGTGCACATCCCTCTCGCATTGCATTTCTTCCCCATCCCTCACCTACCCTAGAACCCAAGCAGTTTAAGTGATCTGAGGGTTCAGATTCAAAGCTCACCAGTCGGAGGAAGGTTGCCTTATCATTTTACAAACTGGAGGAGCATTACTTGAGGTTCTTTAACATTCCCAAAGAAAAAAACAAAGACGCTAAGAAATTTTCAATATGATTACACCTGCACTCACCTGAGCATCCCTCCAGCCGGGTGACTGCAAGACACATATTTGCACATCCTCATTTAGCCTCCTCACCACCGTTAACATCAATTATTCATAGGCGAAGACCACTAGCAGTACAAGGTCTTGCCCTTCAGTCTCAGTTGGGCCCCAAGGGTCATCACCAAGTTTACGGAAGTAGTGGTGGCGTTCCTGCACCTAAAAGGAATACACCTATATCCATACTTGGACCGCTGGCTTATCAGAGCAGATTCTCCAATGCAAGTCTCCTGCCACCTTTAGTTCCTGCTCTATCTAATGTACTCACTGGGCCTATCTGTCAACTTAAAAAAATCCACCTTTGTTCCAACTCAGAGACTAGAGTTGATAGGTCACCCATTGGATTCATCATTAAGCCAAGTATTCCCAATAGGTAAAGGAGGGAGTAGTGTGCTGAAGGCAATATTCCCTCTTCTGTCCTCACTCTGAAATGGCTGCATGGTGGTTCCTGCATCTGATGGGCTTGATGGCGGCCAATTTTATGCCAGTACCCATGGCTAGGTTGGTTACAAGCACAACGCATGCAATTAGTCATGGCAGCAAGTGGGGACCAGTTCTCCCACCCCCAAACCAAGGTGGTCACCATCCCAGGTTAGCTCCAAGAAGACCTTCTGTGGTAGGCAGAACATCAGAATCTCCAGGTAGCGTCACCTTTTCTAGACCCTCCTCATCAGTTTTCCATCACAACAGGCTCGACTCTCAGTTTGGGGAGCAATCTTGGGGGATCTTCAGGTTTATTCTCTGGCACCCATAAACTTCCTAGAATTGAAAGAGGTCTGTCTTCCTGTGTTACAGGAAATCTTGCTGGTGTTAAAAGGCTTCAGTGTCCTAATCCTTACAGACAATATAGTAACCATGTTTTACATGAACAAGAAGATAGGCACCAGATCGGTGAAATTGTGCACTCTAGCAGTTTACACCCATGGGAGTGGGCACTAAGGAACAATGTAGTCCCTCAAGCGGCTCACCTAGCAAGCAGGATCGAACAATTTATAAGGGGAGCAAGCTGAGCAGAAGGGCCTTCACCAACCATGAATGGGAGTTGAGCAATCAGATCCTTCTGGAGATTTTCACCTCTAACGGATCTCCCCTTGTAGACCTGATCACGACAAAACATAACAGCAAGTGTCACAATATGCCTCATGCAAGGAGAAAGGAAAAGAAACGTTGGGGGCGCACTGTTGATCTCATGGAACAGCCTCTTTGCTTACACATTTCCATCCCTTCACCTGATACCGAAAGTCTTGCAGAAATTCAGGGATTCCAAGCATTGTGAGATTCTCCTGATCGCCTCCCATTGGCCACAGAGGCAACGGTTCTCTGATCTATTTTTATGGCAAGCGTTCCACCCCTCCTTCCACCCACCCCCCTTCCGGACATCCTTCTTTAGTGGGGGAAAGGTATTGCACCGTTGCCGTCCTCTTCTCTGGCACCGAAAAAAACAGATCAGTGGTCACCTAAGCTTGTTGGACGATAATCTTGGAGTATTTGGCACTGCCAGAAAGCCTTCTACGTGTGTGTAACATAGGGGAAAATGCTATGATTTCTCCATTGGATTTTGTAAAAATCAAAAGATCCCCTGCATGCCTCAATAGATAACATTCTCACCTTTTTATTAAGTTTAATTAATTCAGGCATTCAAGTTTCATCGTACAGGATACATTTGGCATCTCTCCAACAAAGACAGAGTTTTGTCTTTCTCCAGTTGAGTAATTCAAACCCACTTCTTGGGACTTTCCCATCTGATCTGACCAATACCGTGACTGTTGAACTGGGATCTTGATGTAGTTTTAACAGCTCTAGTGCATAGGCCTTTCGAACATATGGCATCGATATACGTACACCTAGTTTAATGGAAAATGTCTATCTCATGACAATAAAGTTAGCTCGACATTTCAGTGAGCTGCAGGCATTGTCAGTCAAAGAACCTTACCTCTCATTTCATAGAGACAGAGTTGCCTTATGGACCCACCTTTTGCTCTTACCGAAGGTAGTCTCAGACTTCCACAGGAAATAGCTCTACTAATTTTCTTTTCAGATGCCCATAGAGAAGTGGATTGATTCCTCCACGGTCTTGAATTTAGATTTAGAAGGGGCTTGAGGATTTATCTCGAGAACACTGACTCTCATAGGTCCTCTGACAGACTGTTCATCATTTTCGGCGGTGTCCAGCCAGGCATGCAAGTGGCCTTTAGCCAGATGGATTTTCTCGACCATTTCTCACGCCTAACAAGTTGCAAGGCCTGCATGCTCACCTGCCGAGAGCAAAGAGCATGACAGTAGCTTTTCAGTGTGATACACCATCGGAGGCTGTATGCAAAGCAGTAACTTGGACCATCCCGTTAGCTTTTTGTTAACACTACTAGCTTTCCAGTTCCAGGGCTGATACCCAATGTGGACAAGCATTTCTAAGAAATATCTTAGCAACAGTGTAAAGCCCATCCTGACTGGGTTATGGCAGTGCTTTGTACTCTCCCAAATGTATGGAGGGAAGGGAACGGGATATAGGAGTAAGGAAAAGTTACTCACTGTAGGGACTAATGTTCTCCTACTTCAAAACCCTCTTTCTTCCATACACCAGCCTTCCACCCCTAAAACCAGTAAGGTAGTGCTCCAGGTCTTCTCAGCAGTGAATGGACTTAGGGGGATAAGTACGCGAGGTGGGGGCCAGGGCGTGGTCCCGCTTCACGCATGTGGGCTCGCCTCCGCTTAACAAATTCTTAAAGGGGAAGCGCACTAGGCCTTGCTATAGCTTTGGTCAGCCCCATTCGACAGGAACCCCTAAAAGCATAAAAGAACTAGGAGTACAGTAGTCACTACATTGAGTAACTTTTCCTTTTTTCAGGTCGAATGTAGACAAGACCGTTGTTTTAAATAATGCTGATGGCAATTAAAGATGTTAGTGTGTGGACTTGACAGTCCTGACTCATGTCCGAGTCAGAGCTTCGACCAGCATGAACGCACGCCGACACAAGCTGGTGATATATGGAGCCACCGCTCATTTTAATGAAGCTTGCCAGCTCATGTAGGCATTTTCTGGTGGATTTAGGCACTGTGCAGATGCCTTTGTGTTTTATTCTAGCTCCGCCCTATATGGGCTTTAGCAGGACTGACGACATGATGGATGGGATGGGACACATATCTATCCCTGACAGTGCACAAGTAAGACTATGTGTACAGATAGAGTGGACAGCTGCCAAGTGTTGACTTTTTTTTTAAAAAAAAGGATGAAAGAAAAGGGGGAATACAACAATAAATAGGAGTCAAGGAGTGTTCTAGTCCCCTATGAGTCAGAGAATGCCCAAGTGAGTGTAGGCAGCTGGAGAAGATTCGTCAGCAGTGATGAGGTGGCAGTCACAGCAAAGGGTGATGCAAACCCATTTTTGATGCAGTTTTAAAGGTTATCCTGCTCACACCAGGCTACAACAAGTCCGCCCCAGCTAGTTCAGCCACTTCGCTCCCCAAAAGGTGAGCGAGGGCTACTGGATGCAGCCTGCCCTCACTTCCACAGTTCGATATGGCCAGAGACCCATCGTTGAGATGCCCAAGTTGAACATTGTGGTCGTGATGCGTCAACAACAATTTCTTGGCAGTCTTGAGAGACATTTCCAGAAGACAAGTGGTCCAGTCATTTCCTGCCACATGGAAAATTAATCTGAGAGGACATGTGGCAAAGAGGTTGGAACCGCTGGTAGGAGAAACACTGCCAGGAGAAGCATGACTGCAGCAAACACAAGGTCTTCATCATGTATGAGATCCACCAAGAGTCACAAGGTGGCAAGACAAAGCTGCCCACTGCAAAGTACAGCTCAATGACATCCAAATGTGTACAGTAATAGTCATGGGTGCATAAGTGAACGTGCTCTTTATCTCCAAATTGAACCTCCTCAAGCCATGGACCTGTTTGCAAAACCCCAAGGTATGGAGTTTTGCATGTTCATGCCCAAGGTATGGAACGGAACGAGTGGCATTTCATAGCAAGGTTTTGTTGCTGAAGTAGGGAGAGACATGCTCCTCGAGATGCGAAGCAGGCATTTCACTAGACCTGATACAATTTACCTTTCGACTAAATGCATTAAATCTCGAAGACTTTCTCGAAGAATACCAATAATATTTCCGCAGAATAGACTACCTCAAGATCAAATGTATAAAGCTGCTGTGGAACCAGTTTGTCTGAGACATCACTGTATGTCATTCCATCTGAGGCCCAAGGTTGAGGAAGATCAGGACAAACTCTAGAAAGCTGGCATAATTGAGATGGTTTTGCCACTCACTCTAAGGGTCTTCCCAATAGTAATCGGCCGCAAAGCAGCCAGGACAACTCTGCATGTGCATGTAAATGCACCTACCAAATAAGGCAGTTGAAAGAGAGAGAGAAACATCACTTCCACTATCGATGACATAATCACAGATTTTAGAGGAGCCAAATATTTCTCAAAGCTAGATCTCAAGTTCGGCTAGAATTAGCTGAAGCTGGAATAGCAACCACAACCTATTACCACTTTCTTTGTGCATGTAGGACTCAGGAGGATCAAAAGATTGAGTTTCTGCACTTCCTCAGTCACCAAGCTATTCTAGAACGGCATATGCAGACTCCTTTCCAGCCTCAAGGGAGTTATCAAGATTAGTGACAAAATCCTGGTTTAATCTGGCACAGAAGAACAACACCTGGGTCATCTCCGCACTGTGTTTCAGAGGCTGAAAGAGGCTGGGCTAGCTCTTCTTAAGAATGAAATACCAAAAATTATAGAATTACATAAAAGATTCGACATCTGTGCTTGAACTGGTAAATGTCGTAACTTTTGACCCACAAGCTTGTGAGACAGTGACACAAATCTACCTTTGGCCTACCCCTAGTGGGCGGCCATACATCAGTCTTAGACAATCTCCTAGGGGGTGTGGATCACTATACCCGCTCTCTTGCTCTTCTATCTCAGGGCCTTTGTGCACTGTGTTACTCCTAGATTACTCCTATCTTACTCCAATGGACACATTAACATAAGACACAAAGAAAACACATTAATCGATTCAACAATAGAAACACACTTATTCATACATAGAAATGCATGATACAAACACTACTATAATGCAAATCTCGAATCTGCACCTTTTATGCTTTTGGTGCAAATCTACCAGCAATTCAATTACTATAAGCCTTACAAGCTTCCAATGCAAGCAATAGCAAAACAAAAGAGTTGATGGTTGGAAGGTTTACTTCATACTCTGTCTCTAAGACAAACAATGTCTGATTACCCCATCTATAGCTCTGTGTGAGTGTCTGTTCTAATTCCCAATGCACGTTTCTTATTCAGCAATACTGCCCTTTTCTTGTTTTGCTCTGTCTCTCCTCTCCCGCTAACTTCTGCAACAAGCCAGTCAGTGTCAGGGCCAGGCCTCTCAGTGGTCTGGTCTTCCTGCCAACTCGATCTCATCAGCTTTGCTCAGAATGCTTCGTCAATGCCCCCTCGATCTCAGCTCAATCTCTCAGAGAGCAGCTCCATCCAAAACTCTGTCTCCAACAACTAGAAACTCCCAAAAGCCTCACCTCTGGTTATTATATTCAATGACATACAGATATCCATGGTTACACTCGTCTCTGTAAGCTAAAATACCTCTCTTTCTCTCTGTCAGCAATTCTAAATATGAGCAGTACCTAAATGTCTGTGTTGCACATACTTGTACTTTTTCAATCACTGCGTGTTCTGGTCAATGTGACATTTTCTACATATCTATACCATGGCCTTCTCCTGCCTGCCTGCCATCCTACCATCTCCTCATATTTCTCCATTCAAATGCCTCTATCCTTCTGCATGTCTCTGCCTACACAAGCTCTTCTAATTCCCCATGGCGCTGCCCCCACTTTTTCTCTCTGCGAAGCACCAGCCATGCTGATAAGGCCAGCATCCCACTCCTCTCGGACAAAGGTCATGTTATCTCTGCCTGCCAAGCAACTGTTTACGCATATTTGTATACTGTAACTCATAACATCTTCCCCGCTCTCCGCGGCACTTCTGTGTGTCTCATTCAGTGGAATGGCTTCATAATGCCATCTAAATGCTCTGTCTAGCGTTTACTCTTTCTCTTGCAAAACCAAGCGCTATCTATAATGCCTCAATGTATATTCTAAGTGCACACTCAATGTGTGTTTCTCAACATGCATACATAATACATAACACCATATCTCTATATGTGTCTCTACAAATATAACATATGTCTCTAAATGGCACATCAATTATAACAGGCCTCATTCTATATTCATATTGCAAATGCATACAAAGTGGCAAAATAATGTGGATAGTCTAATGATGTCACTTCTTCATGTCACTACTAATCAGTACTAATCAGAATGTATGATGGAAAACTAAATAGGATGCAATGATGGATAACTAATCCCTAAATGGGTAATGATTCTCTAACAATGGGTAATGATTATGTAATGATAACAAACCAGGCTTCTCCATACTATCAGGTTTCACAATCTCTCCTCTTATCATTATATAATAATTAGTAACTATTTGTCAAAACATGTCTCAATGTGGCATGCCAAATCAAGCAAAATTGCAAAGGGAAAAAACATTCTATTTCATAATGCAAAAACCCCTAAAAAATGCAAGCATTTCACTCTATCAGTGGCAAGCTAAAATCCAAATGCATAGCTGCAAATGTGTCAAAATTCAGAACAGCATATTCAAGTTTCTCATAGTAAAAAGTCAAGTCAAAATCCAAAAGTGTGTCTACAAGCAGATTATTCAAAACGAAAATGCAATGCATATGTACTGTGGATTCGGGTGTTTTCAGTTTCAATGTGTCAAGCACAAAAGGACAATCTCACTTTCACAGTGTCAAAGCTAATTTCAGATGTATGCATTTCCAGTGTATGCATATCAGTGTATTGGTCATACAGGCCAATTCAGTTACATTTCCAGTCCAAGTTATTTCCAGGTTCACTCATGTCATTCTGTGATCAAATCAGTTTTTGCCCAATAGAATGTATGTGTGTCCTCACATCTGTGCAAAATTCCAAGTCAGTACAAATCCAGTTCTAATGCAAATATCTCAGCCAATGAATGTCAACAAAGCATGTCAACAAACCGAGTGTGTTCACAAATGGGTCACAAATGTGTCACAACGAGCGTGCATATGTTCAGCAAACATGTGTATGGGCATCAAAGCATAGCCCAAAGCAAAAAGTAGTTCCAGCTGCAAACGGAACACAAGTGTGTGTGTCCTGCAAACTGACAATTTCAGCGACAAATTGCAGAGCCTCACTGCTGCAAGCTCTTCTCACAATAGGTGACAGATCTTTTCTTCAGAGCAAGCCCTGCTCACTGCTGCAAGTTTCCTTCGACGATGATGCCTCAACTTTCTCTATTCCAAAGCTTTCCCTAGTCTATCCTCTTTTTGCTACCAATGTATCATTCACGTGGTACTCATTCAGAGTGTTGCAAAACAATGCAGATGGCAACTCTCCTTTGGCAATTCCATGCAATTTCACATAGGCCCTTCACATAGGCCAAACTCCAACCTTCAAATTCTCTCTTTCCTTGCATGGTAATGCTTTTGCCAGTTGTTGCCATGCCATGCCAGTATTCCAGTTCATGCCATGCTAGTCCCTCCTCTTCTCATGAGGGACCAGCCAACGTTGGATGCAAGTGCAGATTTCAAAGCACAATGGTGTCAGATCAATGCTCTCTCTCTCTCTCTTTCACTCCAGAGACAAAGCTTCACTGCTTTTCAAACGTGGTTAGCACCAGGAATTCAAATGCTTTCAGAGCGCGTCTTCCTGCTCATTCTCATATCTCTCTTTCTCCTCAGGCCCAAATTTGTGTCTGTTTCTGGTTCACAAGGTAAGGAATTCCAAATGGATTCTCTTCTCGCTGCAGATTACAAAACAGCCCACAGATTTCTCCTTTTGCTGAACATCTTTCACTCTCTTGGCACAGAATGCTGCAAGCTGTCGGTTTCAAGTCAGTCACGATCTTCACTTACCATGGCATTAGTTGTCATGCCAGGAAATCAGGTAGCAAGCAGGTTTTCTGGGTACCTTCTCAGAGCACAGCCATAGACAAAGCCACACCCTAAGGCCTCAAATCGGTCAGTCGGCATTCCCCAGAAGTGCTGCTGCAAAACATAGATGTCAGTTCCAATGTATCATCATTGCTGCAAACAAACAGCCATGATGCAAAGTCACATGGTTTCATCAAGGACTGGTCCATCTGGTCTGGTCATGCTGCTTTCAGTCGTCATGCTGCTGCCAATCATGGTCTGGTCAATTCATGCGATGCAATCTGGTCATCAATGCGATCTGCAAGGTGTATCACGGTCTGCAAATCTCGGTCTGGTCAAGGTGTCTCTCCAGATTTCATGCAAAGAGAACAAAAGTGCAAGTATCAGTTTTCCATCAGTTTCAGATGTATTCAAAGCCAAAAACAAAACAGCATTCTCTCTGTATGGTCTCATTGCACATAGCTAGTTCTAAACTCCTCATGTCTCTCAACAGACATCAATGCTAGTTCTCTCAGTGTGTGCAATATCAGTTCTAGTGTATCAGTCTATACATGCGTCATGATGCATTACTCCATCCCTGTCTTTCTCAAAACAAAACATGACAGCCCACTTCACATGACTCAAAAATGGCACATTCAAAAATTGCACAACTGCATTCCTCTCATTCAATTGCACTCCATGTCCTGCATAAGCATTGCTTCCATGTGTTCTATCCACAGACTCCCCTTTCAACATAATGTATTCACACTGAATTACTAAATGTTGACAAAACAAACCGATTTCATTCAAATGAACACTGCTTCCCGCATGTGCAACACAATTCAGATTCAAACAACATTCCTTCCCTACACTGCTTACTCCTTCTTCAAATAAACAGTCTGCTAATCGCGCATGATGTTTCTGCATAACGTAAACAACCCTTCTTTCCATGCAATCATTCAAACTCAAAAAATTCAAACAATCCTTTATCTCAGAAAATCCAACTTTCGCACGATTCACTCCATTCACGTTCTCCTTCAATGCTATCCCAGTTTCAATGTCAAAAGACAATATAATATTTTCACTCGATAACGTAGGCAAAGTATTTTTGTTATCACTCCTGCCAAAAATGTCATCACAAATGCCATTTCTATTCAAATCAAAAATGTTCACATAAGTGCCTCCATGCACATAACTGCTTCCATGCAAAGGTGTCTCCAATGATACAGTTTCATAATGCAAATCTTCATAGGCAAACCCTCTATGCATTCTGCACATATCTGTCAAAAATGCACTCTCCATTTCGTCCTTCACCCCTGCCAAGTTTTCTCTAGGAACTCTGTTCCCACCCATCAATGCTGTTGACAAAGACTTCAATGGGTAATTCAAAGCTGCTGGGACATCTTCCCAGTTTTCAATTACATGTCTGAGACAATGGGCCTCATTACACGGATGGCGGAGAACCATGGCGCTCTTAGCGCCATGGTTCATGCTGGTAAAATACCGGCACCGCCTTGGTGGAAATGGGAATTACCGCCCCATTCCAAGGTTGGCGGGCGTTAATTCCCCCTTCCATCATTGCCCTTTCCCATTCCCTTTTTTGCCCCAGAGGGCATAATGGGAATGGGGAAGGTGCTAATTACGGTACCGCAAATTGCGGTACCGTAATTAGCCCCCTGGGTCCCTTTGCGGGTTGGTTTTTAACGCCTGCAAAAAGCAGGCGTTAAATTCTCCAACCCGCAAAGGGACCTCGTAGTAAGGCGGTAAGGATTTACCGGTACCGGTAAAATACCGGTACCGGTAAACCCTTACCGCCATCCGTGTAATGAGGCCCAATATATTATTGCCCACAAGTCACTAATATATGGTGTCATTTCTGGTCCTGCTACTTCACTCTTCACTTTCAATTCTTCAATCATTATGGTTGGTGCCGGCAAAACTTCCCAGGCATCAAGCATATTTCTAAGCCGATTTCTTATTGCTTTCAAGTCACAAAAAAATGTGCTCATTTTGCATTAGTAATTATTCACCCTTGGGATTTCGCTCCAAAAACAAACCCCACGACACTTAAGTGAGTTTCAGAAAACAAGTTCCAAGACTTCTCTAAACATGCAGATACAGTCGTCGACTTGCCAAAAATGTGCACAAATTCTAACCAATAAGAATATATAACAAAGTTGAGATTTCCCCAAAAAGTGTCAGCCTCCGAGGAGTTCCAAACAAGCAAAATACCACAAGCGTCTTCAAGAAAAAACTGTTTCTCTAGCTCGGCCAAATGGATGTACATTCATTCCCCAAAAATTGCCAGACATGAAATACTGCTCTGGATCAATTCCAATTCATATTCCGGATTCAAAGTCAGTCCGACAATTGCGTGCCCCTTCCCACGGTGAACAAAATTGTGAAGCATGCTCTAATTCATAACATCCCCAAGACAGACAAAACACACAACATAAAATATCTATTCCCACGAACTAACAGAAAACACAGCTGCACATGATGTTCAAACTTCTACTTCAGTTCATCGATAAGTGGATCAAAGCCAGCTGCAAAACTCTGCAGACTACACACTCTGTTCCATGTTATCAGTCCGCATTAGTGAAGTCCTGTGTTACGGGTGCCGCGTTGGCACCATTTTTGAGACAGTGACACAAATCTACCTTTGGCCTACCCCTAGTGGGCGACCATGCATCAGTCTTAGACAATCTCCTAGGGGGGGGGTGGATCACTAAGCCTCCCCTCCTGCTCTTCTATCTCAGGGCCTTTGTGCACTGTGTTACTCCTACATTACTCCTATCTTACTCCAATGGACACATTAACATAAGACACAAAGAAAACACATGAATCGATTCAACAATAGAAACACTTTTATTCATACATAGCAATGCATGATGCAAGCACTACTATAATGCAAATCTCAAATGTGCACCTTTTATGCTTTTGGTGCAAATCTACCAGCAATGCAATTACTATAGGCCTTACATGTTTCTAATGCAAGCATACTTCACTCTCTCTCTCTAAGACAAACCCTGTCTGATTACCCCATCTATAGCTCTGTGTGAGTGTCTGTTCTAATTCCCCATGCACGTTTCTTATTCAGCAATACTCCCCTTTTCTTGTTTTGCTCTGTCTCTCCTCTCCCGCTAACTTCTGCAACCAGCCAGTCAGGGCCAGGCCTCTTAGTGGTCTGGTCTTCCTGCCAACTCGATCTCATCAGCTTTGCTCAGAATGCTTCCCCAATGCTCCCTTGATCTCAGCTCAATCTCTCAGAGAGCAGCTCCATCCAAAACTCCATCTCCAACAACTAGAAACTCCCAAAAGCCTCACCTCTGGTTATACTATTCAATGACGTACACATATCCATGGTTACACTCGTCTCTCTAAGCTAAAATACCTCTCTTTCTCTCTGTCAGCAATTCTAAATATGAGCAGTACCTAAATGTCTGTGTTGCACATACTTGTACTTTTTCAATCACTGCGTGTTCTGGTCAATGTAACATTTTCTACATATCTATACCATAGCTATGCCATGGCCTTCTTCTGTCTGCCTGCCATCCTACCACCTCCTCATATTTCTCCATTCACATCCCTCTATCCTTCTGCATGTCTCTGCCTACACAAGCTCTTCTAATTCCCCATGGCACTGCCCCCACCTTCTTTCTCTGCGAAGCACCAGCCATGCTGATAAGGCCAGCATCCCCAAAAGATGGCTGGCCTTATCAAATGGCATCCGCCATGATGAATGGCGATGTTCCTGTCATTATTACTGGAAGCCGGCAGAAGTAATGAATGATCCTGTTACCTTTGGCAGTTTAATGTGATTGGTTAGCAGAATATTTTTTAGAAGCAAAATGTTATATCTTCACTCATTTCTAAAAAAAGACCATGTGTGTCTTCTATTAAAAGATGGATGCCAAAATGTTCACACTTTGTTGGAAGGCACCTCACTTTGGTAAAGGTGGGTTTCTCTGCCATTTTTCACTTTTCTTGGTAACTAATAGTTAAGAATGAATAACTATGAAAACTATTCCTCTAAAGAATTACTCTCAGATCAAGTTTCTTGTTCTTTATATTTTCCTATATAATAAGGAACACCATAGAATAATTTGAGACAGAAAATAAAAGAAGTACACTACAACCCTAAACAAAAATCTTCTGTATTAAAGGATGGTGAAGGTCCTGATGAATGCAACAGATTAACTCATGTTGCAGAAACCGGTCGACCAAGACTTATAGGGATATTTTATATTTGCTGATAATGCTGCCAGACTCATGTTTGGGCGGACCCTTCAATGCGCTGGTAATAGCGTTACCACTGTATTTAAGGGCTACCGCCCAACTCGTTTGAGTTTTGGAGGAATCGAAGTACTCAAGAGGGTCTTTTGTTGTTAGTTTTAGTCCCTAAAATAGAGCCCAGAGTCGAAGCCACCATCCACTCCTGGTCAATGTTACAGGTTGCAGGAAGAGGAGACCCTCCTCCATCTATTTGGGCTCAGGAGCGAGGTGATTACCCCATGAAGAAAGTCAGCATGGGTTTCTGCTTGCTGTTAAGAGGTTGCTACTTGTTAATAAGGGTCAGTGACTTCTCACACTACTCTAAAGTTGAGATAGTACACTCTACAGCCGCGCGGGCTGTGTTACCCACGCTCAAGAAAATCTCTGTGGCTTAAAAGATCTCTGAAGAGCTCTAAACAGATAATGACCTGCTACTCCAGGGTACTGAATTCAGAGAATGTCTTGGGAGTCTCAGAATTTGACCACAGAAGATCACTCCATGCTGATCGCAAGCAAATGGTGCCACCAATCACTTTATGCGCACCCTTATCAAAGTAATTACGATTGCAGCCGAGAGTCACAAGGATGTGTAACACGATTTTTACCAGTTTCTCTGAAATTACTGTGCCACACCCCATTCATCGACAAGGTGCAATCCGAGCTCGCTACTGGGTCACCATCTTGTGACCACCACCAGTTTGCACACAACTCTTGGTCCCATGCCGTTCTCAATCCAGCAGAGATAAGGACCAGACACTGCCATCCAAAAACAAAGTCAGACTTACTGTTTCTGCAAGGAACTCTGACAGCTGACAATGAGCATGGCTCCGATATGTCGAATGGCCATCAATTTAAGAAGATACCCGGCGCACCTTGGGTCGAGACAACAACATCTGTGGGGAGCCACCCATAGACTACAGCAGGTAGGCAGGATGTTGCTGCTGACAACGATGCAAGTGAATACAGTCCAGAGCTAATCTCGCGACAAAACCTGACCAGGAGGAGTATTCCAGTCATCCTGATGTCCAGGGTGCCCAGCAAATGGGCAGTGAAGGGGCTAAGCACACAAACAACGTCTTTACCAAAGGTATATAATATACAAACTCTCATGGCATTTACTAGATACTAACATGTAGCAACCTCCTTACAACAGAACAGATCTCAATTGTTATCACAACATTCTTTATTTTATTTGTACATAGAAAAAACACAATGAATAAAAAATCATTCATTGAAAAGGCATTTAAAATCAGTGCTTCCACAATGGTTGAAAAATTAACACACACACCCATCTGTAACCAATCTTCCAATAATTCAATCCAAACTACACTCATGTCCATACATTATTCATTCATACAGTGCAAAAATGGTAGAAAACTATTTTTGAAAAAAATAAGTCCCAAAAGTTAACCTAACGTGCAATGTGCTATATTAACCATAAATGCACCGTTATAGTCAAGGGCTGGCATATATCAAATGTCTATTCTGATACAATGAATCGCCTTAAAATTCCTGTAGGGCTATCCAGCATTTGTTGTCCGATGGAACTTGTAAAAAGGTGTCTACTAGAGTTTCAGCTGGATAATCTAGCTGTGTCTCATACCACAGCTGTCTTAAGGATTTGAGGGGTCATTCCTGGTAACAATAGTGCGTGTGGCAAACTGGTAGCCTATGTTGAAGTAGCGCGGGATAAAATTAATCCAACCCAAGAATCAGGGATGAATGGCCTGTGAAGCCCCGATGGTTTAATCACTCAAGGAGCGTGCTTGCCTCTGGGTCCCAGGGCAGCAGCAGCATCAATTTGGGTCTTTCTTCACCGCATTGTCGTTTCTTCCCTCTGCCAGGGATCTCATCAACGGGTTGCCTAGCCGCGAATGTGTTTCACTTGTCGAAGGGGCTAAGCCAAGAGGCAACTTCATGCACAATCGCCACCTCCTCTCCCCTGGCACATCTGAAGGACTATGACCTTAAGTGATGGGGCTATTCTCTCTCATAGAGCAACCTTCCAGTGCCGGATCAGCATATTTCATTTGAGCTTTTGGGTGGATGGAATGTTCTATGGTTTTCAAAATCCCGACTCATGTACGAGTCAGGCCTTTGCTCACCCGCACTCCAACACGATCAGGTGAGTAATCACGTCAATGCTAATTTTTTATAAAGGATGCCCGCTTGAACATGCAATTTGCAGCAGAGCAAGACACCAAGCAGACACCTGTGTGTTTCTTTCCAGCTCCTGCTCTATATGGGCCGCAGCTTTAAAACATAACAAAGGCCACCACCAGCATTACCAATAATTGTTTTGCAGCCGCCCCTCCATCTGTTTATCTATACCTCTCCCACCATCTAAACTCTATCCCCTCCGTCCCCCTTTTACAGATGGGTGAACAGGAAAACTGCATGCAACATTTTTAGCGGATGGTATTTAAATCCTGGGTCTGTATTTTATTTGTATTTTATTAGGTTTATATAGCGCTTTACACCAAAGCGCTGTTTGATAGCTACAGTTGAACTGTGTATGCCTTTCAAACAACGCAATTCTTATGTTGGCCCTTTAGCATGCATCACATGATGGGTTATACTGCATGCATACAAATGATGCTAAATCTCTTCAAAAACACACACTTTGCATACTACTTTAGAGATATTTGCCCCAAGATTTCTAAATACACCGTACTGTGTGAAGTGTCTATTGATTAAAGGACTACTTTGTTCAGAAACAAATCTGATGGAAGCTTGCTGTTTTTCTATGTTGTGAATGTTCTACTGCTGCAAACTGTTCATAAACATGGACTTCAACCCTAATATGGACCCTGATGCAATATGCAGTGCAGTAATGACTGTTGTGTGCCTTTTCTTTATAAATGAAGTAATTTGGTTCTGATGTTGTGCTCATACATGATGGCGTTCACTATATCTTGACTCTGAGCATGTGTTCTTCCTCATGGAAAATGTGATTTGCCAGGCACTGTGAACCCCACGAAATGTGGATGTCCTTTTGCCCTGAAGATGGCAGCGTGCCAGCTCCTTCTAGAGATCACCACCTTCTTACGAGAGACTTTTCCCTGTATGCCCAGACCACGCACTGAGCCTCTGGTGGTAAGTTTCAGCTATTTACCTCTTGTCCAGTTTTTTGTCTTCTCTAAACTAGGTGCGCGATCACCTTGCCATGTCATGGTTTCAATCAAACGTCATCAGTCTATGCTCTTTATGGATAGCTGTTAACATCACCAATACTGTGCAAGGGTTTTAGAGTTGTTTTGTGTAACACAAAATCACAACCCATTAGTAATGGCCCGTGTTACAGTTCCTCGATTTTCTTTCTTTCCTTTCTTTCTTTCTTTCCTTCTTTCTTTCTTTCTTTCTTTCTTTCTTTCTTTCTTTCTTTCTTTCTTTCTTTCTTTCTTTCTTTCTTTCTTTCTTTCTTTCTTTCTTTTTCAGGTTTTGTCACAGCTGATATTACAAAATCTTCAAGAACCCTTGCTAGTTCCACTTGTACAGTTGTTTTGGTTTGCAGGATTGAAATGTGTGTGTATTCTTTCTACATTAGGTGAGGGGTCCGAAATGTGAAACGGACAATTTTCTGAAAGTTTTTCAATAGATGCAATTGTATAAACTCAAAGGTTGGATAAACGCCTCACTATCTCTAACCTGACGAGGATTTCCCTACCTAAAATAAACTAAAAGAAAACAAAAGGTCTCTGTCCCTCACATTTGTATACATACCAAATCAATAAGGAAATGTATGGCAGTTTAACAACAACAAATATAACAGTATAATTCACACCACAATAGCGACTTCTATAACCTGGGCGAACTCCCCTTCCCAGATTCATGCAGTCTTTTCTTTAACTGTTCACAAAGGATAATGACATCCTGTATTATAACAAAAAGGTGCACTTCAGTTCTCTTTCTAATCCAACTTGACAACACAAAGTTCAAATTTGAATTCCAAAGGTAATTCTCAATTGTCAACAAAGCTTTCCTCTTTACACTTATAGCCAAGATCTTGAGACAGCTTCTTGTCATAAACAATGCATACTTCAACAAAGATCTTGAGCAGTTTCTTGTCATCAACAAAGAATATTTCTGAACTTCATTACCTTCAAAACAAATATCTTTGTGCAGATATTTTGGCACCACTTTAGCTTCAGTACTACTTCACCAAAACACCTCAGTGATTCACCAATTATTGTGCCAATTACTGCGTCATAAGCTTTACCCCACCACAGTACTTCATGATTTGCCATCTGGTTTACTCTCATTCCAGGTTTACCACTACTACAACTCTCTGCTCCGGTGTACTCCTGCCAGAACAGACCAATGGTTACAAAAGCTCTTTGCCTGGTATACTCACCTGCCAGCCAAAACAAACTACCACACTTCTCTGCTCGAGTAATCTCTCCTGTACAAAATCCTATGACCTGGTATACTCTGTTGCTGCCAAACTACTACTTCTAAGTGCTTCTGTTTTAAGGGTCAACTTCAAAGGTTTTTACAATGTCTTCTGCTTCACACAATTAAGTTTGAGAATTTCTTCAGGGGGCACACTGGTGCTATTTACTATACCTAAGTGTTTGCCACATGCAAGACAGGCAGTGCTTCCTTCCTGCTGAACCTCTTTTCTCAGAAGCACAGCCCTCCTTTCAACCTTGTTCCACCTTTGTTAACCAACTGCTGATAATAAATCTTTCTCTCCTTCACACTTCTTTGGCTTTGATAATGTGGTTTAGGACATTATCTACACCTGGGCAATATTATCCACACACTCTGTTACGTTCAGTTACGTTTTTTTGGCTGAGGCAAACCTAGTTGTTTGTCAGTTGCCTTATTGTGCATCCCTTTTGGCTTTGGCGATGGTGGTTTGGTTTCCCGTCTTGAAATATTGCCCCTTTGTGTGGTTGGCTGTTATTACCCACTATATAACAATCACCTCCTTCAGGTGGATCTTTAAAGCCCCTTTATGCCAACTGTTTGGCAATCATTAATTTATTTTACATAATTTCGGTATTGAAAAGGGAGTCTGGATTCAGGCAATGGGTAGTCACAGAGCGCTGCAGGGTCACAATATAACAGTGAACTCACCGGATATGGCGTGCGGGTCCATGTACCTTGCTGTTTCCAGCTTGTCTGCTTCAGTTCTCCTGCACGACCCGGCATCCTCTCCTGCATGGCTTTCCGCTTCTCAGAGCACTTGCGGCACCCCATTGATCCGGTGCTTGCCTGCCACCACAAACACTACACAATGAGGAAAGTAACAAACGGGTGCACTTTCTGCTGCGCAACCTCTACAGCTGAAGTCTCCACAGCTACCCGGTGCTCGCCTGCCACCGCTGAACGCTTCACAATGGAGAAAGTTCCAAAAAGGGGCGCTTTCCGCTGCGCATCCTATGCAGCTGAAATCTCGAGCCCATACGACCGTCTCAGGACCGGCTTCAACTTCTCTCACCACTCGTCTTGGCTCTCCCACGATTTCTTCCTCTGCTGCTTTGTTGGAGAATTACTACTGCTCTCCTGCTGCTGCTGCTTCAGCTGCCTCACCTTCTTCCACCTTAGTCGTATGCCCTGCATGTGAGAGGGCCTTTTATGCCTCTCAGCCACCTGCAGGTGTGGGTCATCACCCTTAATGGGCTGACTCTGCAACTTTGTGCCCCTGCAACCCTCATCTTCATCTCAGTACACTGGGAATTCTGGGACTCAAAGTCCCTAACACAAAAGTACATTTTCTTACTAATATTTCCCCCACCAAGTTCCTTACTCTCCTTAAGCATATTCCTTAAACGATTATAATTAGGATAAAAATATGTATTTGGTTTTACAGAGGATTGAGTTTTTTCCAGTTTCAGATTGGTAATTATTAAAGACATCTCTGCATGCTTTTCCTGGGACTCATAGTGTTTCCTATTTCTGTGACTATTATACATTTTGCAAGAGCTTTTCTCACTCTTAATACATGACCAGCTATAACTGCCTTCACTCACACTGTTACAATTAACTTTATGGAGTACCCATTCTCTTTGACAGCATGCCACTATATGTACTGCCCTTCTCCTCCCAGGTGATACTTGCGGCTAATACCACCCCAGGGTCAGGATAAGGAAGCATCTGCCTTTCCCTGGCCCCCTGAGAGGATTCTTTAGATAGGGTTTTCGTGAGAACTACATAGGATTCCTCACAGTGCACTGGATAGGATCTAGGTAATGAGCACTGGGAGCCAATGTATTTTCCCCAATGGCCCAAATGCCATTCAGCACTTTTTTCTACATTCCTGGTGCCAGTGCATGAACCCCATTTTTTCACACTTGCTTTGCTATAAAGTGCATATACATTTAGTTCAAGTTCAATTAATTAAATCGGATTTAACAGTAAAAAATACATTACAAAGATTACTCATATACAAAACAGATTAAAAAGAAAAAAATATATCTGAAATCACCCTTCAACAGCAATAGTAAAAATCATCGTATTCAACATTCATCCTCCCGGACACAAGTATAATGTAGATGGACTAAAAGAAAATTGCCCTAGTCTTTTAGATGTCATGCGCAGTGAATCAAAGCAACCCTAACCAGAGGTTGTGCAATACATTCTTATATTCCTGATGTATTCCCTTAAAAAACACTTCATAACATTTTATCACATCAATATCGCCATCTAACGGAGAGTTGAAATCATCAATAATTTCCCCAATTTTTATTGAGGAAATAATATTGGCCAACTGTCCCTGACTCACCCAACCAGGGGTTATCTGTGCAGACACTGGGCAGTTGGCACTCTGTTTTAAAAGCTGACTAGGGTATATAAACTCTAAAAGGAGTTGGAAATTCTCACTGTCCATAGGCTTGCCTACCAAATAACTGGAGACCCATAAGAACATGGAGCTGTCCACCAGGCAGTAATCAATTATTGAGGTACTCTTACCACTTTGAAATGTGTTTCTTGGTGGGCAATCCCTGGTACATCTCCCATTTAAATCCACCAAGTGGAACTTATTCATCAGCTGATCCAGCTTCCTGCCCTTAACATCATACTTATTATTTCGATAATTCCTTGCTAGTATACCACATTGTTCATCCAGCAAAAGTGTATCTTCCCCCTTACTGACCTTTGGACCCAATCTGGCATTAAAATCCCCTGTTACTCAATATTAAAGTACATGCTTTGCTCGAAAATCACCTCTAAACCTTCCTTCCATGGGTCGCGGCCCTGCAGACAATTTCTAGGGGGAAAGTAAACATTCACCATTAGCACATCACTTTTCTCTCAACTTTCATCACAAATGGTAGAGACTTCCTAACCCGGCTTACCACACCGCCACACAAACGCCCCTTGGGGGTTATCACTGCAGGTTCGAATGTACAAGTCATATGCACTGTATTTCTGTGGGCCTAAGAGTGCCTGCTTGGTCATCAATGTCTCTGCTCACAGTGCGTCCTTCGGATGTATATGGTTTGACCGTGCCACAATTGTTTGCGGCTGAATTGACCCTGGTCAATTCGGCCGCAAAGCCAATTTTACAGCGGACGAATCCACCCAAACTAACAACCCCCACCCACCTCCATACAAAACCTACTTACCTTTTCGCTGTCCGCTCCTCTTACCCTGCGTTTTTTCTTTTTTCTTCCCGTCCCCCGCCTCCAAACCTCTGGAAGCAGGATACTGCCCCGCTACCCCCAAAAGCCATCACTGCCAAACGTGGGGAGTGGGGGACACCCCCGCAACCCCTGATCCCCATGTTTGGTAGTGATTACCCAAACTAATCGTTTACAAACGATCGAATGGTACTGACTGAATTCGGCCAGATTTACCATAGGATTGTTTGTAAACCATCAATTTGGGTAATACCCGTCCTTCAGCTGTCTGTACCCAGTGTTCAACCTTTCCACCAGACCCTCTGCTAGAGTCATCCCCACGTGTGCTAGCCAGACTAAACATAACAGTTCATACTACTAAACATACAAACAACAAATCATATGCATGCCTAAACCCTCCCCAAACCCCTTTTCCCGTTCCCTGCTAGTTACCCCCAGCCCCTCCAATGATCATGCAGACTCTCAAGCCATCCATACCCTATTTGTTGCTTTCGCCTCACAGCGGCATGTCATCTGAGGGTGCAAACATCTGCTGAACAAATGCATTCCATGCCGTGACATCCACGCTAACTTTCTTCTGACCCCTGTACACCGCTCTGTGCCACACCACTGTTTCAGCCTCAGGGCACTTCCGAAGATCCTCCCACCATGGCTCTATGCGGGGGCCCTCTGCTGATTTCCAGGCCAGTGCTATCCTGCGCTTTGGGGGAAGAGAGTTGGGGGCAGTTCTCTTTCTTCGGCTGGGGAGGGACAAAGATTTCTTCATAGTCCCAGTCTCTTTCCTTAGCTCCAGCCTTCCTCGACTGTATAAAGAGACAGGGTGTCAGATTAGGTGATACAGCAGCATCATGCACCAATATGGATGAAGCCCTGGCGATTTTAATTGATTTGTTTTTCATAGTTTTTTTCTTGATTTTAACTGGGAGATTAACTTTGTCAGGCTTATCCAAGATCTGTGTCAATGAGTTGTTGATCTCCGACTGACCATTAAACAAAGTGTCAACCAATGTTGACAAAGCCACCACTTTGGCCATGATGGTGTTGAGGCCTCTAAGAATAGCCACTTCGCTGTCCGCCAACAGTGGAGCATCCACCGCATTGCTTTTATTGCCCTCGTCACCACTTGATGCATAAGTATCCGAATCTGTAGAAAATCAGGCCAAAAATGCCAGATTGGGTGAATTTGATAAGTCTATATCAATTACATTGTCGTCCAGGTCTAAAGACAAGGCTCCCTGGTCTCGCCCACAGATGCACGCCTAAGACCTACGCACATCTTGAGTAACAAATTATTGTTATCAATGGTGTGAGATTAGAACTGTTCAGCTGACTCTTCAAAAGTTGTTGGTGAGGAGGAAATCACAATTTTGCTGCTTTCTACAGGGAAGAAAGCAGAGATTTCATGTTGTGCAAGGTTGGTTTTATTTGCAATGGGCGACTGGAGGTGCAGACGTTTCACAGTTGCTGTACTGATATTAGTTCTGACTCCTCGTTTGCCACATACAGCAGCGCTTCGCAGCATTGCCCTACGACATGTTTGGGACTTCATTTTTTATTTTATTTCAGAGGCACATGCAGAGGTTATAATTCTTACCTTCAGAGGTGCATGAGGTCCTGAAAAGGAATGCTCAAAATGAAAACAAGAACAAGACACAGGGCACTCAGTGGCCCTTCTGTTGCACAACTCGCGCACTGACACGCTCGTGTACGGCTTATGTCCTCATTGTCTCCACAGCCCAAAGAAGTCGAGCTAGTTGGCCAGCCAAAAGCAAACAATTTGGAGATGGCGAGCACCACCAAAAGCGGTTCACATCCAATGTCCCGGAAAAGTAAAGTAATGTAGCGTGATGTCACAGCAACACAGGATACTCAGTGGCACTCCTAATCGCGTTGCGCCTGCAAATTAGCAGCTGCATGGCAAGCAGGAATCCATTAACACACCCACTCCGAAGTGGTTGATTAAAGTCCACTAAAAACATGCTCTGAACACACTGCTGTCAAACGCTGCAGGAAATTACTCTCTGTTTCAGCCCCTCTGTGTAGCTTCACGGTTACTGAAAAATGCTGACAATACGCCCTTTATCCATCAGCATCAAGAGGTATTTGATCAAAACAGTTGTCACAGGCACAAAGAGAACCCCTTGCAGAACTCCTTGGACAATCAGTTTCTCACGGTGCGCTCCGTCAGCAGTGCTTTTTCATGTGCAGCCTTTACACGCCATGTCTTCCGTCGTACCGCAGACTGCAGACTGCTTCACTTTACAGTCCACTTCGCGGAGCCCACACTTTTAATATATGTTGGGGGCAGAGCCCAAAAACCTGATCCGCACACGAAAACGGGGGAAAAAAAGCAGGGCTGCAAGACACTGCTTCACTTTACAATCCAGTTTGAGGTATGATATGATATGTCATTTATAACGAGACTACACAAGTGTTTCTAGGCGTGACAAGACAAAGGGGAAGACAGAGGGAGGACAAGACAAACAATCTTACTAGGCCTTGTGTCATTCAGATTGTGCAAGTATGACAGGGAAAAAGTGCAGGGGGAAGGGAGAGGGGGAATTGCCAGGGAGAGGTAAGGGGAAATGCAATAAGGGTAGCAATGCTCTCAGTAAGTGCAGCCAGTGCAGTGCAGCTCGGGGTAAGTGCAAGGAGGCAAGCGGCTGTAGAGGTTACAGTTACAGCCCCTAAGTGCGTGGTAGGCCGGCAGGCAGTGCAGGGGAGACTGATCATGGAGGAGCCTGGTACCCCGTGAGACTCTGGGGATAGCCAAGCAACCAGTCGGTGCAGCAGGTAGGTAGGTTGACAGGGGAGAGAAAGCAGAGGAGAAAAGGGAGGTCTTGAGAAGCTTCTGGAACTTCAGGTGGTCCGGCTCAAGTTTGAGAGGGGCATCCCTGCCCCTCTCAAACTTGAGCCGGACCACCTGAAGTTCCAGAAGCTTCTCAAGACCTTCCTTTTGATTCCAGAGGGAGGCACCTGCAGAGGAGAAATATCTACCCCCACACTCTGCCTGGAGAAGTGTCTGTCCCTCAGACAGTTGGAGGTAGCTGAGCGAAGGGCTCGAGAAGGAAGGTATTTTGGAAGAGAGAGTTGGATGTAGTACGGGCCCCGGCCCCAGAAAGCCTTGTGGGCGATGCAGAAGGTCTTGAACTTGATGCTTGCCGCCACCGGGAGCCAGTGGAGAGATTTCAGGGCTGGAGAGATACAGTCCCTGGGCTTGAGGCCAAGGATAGGTCTTGCAGTCCTTTTCTGGATTAGTTGCAGAGGGTGGAGAGTAGAGGAAGGCAGATTGAGAAAGAGGCTGTTGCAGTAGTCCATCCTAGAGAAAACCAGGGCTCTGGAGACAGTGAGCTTGCGGGGGAAAGTAAGAAAAGGAAGAATACCTCTGAGGAGGCGTAGCTGGTAGTGGGCCTTCTTGACAAGTTCTGTGATGTGAGGAGAGAAGGAGAGAGTGGAATCAAAGATGGTACCAAGGTTCTTTGCCTCACAGGAAGGCAAAGGAAGAGGGCCCAAGAGGGCGGCCAGAGTGAGAGAGGGAAAGCAGGAGTAGGGGTCCCAAAGAGAAGTATCTCCGTCTTACTAGCATTAAGACATTAAGGCAGAGACCGTTGGAGGCGCACCAATCCTGAATCGCGGATAGACAGTCAGGAAGGAGCGAGAGAGGAGAGGAGGCTGAGTGGAGCCTGAAAGAGAGCTGAGTGTCATCCACATAACACTGAAAATTAGAGAAGGTAGAGATCAGGTGGCCCAATGGGGCCAGGTAGACATTGAAGAGCCAGGGTGAGAGGATAGAGCCCTGGGGAACACCACATGTGGAAAGAGAGGTGGTTGAGAGAAAGGAACCAAGTTGGACCTGGGACGGTCAGTCCAGGAGGAAGGAGATGAACCACTCCAGGATCTGATCCATGATGCCCAGGTTCTCATGGAATCGATTTATCAGGATGGCGTTATTGACTGTGTCAAAAGCAGAGGAAAGGTCAAGGAGGATGAGGACAGAAGGAAGGCTGGAACCAAGATTATTAGAGAGCAGATCTTCACGGGTATTCAGGAGAGCAGTTTCTGTGCCACTGGCTGCTCTGCAACAGATTCAGTTTTGAGAGTAAGCTGGGAGATGTCCAGTTTTTCTAGGAGTTTGTCCAGGAAAGGAGAGATAGAGATTGGGCGATAGTTTGCCAGGCAGGTGGTAGGGTCGGCAGAAAGCTTTTTAAGGAAGGGATGCACAAGGGAGTGCTTGAGGAGAGAGAGGAAGGATCCAGTGCCGAAAGAGGGATTGCAGAAATCAGCCAGGGCCAGAGCGAGGGTGTCAATTTCGTCCTTGATGGTTTTGGGGGAGCAAGGCAACACCTGTTTGGAAGACACTTTCATAGATCTTATCTAGAAACATTGTCGGGTGTTGTCAGAGAGAAAGAGGAGAAAGGAGAGGGGGAAGCAACCAGAGGGGGACCAGGAGAGATAGAGGGAGAGGAAGAGGAGAGCAAGGACAGGATGTCCTGGGTTTTAGAGGTGAGGTTATTAGCCAGAGCCGTAATGAGAGCCTGGGAGGGAACAGGAGAGATGCAGACTGCAGAAGGATTGGCCAGCTCTTTGCAGATTTTAAAGAGTTTGTTTGTGTTGTTAGAGGCCACAGAGACATGAGCTTGGATGTGGACTCTTTTCTTGGACAGGACAGAGGGTCTTTATTGCCCTTGTAGCAGGCGGCAGGCCAATTTGTCAGAGGATGCACCCGAAGCCCTCCACTTCCTCCCAGCCATCCTGCACTTGCGTTTCAGGGTAGCGAGGTCAGAGTCATACCAAGAGTTGCACTTGCAGGTAGGCTTCAGACGGATCTCATGACAGGAGCAAGGATGTCCAGTGCTTTGGAGATAGAAGGAAACAGGTTAGAGAGGGCTGTGTCAGAGTGTGAGTCAGCCGCAGGAGAAGGAGGAGCAGAGAAAGTAGAGGCAAACACATCCTCTGACATACGCTTCATGGGCCAAATGACTGACAAGGTAGGTGGCAGTGCTGGTGCGGGCTTTGCCTGAGGGACAGAGAGTTTCAGGTTAGAGCAAAGCAGAAAGTGGTCAGTCCAAGAGAGAGGAGTGGTGAGAGAGTTAGAGAGGGGGATGTCTGAGTAGATGAGAACATACACGGTGTGTCTGGCAGAGTGTGTCGGACCAGAGTGTAGAATGGAAAGAGAGAGAGTATCGCAGAGGTTGCGGAAGAGCCCAGAGGAAGGATTAGAAGCATCCAGGTGGATGTTGAAGTCTCAGAGGAGAAGTTGAGAGGTAGAGGCAAAGAGAGAGGAGAAGAGGTCAGCCCACTCTTAGAGGAAAAGGGCAACCTGGCCAAGGGGCCTGTGGATGGTGGCCACAGTCAGATAGAGGACATGAGAGATAGAGAGCATGCAGAGCAAGCATTCTAAGGAGGAGTGAGCCTGCAGAGGAATGACAGAAGCAGGGACCCACTCTGGAAAGATCAGAGCTACTCCACCTCCAGGTCGGTTGGTTCTGGCCTCGGAGAGGATCTTGTAGCCATCAGGGAGGAGAGTGTAAAAACTCGTGACAGAGCAGGCCATGAGCCATGGCTCCGTGAGAGCGAGGGCATCCAGGTCAAGTTATTTGAGGAGGTGGCAGATGTCAGAGGAGTGTTTGACAGCCGAGCGAGAGCTGAAAGCAGCGGCGTGGAGCAGGTTGCCACATTTGAAAGTCTTCCGGGGTAGGGCACTGGCTTGAGGTACACCCAGTGGAAGTTGTAGAGGGGCTTAAGAGTGGGCAGAGGTGGTAGCAGGAGGTGGGATAGTAGCCATAGAGGAGGAGGGAGGGACTAGAGAGGCATCAGAGTCAGGAGGCGGCAGAGGAACCAGCAAGGTGCTAGTAGGAGTAGCAGGAGAGGGAAGGAAGTTCATAAAACATGGTAGACGCCTATCAAAAAGGAGGAGATTGGGCTGAGGGTACTTGACGAGGAATGTTCCATTCAGATAGACATTAATGATGCTCTTGGAGGAGAGAAAGGAGGCCAAGAAGACCTCCCACTGAGTGCCACCATTAATGGGAGAAGAAGAGATATGAGAGTGAACCGAGACCAAATGAAGTGTCCATAGGTCTGGGCGAGGAAACGACAAAGAGGATGTCGATGAGAATCTGTCTAGAGGAAGCACTGATGTAAGTATCATTGATGGTGAGACCTGGATTGGAGACCAGATGTCCCTCTTGAACTTCTTCCATCCAGATTTAGTGAGAGGGATAGGAGGTGATAGAGTAGCAGTTAGAGAAGATGCGCGAGAGGGAAAGCACCATAGACGGTGCGAGGAGGAAGGTGGAGCAGGAGGGAACGAAAGAGAGAAGGAGAGACACAGCCCAGCACCGCACAACACAGGAAGTGCAGAGGAGGGCTGGCGGTCACACAGTAGAGAACACACAGGAGGAGCAGACAGGAGACACACACCAGTACAACGGTACCCCCAGCAGCAGTGGGAACCTAGGGAGTGGGAGAGAGCCTAATGGGACACAGTTCACAGTACAACAGTAACCACAATGCAAAACCACCCAGATTCGACTTTCCTAAAAAGACGGAAGAAGGCCTAGTTATAAGAACCGCAGCAGTGCAAATGCGACATTCCAGAGGAAATGTGAGGGGTGGCTAAACAATACAACTAACTGAGGTACTAAAGGGTGGTGTGGTAGCGAAATAGGAATAATTTGAGGGTGGGTCTGTTTAGTGGAGTGCAGTGATTGCTTCCCCCCTGACCTCACTGCACCTTCCTGGTTGGTAGCAGCAGGTTGACGGCTGCAGGCTTCTTGCTTCCCCGGCTGACACCGGCAGACACAATCTAGAGCTGCTTCTGCAGGAGCTGCCCTTTGCTGCCCTGGAAGAGCCTTTCAAATACAGCTTTTCCAGTCACAGGTTTCCAATGAGATTCAAACGGGCAAAGAGACAACTGACTGATTCAGTCAATTGCAAGGGGGAGGGTGGGGACAGAAAGAAAGCCAGAAACCAACAAAGAATTACAATACAGAGACTGCACACCCTAAATGCAGACCAGCTCAGAGAGCAGGGTGGTAGTCCACAAAAAAACGCAATATAAACCCCACAGAAAACCACAAACTAGGCAGAAAATCATTGCAAAAAACACACAGATCCCTCCACAAAACCACATGAAACAGGCCAAAAACTAATTGAAATCAAAGTAAAGCTATTCACTGAGCATCAACCAGCCCCTAAGACTGCTTTCCAAGTGGTTACCTTGCAGGATGTTTCTGAATTACGGTCAGGAAGGCAAGTGGAAAATGTCAGGTGGAAAAGTGATTTAAAGTCAGTCTCTTTCCACATTTTACAGGATTTGTTAGTGGCCTTGGTCATGAGATCAGGAATGGGACAGATAGGGGATCCTCCGTATACCTTCTCTGGGGGTGGCACCACTCTGGGCCTCCACCACACTCCACAATCCTGCTTGCCATCCTCAAAAATGGGAACCCCATTACCTATCCTAAAAGGAAAAACAAATGTTACACCCAGATGCCACCCTTTTCTTGCATGATAGGTCTTTCTGTCACTGTAATAAATACAAGTTAAAGAAAGTCTAAAGATAGTTCACTGCTACAAGGATACGTTCTACATAGGCAGAACTGACTGAATTCCTATTTTCTTTGTTTCTTTGTCAAATTCAGCTTGTCGATTACTTAACCGAATACCTGTTTTTCAGCAGTTCTGCATGAAAGTCATAACTAAGGTTATTTGATGATGGTACCTGTCAACAGGATTTTATTGAGATGCTAAAAAACTGTTTTACCTGTCAGGCAGCCACCCCAGAAATGGTAGAAATATGTGAGTTATCCAACTAGTTCACATTTTAACATTAAAGAATCTTGTTATTTTATTTCCAAACTACTCTTCACCACTCACACAAAAGCTACTTAGCCTGGATGACAAAAGCGTCATTGGATGTTACCTAGGTAAGAATGCGGATGCCATAAAACAGTAGGTCGTAGTGCATTTTGGATATTGGGTAAACAGTGCAGTCATCTCAAAGTAAGGTATCTCAAGGTGGGTAATCAGGAAATTGACTTGCACTCTCCTACATGTGCTTAGATCTTGTCCAACAGGATGTAAGTCTGCCAGATGGAATACTTTGGTTAGCATGACTTGCCAAAATCAGCAACATGGTATTTTGTTCAAAATGTTTTCTATTAAGTATAATTTTCTAATATGCAAGTTTGAATGTGTATTCCCATTTGGATGAGATAAGTCCCTGCAAGGGGAATAAATATAGGATTATGACATTGTAAGCAGAAAGCAATTTGTAGAAATTTGGATGTTTGAAGTGCTCAGGCTTGTCACTATTGAAGTAAATGATGAATCTGAAGTTAGAAGCAAGTAGAATGTTTTTAGGGGAATTTTTGTCAATAAATGTAGATAGTTGAAAAGTACTTTATTTTATCGATTTGTGTATAGATCTGTTAGTAATTAAGATTGTATCCTATTTTTACTCTGACCTACATGATTTTGCATTCTCAAAAACGAAAATTAAAGTGTAAAAGGAATGTGATAACACCTCGACTGTCGCTTAAGTGAGGTGACAAAATGGCAATTTAGTGGAGAAGATGGCGGCTCTTCAGAGAAGATCTGGTACCCCAGGCCCATGTCTGCCTGTAAAACTCCCAAAATATCTCTGTAAATAGATGAAACTACAAAGGGGATCTAGGATTGCACCCGCTGCTCCCCAAGATCTCAACATCTGCCCTCCCTGAAAGAGGGAAAAGAGAGAGCTGCGACAAACCTTCCTGAGGGCTTCATGCGGGGGATGGGAGAGTACAGCGTTTGTCTAATAACAAAAACTCACAGGCCGTATGAGGAAGGACTCACAGTATCACAGAAGACCCTGGAGGCTTTGAGGCAGAACAAGTACCAGGGGACTGTAAAACAGTGGAAGATGTGGCATGTGGAACGCACTACCGGGTGGCCATTTCGTGTGAAAGAAGAGCAGTGAATGCCTCCAGGAGAGAAAGCAGATATAGGGGGGAGGAGCGGAAAAAGAGAGAGCACACCAGGCAACCCAACGCAAGTCTGTGGGGACCTGTGTCAGGGAGAAGAGGAGAGTTTTAACCTCTTTGTCTTGGGAACCACTGCTGCTCCTAAGGGGCCTAACTTCTGCCCTGCGATCCTGAGGAAAGGACAGGTGCGAAAGAGGAGCAGGCAACCAAGACTGAAGCACCCCTTTTTCCCTACCCCGACACATTAATCACATACAGAAGTGCACACATGGAGAATAAAGCCCTTGCATGAGGCAAGCAAAAGGCTGCAGTTTAGGGGCATTAGATAGCCCCAGGAGCCCCAGAGGGGGGAAAGAAACTCCTGGGGAGGACTGACTGCCACATTAGGGAACATGAGTGGAGGAGCTGCTCAGAAAAACTGGAAGGAAGGGTACAAGGCCCCACTCCAGCGAAATCAATCAAATCTGTGCCCTTAAACAATAGGATGGCAGAATAAGCAAATGAGAAGGAAGGTAGAGAGGAAAAGGGGAAGAAGCAAAGTGAGAAAAAGGAGGAAGAAAAAAGGTGAACAAATAAAAGAAGGAAAGAGTGAGAAAAAAAGACATATTAAAGGAAAGAGAGAAGAAAAAATGGGAAGCGAGAAAAGGACCTAGATATTGAAGTGGTGAAAGAAACTTGCTTCAAACCTCAAACCAGGTCTACTTTACGTGGTTGATACATCGGGGGACAAAGTTGAATTTGGCCTAAGCAAATGTAAATAGGGCAAGTCGAGATAGCATAAGGCCAAAAGTGAAGGGTCTCCTGCACACAAAAAAGAAAAAAAGTCTTATGTTAGAGAACCGGACTCTCCCCTGCTTACCTTGATGAGTTGGAGATCATCCCTTCAGAGGTTTCAATTCGGGAGCAGCATACATAAGGAGCACAGAAAATGGAGCAAGACCAGGCAAGCATTGGCCATTTGGAGGACGACTTATGGGCCACCTAAGCTGAAATAAGGTTGTTCCACATCTGTCCACCCTGCTCTCCTTCCGACACTAGTCACCCCTCAGCTCCTAACCTTCTCCACCATGTCAAACAATTTCAAGGCCAGCAGAGCACTCTGGAGCATCACGAACCAGAAGCCCAACCCTCCACTTCCACCACCTGCTCTCCTTCGAGCCCCCCACCAATGCACCTCAATTGGTCCCCTCCCTATGTACCACTGAAAGACCCCATCACTCTCCACTCACCTGCTGGATCTCCCTTCCCACCCCTCCTCCCTTTGGTACTTCACCATCCCAGTCCAACCCGTTTCCCGCCCACCTGGTAACTCCACTTGCCCCTCACTCTCCTTCACCCCCCTTTGTCAGCCCCTGCCACATCCACCTTCCCTCCCCTTTCTCCCAGCCAAAAATCCTCCTATCTGACACCCAACTTTCACTTCCCTAAGTGCAGCCCACACAGCCCTGGCCAAAATCCCCCACTCAGCAGACCCTCCCACCCCCACTCACATACCCCTGTGTCAGCCCAGGAACAAAAGACCCTCCATTCTCAGGCTCCCACCTCCACAATCTTCACCGACTTTACCACTGTGACCACATTTCTTCCCTCTTTCCTACACCCCTAACCGACCCCCCTCCTCCCAACCCTGTTCATCCTCCCTTCCTATCCCCTGAAAAACCCTCTTGTCCTCCTCATACTCACCCATATCCCTCCACCCCCTCTCCCAGCCCAAACCCCTCCTTCCAGGCACTCAACTTTCACTTCCTTAAGCACAGCCCGCTCAGCCTTGGTCAAAACCCTGGACTGTGCAGACCCCCCACCCTCACCCACATTCCTTTGGCACCCTCAGCTCAGGCACAGAAGACCTACTCGCAGCCGCCACCTGCCTGACCCCTCCCCCCTCTGCTCACAGAACCCCATCTCTCACCAATCTGCTACACCCCTTCCTCTTCCCCATGCCCAACCCTGTCAAACATCGCTTCCTCTCCCCTTGTAACTCCACTGCCCCCTTCTCCCCCCATGCCCAACCATGTCCAGCCTCCCTTCCTCTCCCCTTTTAACTCCACCACGCCCTGCCTTCCCGAAGCATCTCCCTCCATAAGCCCTGCACCCCTCCCCCCAGGACAATGGACCCCACATCCCCTCTCATGCATCCTCATCAACACTAGATCACTTGCCAGAAACAAAGACATGGTTTTTTACCTCATCTCAGATGAATACCAAGACATCCTTTTCATCACTGAAACTTGGTTCACTGATGACTTCCTCCCTTCTGAACACAAGGCCTTCCCCCTAGTCTACTCCCTGATCACCCACAACTGGGCCAGTGGAGCAGGTGGAATAGCCATCCTCCACAAACCTCACCTCACACACTCACATGCCGGGAGACAATCCTGCCGTGATGACTGTGTATCCCTGCTTGTCTAATTCCAACTTTCTCCCACTTTCTCACTCAGTTTCCTCCACTTTACCAGACACCCGAGCTATAACAGAACCTATGCAGACTCTCAGAGTGACTTGGTAGCAATCATCTTGATCTCTCTTCCCACGCTTACCGTTCTTGGTGATCTAAAAATCTGGTTTGACACCCACTCCAGCTCCCTGACCCCACTCATATCAGGCCCCACACACATTGCATGTCATGCTTTAGATATAGTGTTCAGCTCGTCTACCCATATCTCATACCCTCTCACCCTCCCCTGAATCTGGACTGATCCCTCTGCCATCGTTTTCTCAGCTCTGACCTTGTGACCCCATTCCATCTCTGAATTCCCCCCACACACACGGACTCACCCAGGATCCCACTCTTGGACAAGGTAACCCATCTGCCCGGATTTATCCTCCTCCCTACTTTACTCCCTTCCTAATCTCCCCCTCCAAAGAGGAACCCCCTCGCCAGACCCTTTCGACCAATGGCTCTCCAATGCTTTATTCCCCTTAACCCCCTCAAAACCACCTTCCCACCTCACAGGTCTGCCCCCCAGGTGGTTACGTCCTTGCCTCAAAACCCACAACCATTGCCTGGAATGCCATTGGCAGACCAACTCTTCCGCCCAAAATAAAGCCACCCTTGCCAGACACATGAGATCCTATAGATTCTAAATTATGAAAGTCAAACAAGCCTGCCAATGCAAACAGCCCCTTCAAAGAACTCCACAAGATCATCGCTGAGTTCAAGACTCCCCTCTGCGCTTCCTCTCCATCCCCCATCTCCCAAGCAGTGTGCAACACCCTCTGTGACCATTACATCAACCTACCATTGAAAGGACCCTTGCCATCCACGCTAAACTGTCACCCTCTTCCGCCCCTCACCGACTGCCCTTTCTCTGCCCCCAACATGCACCTTCTTCAGTTCCTTCTCTGCAATCTCCCTTCAAGAATTCTCAAGGATTTTCTCCAATGGCTGCCCTTCAGTGATTCCTGGGAGACCCTTGCACCCCGGCCCTCCTCAAAATCATTCTCTCCTCCACCTGTGCAGGCACCCTCGCCAGATCTATAATCAAACATTCACTAACCACTGGGATCTTCCCTACAGCTTACAAAACATCTTACGTCAAACCACTACTAAAAAAGCCCTCACTTGACCCCCTCCTCTCCTTCACTTACCACCCCATCTCTAACAATCAATACATAGCCAAACTACTAGATCTCACGGCATACTCTCAGCTCAGTCTTTTTGCTGAATTCCACAGCCTTCTTGACCCTTTCCGATCTGGCTTCAGACCCCTCCATGTTACTGAATCCTCTCTGGGCTCTATCTGGGACAACCTGAAAAGAACAGCAGACTCTGAGGGCTGCTTCGTACTAATCAACTTCGACCTCTCAGCAACCTTCGACACGATCAACCATTCCTTCCTCACGAACAGACTCTTTGACCTAGGCATCACAGACTCTGCCCTCAGATGGATCTTCTCTTTCCTCTCCAACCACTCTAAAATCGTCTTTATCTATCCTTTCTCCTCCACCCCCGACTAGTCTCCCACTGAGTCCCCCCAGGAGCCTCCCACTCCCCTCTCCTCTACAACATCTACCTTTCAACCCTCCCCTCTGTACATCGCTCCCACTATCTCACCTGTTACAACTATGCGGATGCCACTCAGATCATCCTGAAGATTCCAATCTCCCACTCCTCACCCCATCCAGATCTGGCATCTTTCCTCTCAGACATCGACCTCTGGATGATGAACAACCACCCTCAACCCCGGACAAAATGAAATCCTAATCTGCGCCAAAATAGCTCACCTATCCCTTGGCTGCCTTCATTAGGATCTGCGCCTACTGCTTCCCACTTAGTAAAAAACCTAATATGCACTTTCAGCTCAGACCTGACCCTCTTGCACCACATCAATGCAGTCTCCAGATCACGCGCATTCCACATCTGCATCCACAAGCAGCTCTTTCCTTATCTTTCCTACCCCCACCGAGTCTCTGCAATCATGGCCATAATTTTCTCGGGCCTAGACTATTCTAACTGCCTCTACCTAGGCACACCTGCATATCAACTCAGAAAGCTCGAACGCATCCAAAACTCTGCAGCAAGTTTCCTCCTTGCATTCTCCCCCAAAGAACACATACCCCCCACGCTCAGTATACTACCATGGTTACCCGTCAGCTGTCGTGCCTCTTTCAAAGCCATGTGCATTACCCACCGCACCATCCTGAAGAGCGGCCCTGAATTCCTCCAAAAAAAGTTCACGCGCTACCACCCAACCCAAATAATCAGATCAGGGTCTGCTCGCCTCCCAGTAGTCCCCCTTTCACCTCTCTCAGCGACCTGCCTCATCAGTGCTTCTTCTTCAGGGCTCTACCGCCTCAAATCTCATCTTTGGGCACCACCAACACTTAGAGAGGACTAAAGAAGTTATTCCAGCAACTGGCACATGACAGGAATCCTGTCAGTGGACCGGGGCTCTTTATGGGCTCGGAGCGTGGGCAACCTTAGAGAAACCCTCCAATCTTCCAGGAGGAGGACACTTGCGCACATTGACTTCCCCTTTATAGTAGGCACTGCAGGTTACTATAAAGCGCACAAGGGATGCCCACACCGCCGTAAGAGACCATTGGCCTCATTCCAACCCAGGCAGTATGGGGTTAATGGCGCTGGTAGAGCTGCCGGCACCGTTAACCCCCTACCGCTTTATTACAAGGTCTGCTTGCGGGACCCGCTAAGGACGCCTGGTGAAACGAGGCATCCTTAGCGGGTCCCGCGAGCCGACCAGGATGCTAACAGGCCCCTTGTTAGCATCCTCCCCATTCCCATTGAGCCCTGTGGGGGCTCAAATGGGAATGGGGATGTACCGGGTCCGGGTTCCTTGACTGGGGAAATACCGGGCCCTCCAAGGTCGGAATGGCCCGGTATTTCCCCATTCAAGGAACCCAGACCCGGTACCCGGTATGGGGGTAGCCATGCCGCTAAAAGCGGCATGGCTACCTCCATACTCGGAATGAGGCCCCACGAAAGGGGGTCTTGTTCTCACTGGAAGGAACTGGGGATGGCATTGTATCACTCTCAGATCTTCTCGGAGGGTATTAGGTAATCATTTACACTTACTTCTTCTGTGATATGTAGCACTGCACTTTGTACCTAGACGGAACCCAGGATGTGCTGTTTGGACAGCTAACCCATTTCTATCCTCACACACCTCCCCTTTCTAACTTAGTGCAATGCACAGGCTCATTCCACTCACCCTGTACTCACATACAACACAACCACTATTGTACAAAACTTCTTCCATAAGAAGGAAGCTACCTTTAACGACATACATTTGATCTGGAGCTTCCACATACCTCTATCTCCTTAAACATAACCTACCCCGGCTTAGTTTCTAGTATACCTTTGCTGCGCCCATCCACACGCCATTCAAACATGGGTGACTAGCAGGGTCTTGGCCACCCTCACATAACTTTAATGGCTGACATGCACACACACATATTAACTCCTCCCATTTCTCTCAAAGTTGGGACTCCGGTCCTTCCGAGGGTGTTCAACCAACAGCACATTGGGACCATAATTATCGTTAAAGGCCCTATACAAACGACAAAATTAATGGAATGAAAATAAAGTCAGAGGCATGAGCGTGGATATTGGTCTTAGACTTTATCGCATTAAGGAGAGAATGGATACAGTGGAAGACAGAATACAGGGACTCGAAGCAAACCAAACATCAGTCAATGTACTGGTAGTCCAAATTGATGCCAGAGTCTCAGAGCTGAAATTGTGAGAAGAGCACAGTTTGAAGATTGATGATATTGAAAATTGGGAACATCATAGCAATCTGCACTTCTTTGGGATGTCAGAGAAAGAAAATGAAACGGGAAAAGATGTTGAAGGAACATCCTAGAAATTGTAAAACTCTCAAGTGGAAGGAAGAATGGAAATTTGCACTTGATAGAGTCCACTGAGGAGAAAGAGGAGGAATAGGGTTGCAGGGATCAATCGGGGTGCGCATCCATTATTTTTCAGAAAAGCTGAGGATTTTGAGTAGCGCTGGTAAACAGATTTAATATCATAACTCAAGAATTGGAATCTTCCAAGCTATCTCAGCCTACACCGTAGGTAGAAGGAAACTATGCAAAGAGTTTTCTCAATGACTTAGGGATAAGAAGGCCAAGTGTAGATGGGGTTACCCATTCTCCCTTACTGTTGAATATGAAGTAAATTAATACAGAGTGGTCACAGAGTACTCGGGAAACAAAGAAGGTCAAAGGCGAATGTTTGAATTCAGAAGAAGCAGGAAGAAAAAAGGTAATGGAAGATTGAAGATGACATGATCATTGCAATAAAAAAAACTGAACACCCATTCACCAAATAAATGAACCAGAGGACTGGATACAATGAGAAGACACAAAGGAAGTGACTGTAAGAAGGGTAGAAAGATATTACATGAGGACTGTGGGGTGGAATAAGTGCGGAACCAGTAGAGGGGGAGTGAAAGGGATGGGCAAGGAATGTAAAGCGGAAGGGGGATAAATAGAGGAAAAAGAGAAAAGCACATCTGGGGAGAAAAAGAAAAAGGGGGAGGGAAAGGGATTTAGAGATAATGAAATGAAGAAAGAGAAGGTAAAAGAACAAGAAGAAAGGAAGGGGAAACATGAAGATGGGGAGGAATAAAAATGGGAAAATGGAAAAGAAAAGAAGGCAAGGGAAAGAGGAAAAAAGAAAAATAAAGATCAGGAGGAGGGGACAAAATGAAAAGGGTAGAAAAGTAAAGGGATAAAAGGAAAAGCATAGCGAGGAAAAGAGGATTAGGAAAGAAAGCAGGAAAAAAGGGACAGCAGAAAGGAAAGATAGGAAGAGAAGGGGGAGTTGGTGAAATGAATAGGAGGGAATGTTGAAAAGAAAAATAAAGGTGTACAATGAAACTGAGAAAAAAATGATATTTGGGTAATTCTAGAGAGGTGCAGGGGGCTGTACGGGTAAATGAGGGGGTTTCAGGAGTTCATGTTTCTGGTGATGTTTCAAGAGGTTTGTTTTTGTGAGGCAGAACAGGCTCTGGAAAAGCGACCCGGACGTGTTTATACCCTGAGACAAAGAAGGAGGGGACCAGGGATAGACTGCTTCTATACTATTATGTTATTTGCACATGATCTGGGAGTTAAAAAGATGGAACAGACCTGGAGGAAACTGACTAAGAACGGAAATGGAATGGTTTATTTTTGCGTTACTTCTTTGTCATGCCTACTGTGTCATTTGTGTCTATGTCTATTTTTGTCCGAAAGACGCGTCTTAATTAAGAGGTGGGGAAATATGTGTGATGTCATGGGTGTTTAAATATAGAGAGAACAGAAAATATAAATAGGGAGGGAGATACACGGAAGGAGATACATTTGAAGGAGGCATCACTCTCTGCAAGGGTACTTTATTTTCCGACCAAAGAATCCTTGTTAATGAAAGTTTTAAAAAAAGAGGCTAGTCATTTTGTGTGTTCAGGAAGCTCACTATGTGAAAGGGAAAGTTCCCGAAATAAGAGGGAGAGAAGTCCTGAAAGTATACTTTGCTTCTGAATGCCATTAGAGGGTTAGAATGGATTTCATGATAGGCTTACGGTGTGTGCTTGAGATGAACACGCTTAAAATTGAGGTTAATGGCACAAATGTCTTTTTAAAGGGGTTATTTTAGGGAAAATGAATGACGGTTGCTTCCATCTAGAGTCTTAACGTGGGTCAGGTCCAGTTTTGAGAATAGGTCAGTCACTTATTGAGGATTTTTTCAGACGGTGCAGTTTTGTTGTGGCCAGATTTCAATATGGTGTTAGCTCCTGGTAAAGACAGACTAGGAGAAGTGGATCAACAGTTAAAGAGCTTTCAGGTAAGAGAAGCAGAATTAACAAATTGCAGGGTTTGTCTGATTCGTGGATGGTATGTCGAGGTGATGAGTTAGGGTGCACCCACCACTAACAGGTACATAACTACTTTGCTTGAATAGACCATATTCTTGTGGTGGATAAACTGCTTATCCCCTGGTTAATGGAAACTAACAAATATCTCATACCTTGGACGGATCACAATCTAGTATGCATGATTTTGTGGTTGTGTCCTAGCCAAAACTAAAATGGTTAGTGGATATGTAATGATTACCTGCTAAAGGAGAAAGCAATAATTGAGTCCATAGGAAATAAAATACAGGAATATCTGGAGTGTAATGATAATGGGGAAGTAGATATTGTGTGATATGTCATCAAATATGAAGATATGTGTGAAGTTGATTTCACTAGCGGCAACTAGTAAGAAAGTGTGAATGGTAAAGCAATCTGAGAGAGACAAATCGAGAAATTACAAACCTGATAAAAAGGTAACTCGGCTCATCGACAAGCACTAACAAAAGAATAAAAAATGTCGAGTGGAATTAAATGACCCCCTACCTCAGGAGATAGAAAGAAAGCTGAGATTTCTCAGGCAAAAAAGTAAAAGGGGGACATTTGCTAGTTTATAGGTTGAGGACTCAGAGATGCTTGAGGGCGATTAGGAGTATAGTAGGGCTTGAAGGAACAAGCAATTTAATCTTCCAAGATTAGTAACTGAGGAAGCCTCGAAACTGAAAGACGCTATCACCCCAGAAGAAATAACTTGTGCAATTAAGGGCATGCCAAGTGGGAAGGCCCCATGTGACGATGGGTACACAATACATTTTAGTAGCCTCTTCCAAACGTATCTGGCCCAGGTACTTGCAAAGTTGTTTAATGGGGTGCTAGAAATACATGCTGTGCCAAGAACAATGTTAATTGTTGTAATATCTGAAATACCTAAAGAGGGCAAAGGTCTGTCAACGTACCAACCTATATCCCTCTTAAACGTTGATCTGAAAATCCTTGCAAAACTATTGTGAAACAGTTTGGAAGGGATCCTTCATTCTCTGATCCACTGAGATCAGATAGGGTTTATCTGGGGATCCAAGGTGCAGATAACATTAGAAAACACTGGATCTCATTTACCTGGCGAAGGAGGATAAGAGAGACACATAGCTGGTATCAATGGATGTGGAGAAGGCATTTGACCAGGTGTAATGACTATTTTTAAGAGCTGAGTTGTTCTACAAAGGATAGGAATAAGAGACAACTTCACGTTTTGGGTCGGAGCAATGTACAATGAGCCGAAAGCTAAAGTATGCATCAACTGTGTACTATCAAATTAATTCCAGTTGCAAAGCAGACAAGGTAGGGTTGCCCTCTTTCTCCGCTACTGTTTGCTTTATTGATAAAACCCTTGGCAGTGGCAATATGCAAAAATGTGAATATCGACGGTCTAATGAATGAGGGGAGGGAGTTTTAAATGTCATTATTAAAACACACCCAGAAAGCTTGCTCAGATATTTGAGGGAGGAATTGCGGGAGTATGGTAAGTTGGCGGGTTTAGCAATTAATCTCTCTAAGTAATGCATTTACCCGATAACCTGTAAAGAGGGGCAAAATATTGATTGATTTAAGCTTAAAGAGCGGCAAAAGGATTTCACAAGGAGCACAGGAGAATGCAAATAGAGAAGGAGAATATATGATATCTAGGAATATTGATTCTGAGAGACCCTTCAACTTTATACAAACTTAACTGTGAACCCCTGCTTAGAACACTAAGGAGTTGACCTCTATAGATGCAGTAAATTAGTGGTGACATGTTTAGGTCGTATGACTGCAGTGAAGATGAACCTGCTACCAAGGTTATTGTTCCTCTTCACAATGTTGCCAATGAAGGGTCCAGATAGTTTATTTAAGGTAATTCATTACAAACTTACCAAATCTGTATGGGGCCGGAGGAATGCTAAAATAAGTAGAGCCATATACACCTTACCAAAGGAGGAGGGATGTTTTGGACTGCCCAGCTCAGAGTGTTCTTCGGATATGTGATGCTTTTAGAACTTATTCTACATACCTAGAAGATTGTATGACACACCCAAAAATGTAAGCAATTCTTTGTGGACCCCTCTGAGATATGTGCTGAATAAGTCAAGAACTCATCCATTGTTGGGAATTATTTGTGAGTTATGAAAGGATGAAGCGAAGAATAAACACCTATCCTCAGGGCCCTCACCAGTGAACTCTCTTTGGTGGGAACCGATAGATTTGGGTAAAATAGGGGAGGCGGTCTCTCAGGTATGGTCTGACACAGATATAGAAAGGATAGGACAACTCTTTTTAGATGGAAAATTTAGCGAATGTGAACATGTTTTTCAGTACCTAAGTATAAAAGAGATAATCTTGAAGGCTGAATAGAAGGCAAAGTAGGATGTGAACACAAACAGGTTGAGAATATATGGATTAGCACCCAAAATTGATCAAAGCCATATAAAGCATTGTTACTTAGTGGACCCTTAGGAGGTCCAGAATTCAAAAGACAATGAGAAAACGACTTGGTACATACAGTCCCTGAGAAGCTTCGAAAAAGGTACTACACTATAACTTACTAAGGAAATGTATCAATTGATGCAATTACACTCAATTTTAAAATATTTCAGTGATGACATTATGACCTGGTCAAAAATATTGAGAATGTTCCCGAAAAGCTAACCTAAATATCCAAGACGGTATCCAGGAACCTACTTCCATATGTGGTGGGGATGCCCCAGTGCCCATATTTACTGGACTGGTTTATAGAAATCCTGAGCTCCTGAGCTGGTTTAAGGAAATTATGGGACAAAAGCTGTAGAAAACCCCCATGACTATGCTATTTGGTGTTTTCTGAAAAGAATATGGGCACTATAGATTTCCTAGAATGTAGGAAGTATTGCTTAGAGCAGGGAGACTAGCGGTTGCACAAAGATGTAAGGCACATCAGAATGGTTTATCAAGGTTTGGGAGGTATTTTTGATGGAGAAGCTCACATTTTTGTCTCATGACCAGGTGGGAACTTTCATGGGTGAATGATGGGCCATTCTGGATAAGCACACTGAGAGCCCTTATTTATTTCCAAAACCACCGAAAAGTTCTTCCTTTCTGTTCACTGAGTACCATGGGCGGATATGAGCAAGAGAGATTGGATGATTGAGAGTGAAGAAAAAAAAGGGAAAAAGTGGTTGATTATCCCCTCCACTGACTCACCTGTAATAAAGAGCTGCGATCTAAGGGTAGTTGGTGGAATTTTTGAAGATCTACTTGTGAGAAAAAACATATGGGACATTGTTTTCGTATCTTGTGTGTTGTGTAGTCATGCATATGTCACCCTAATGTGTTGTGTTTGTCATGAAATATGACGTGGGATAAAATAAAGTTGGGTGACAATAATTAATTCAGGAGCACTGGACAGTTTGTGGTCTAGAGAAGTAAAGCGAGAATGAGTGCTACCTCAGTAGTCTTACGTTGTTTACATGTATTTTTGAAAATGTTCAAACAACTATACTATGTTTAAGATCACTTCTTTGTTAAGATGAAATTGAATTGAAAATAATGCACTTGCTGTTGTTTATGCCTGACTATGTCACATGCCATAAAACATTATTAAAAGCAAATTGGAAAAGAGGGCAATTTAGTAATTTTTTACGATCCTAGGAAGGAACAATGCATCATGCTACCGATTTAGGGTCAGTAACAATACAATGTGAAAAGCAGTAAATTACATATCTGTCAAAATTAATGCTCTCTGTGTGTTTGGTCACACGTGAAATTGTCCACTGGGCAGAGTTTTTTCTTAGCTATCATGATATCCCGAGACGAGATCCCTTGCATTTGGCTCATTCAAGGCAAAACAAGTATTTTAAATCTCACTCATTACAAATGATATTCATGTTCCAGAATCTAATAAGGGTTAAGGAAGGGCGAACACTGTTGCAGGTAAGTAAATTGTTCTTCCTTTTTTATGACTCCCTATATATTTTCTGTTTGCGTGCCACTGCAGGATATGGAGAGCTGCAGACTACGCCTGGACCCTGAGCTCGACCGCCATAAGTATGAGAGGAAAATTAGCTTTGCTGGGATTCTGGATGAAAATGAAGATCCAAAGGACTCTCTCCATAGCAGCAGTCACACTCTAAAATCAGATACGGGATGTGAAGAAAAGAAAGGTAGTGTACTGCTTTGCATAACACAAATAGAGAAACGATTGGGACTACAGAGCGATTCATATAGCAGTTTGGGCCTCCTACTTAGTTACAGATTATATTTTTTGACAGATAAAACTTCAAAAAAACCTTTGAATGTGATCTTTAAGAAGTGAATTGATCATAAACAATGTCCCAAACAAGAATCAATGACATATATGCTGTGACAGATCAGTTCTGTGAACTAGCCAAATTGAAATGTTTATCTATTACGGTTGTCAGATGGATTGGATATCCCATTTCCAGTTTAAATAAATGTACAGCTAGCGTGGGATGGCACTGTAGGCTTCCATTGTGCTTTTGATTTCCATTGTTATTTTGTTTTTGTACTGTTTGCCTTTTTTCAGCTGAGATTATAAAGTGACTTACAAATGACCTATTTGTAGGTTCTTTATAATATGTTAATAGGTTTCCTGAGGAAAACCTTGCATATGGTATGTAAGAGTCTCATCTTTGCATAGCTTTAAACTGATAAGCGGACAAGCTTAGCAACGTTTCCTTGACAGCTCACTAATTCATGGACTGTGTAATTGATGACCTCTTTGACCATGCAAGGCTTTTCTGAAAGGCCCTATTAACCTACAGATCACCTCTGGCCTCCAGGCATTAGCTATGCAAAATGACTGCCAGGTGCAGATGCCAGGCTAATTATGGATTTACGGTGTGTGTATGTGTTTCTGGAATACAGTTTGTGTGTGTGTGTTTGTGTATACATGTATGTGTGTATATATAATCAAATATTCTAGTGTGCTTTATACATCCTTAAATATGTGTATTATATAATGGTAGCCCTTTGACGTACACAACACATATTTACTGGCCACTAGTCAATATATATGAACATTTTATTTCAAAATGGGCTTTTTAGTAGCTAATTGGTAGACATATTAGAACAGTGGAGGTCAGAGTGCGTGAGAGTCCATTGTCAGCTTCTGTCAATTGATGTTGATGTCCTTTAAGTCACAAGTACTGTCTGCTTTAGTCCAGTTGCCAGGTTTGGACAGTTTTAAATCAGATGAAGCTTAACCTGTACACATTTGTCCATCTACTAATAGATATCTGCATGTAATGGTGGACCAGGAACCTAGTGTAATTCCATCATACATGAGTGGGTGCAGAGACTGAAGCCACTCATAGGCAAAGCCAAAACCTGAACATCCGCTGTCTACATGATATATATTTTTTACGGAGAAAGTTTACTGACATCACCAAACTCTCTTGAAAAACACAGAAAATGAGAGATAACAAATTGTTCATTGAAGTTATTTATTTGTATAATTCAAGTACTTTGAATTACATTAAAACATTGTAACCTAGAAATCTTTCCTTCGAGGTAGTTGGTGAGGGAAACTGCTGGCTAGTAAATTTGAAGCTTGCAAACCAGTTGGTCTGGCTTGCACAGTCTCTTTTACTTGTTGATATTTGGAGGCATCTAGTTTTTTTTAGAGCCATGTGAGAAACATCCATAAGGAAAAAAAGTGCATTCATGAAGGAAATGTCACTCCATCAAAATATATGAAGGGTATTTCAACCATTGTCAGGGAACACAATGTGTCAGTGTTTGCAATGACAGAGAGCTCAAAATATGTACATTTTGATGATGGACAGTAAAACTGAATTTGTTCTTGAATGATAGTCATTCACTATTTCAAATGTTTTGAATACAGAACCTAACGGTTTAGAAATGGGGCTTCAGAATTACACTTTGATGATTCTGTGACTGGGGCATACAATAAGTCATGACAACAAACTGCTCTACGTGCCCAGATTTTCCCACCAGAATTTCGACTGGCCTTATAAGTGTTATGTTTATCCTAAAGTTAAAGGTTCCTTAAATTTGAGTGCTCTTGATTCTCTTGGTTAACTAGGTCATGCTATTTGAAATTCTCAACGAATGGTCCTATTATTTTACAAAACTGCACCCCCTCTTGTCTTCAAACAAAACACATTGAGATTTTGTTTTAAAGAGATGTGTACTAGAGCTTTGCCTTCTCTGTTTCATTAAAGACACTGATTCGTTATGTTACCCATCTGTCCCTTGGAATGCTGCTGGCTCTTATTGCATATGGCTCTGAAGTAATTTAATGTGGGAAGAAAGCAGGAACCTTAAACAAAAGAGACCTGTATTCTAAGAAAAACAAAGAATTTGCAAAAACCATAATTACAGCACATACTATAAAACATATCAAAACACCCAGAACCATTAAAAATAGACATTGGTGGACAAATAGAGGCAAGACTACAGTGGTAAGAGAGGAGTGAGTTTGTACTCAGTCATTTATAACTTTGCTTGCATATTTTTAGTGCAATTTGATTGAGTTGAATGGTCAAGGTAAATAAATGTCCTTCAATTAATAAGGAAGCTTGAAATGTTTCCCATTTCATTTAAACAAATATGCATCTTACTGTAAAATCAGGTGAGCGCTGCGTAACATCATCTTGCTTCTAGTTACTGTATTCTAACAAGAATATGTGTAATAGTTCATTTTTAAATAATAGAAAAACTACCAGAACTTTACCTGAGACGTTTAGGTATAAAAGTTATTAGGCTGTCACCCTAAAGTCCCCAGAATACATGGGTGAGTTCCAAACATTTTCTTGCATAATCTAAAAGCATAATTTCAAATGTTTGTGTACATGTAAAAGAACCTGTAGACTTAAAAGACCTGTTTTTGGGGTGTTTGTGTGAGTTTGTATTCACCAATACATATTGTAGAAACATATATATCTATTTATTGAGCCAGTGTGTAGCAAAATATAATGATAACCTTTGGTGAACAGATAATTAGCAACAGTTCAAGTGGGAATTACCAAAGGACGATCTGTAAAGAAATATAAAACAAAAACAATGACTTAGGCTACTAAGGTGTGTTACATACAGATTGAAATAAGTGCAACAATTCAACACATAACATATAATAAAGATTTTTTTTTCAATTCTTGAAAAACCACTATGTTGTTTACAAATGTGGTGATTTTTATACTTATTTTAAACTAGCCAAGAAATTAATCCTTATGCAGGTCTACGTCCAAAATAAATTTTCAAGGGGCCACATAGGTGCCCTTTTGACACATTTGACTATGGCTCATGGCCTATCTTTTTTCTGGTATGAGGTTTCGGCAACTGTCTGTGATTTGTCTGTTGCCTTCTTCAGGACCTTTGTAATTGCTTGGAGGATCCCTTTGTGTGCTACTTCATCGGGGGAGTTGGGTGGGTGGCATTGTAAAGAACTTTGTTTGTGGTCTTGAGCAAGGAAGCAGTCAATGTTCCAGTGGGCACAGCTTAAATTGGCTTATGCATAAGGTCTGGCTGGAATATGGAGTCCCAGTTCCCTTTGTAGAGTCTGCCTGGCTGGCAAACAAGTACGGGCAATGGCACTCATTCTTTGTAGTGTCACGAGGTAGAGTCTTGCCCATCTAACTCGGGTATCGTGTGTCAATTTAAGGCAAGTCAAGGTGGGGGCCCAATTCTGCACGGACAAATGATTATGCGTGAATTCTTCATCCTGTGAGTGTCTGAATTGATATGTGTACGGAGTAAATCTGTATAGCAGCGTGGTCAAAGAGCCTTGCAGCAATATCCACAAGCTAACTCACTGACAAACTCTGCTTCTCTGGAGGCATATGATCCTCCAGAAGTAAGGATATGTGCAGACTTGAACTCCGACGGTACAGGAAGGAAAGAACCAGAAGAGAGGCCTCACTGTCAACACCCCCAGACTCTGGAACCTCCTCCCTTTCAACACCAGACTTGGCCCCTTGCTTGTACATGTCAGGGAATAGCTGAAGGCTCTCCTATTCAAGGAAATGATGTTCCCTAACACCTAGGTTATACAACTTCTGCTCCCTACCTAACCTGAGACTGGGTGATCTGACCCACCCCCTCCTTTTTCAGCCCTGGTTGCTTGTAGATTAATTGCTGCCAAATTTCCAGCCCTCCCACTCCCCCATTATTTTCACTCTCCCTCTGCAGTATTGCTGCTTCGCTCACTGTATCCTTACCTTTATGAATTGTAAAGCACTCTGTTGATTCACCAAGTGAGGTCTGCGCTCAATGAATACCCTAATAATACCCTCTAATTTCAAGCCATGTGTTTTAATTTGACAGTGATTCACAGAGTACCTCGCTTTTTTGTTAATTTTTAATTTCACAAATTCCATGATGGTCGCTGGATTTAATGTTTCAATATGGGCATAATTATTCTAGTCTATCTATTGTGACATTTGCTTTGTTGTCATTCCTCTTTTTTAATGACAAAACAAATCAGTAGTAGTATTTTTTATTAAAGCCATAATACATAATGGAAAAACAACTGCAAAACTTTCATGAAATAACAGCCAAGGCATCCTCAATGAGCTGTGCAAGAGACCTTATATGATGTTAGGTATAATCTTTCAAAACACACATCTTTTTCTGAGACTTCCATTTAATACCAAAAAACCTTCATGCAGCGGTAATCAGTGCAAGTGATAGTTTTAAAGAAAATGTTACTCATGGATACTAATGGACAGTCCACTTTCCTCTTTTCTCCAGATTGCTGTACTATACTGGAGAGAGGAACTGCTATAGAAAAAAGCATAAATACTTCCATTCCTTAACCATGTCCCTCTAAACGGATGGAATTATACAATAAAGCAGAAAATCTGTGTGTTTGTTCCTCATGCAATTCCACACCCTTCCACCAATCTGCATCAAATGTGGACCGGATTTAGCTAATTTTAAGCGTCTCAACGCGTGGAACAAACCTCTAAGTTCCTGATGGGTCCTTTAAAACCACGTTTCAAGGCCCTAGGACGCACCATTTCTGAGATATTTGCACCGCAACACACCGGATACATTTAAATTTTGTGTCATTTCTATGCTTTTCTCTTTCTAGATGCCTCCCAAAAAGCGAAAATATATTGGTCAAATGAATCCAAAATCAAAGAAAGTGAGATTATGAAGGGCCTGTCTACAGAACCTCTGTGGAGGAGTACCAGTACTTTTTGCTAGTGTACTTACAGAGCACACAATTGTTTTCTTGTGTATTTTTGGAGGGTTTGGCTGTCAGGTAGACTTCTTCCTCAATGCAAACAATCATGCAAACATTTCTTAAATGACAGCTTACTTTATACCAGTTGACTCATGACAAGGGTGAATATGAATGCCACATATGTGCTTGATGGACCATCAGGAATAGACTGTCTGCCTCCTAGATCATGGGCCATCCATCTGATCCAGCTGCTGTAATCCCATCTTCAAGGTAAAAGGTGTTGACTGCATTACTGTGTAGCATCTGTTCCTGTCTGATTTAACAGAACTGCATTGGCCATGGCTATGGGCATGGGGAGCCAGCTGCATCCTTCTCTTTGTAGAAGTTAAGAATGCACACCACATGCTGACAATGATGTTGATGATGGGTGGATGGGTGGGGGCAGTATGAGAATTAAAATAAAAAAACGGGGATGAATGAAGAGGGGAAAAAAGTCCTCTTTTGTTTTTTTAATACAGTTCCCAGCAGGAAGATCAGGATAGGAGGCTCCCGACTGCTCCAGATAAAAGGAACCCGCAGTTTCCGGGTGAAGAAAGGGGGTTCCCTGTCCAGCTTTCGCCGGGCCGGCAGCCTAAAGAGCACCAAGCTGACACGGCAGGACTCAGGGTCCGAGAATGAGGATCTGCAGCTGTGCCAGAGCAGGGACACTGTCACAGACATAGGTAAAGCAGATGAGGGTGATTCAGACAGGTTTACAAATATTTTGATTTAAGCACAGCAACTCTTCACCAGAAGCATAAAGAACTAAAAGGCTATCCTCACAAAAGTTGTCTTTCTTTTTGTTTTCTTGCTCCAACATTGGCGCATTCAACACTTTTTTCATTCAGTGGGTCACCTGCCACCAGTGTATTCATTCCACACCTATGGTGTCAACATCAATGTGTTCAACCCTAAACTCATTCAATGCTTAAGTCTTATGACTTCTAATATTAACTTCTCACTAATTAGACATGGGTTCTTTTTGGGATATTAAGGAGTTTAGTTGTTTCGCTAATTCTTGTAACTAGATATAGGGGGAATCTCATTCCTTACAAAAGAGAAGTAAATAATCCATCTCCTCCGAAGTAAACTATTACTGCCTCAACAAGAACAAACTTAAGGTGCATAGGGTGTAAAATGCCTCTGCACTAAACCGCATAACCTTTAGATTTTCTTAAATCCTCATCACCCCCTTTTGAATTGTAAACTACCTTCCTAGTCCCCACCATCAAGTAAATGTGCGAAACAATAGTTGCTATTTTTCAATTCAACTTTTTAAAATTGAAAATGTCTGCTGCTTTTTTATTAAAAGAATTTACATCAAATACATTCCATATTGTGAAACTCAAGAATACAATGAGTTTGATTTCCACTCCAGTATGTATCACCTCGAAGAATTGATTAATCAGAATTGTAATTCTTAAAATTGGGATCTTTTTTCCCCTTTTCCCACATCCTTGTCAGCTTCCTTTCACTGGTGCTACTACACATGCCAATGGGTAGCAACAGCAGTAGACTGTGATGTGATGTTAAGGGAGGGTTACTTACCAGAGAGCCCTGTCAATGCAGGTCAGTCATGAATCCAATAGTTTGTGTCATCTGTGCGCTTCATGGAGTGTCTTTCATGTTGCTTTTGTTTTCTTTTGCCCTCTTCCCATCTCCCGTTCTCCAACAAATGGTGCACTGCTTTCAGACAATTTAACATCTTGCTAATAAGTTGGTTTGGGTGCCATGTTCAAATGTCTCTTCTGGGCGGACAGGAAAGGGAGAAGTAAGGGTGTGAGGAAAGATAGCATTTGTCAAATGTGGTAGATTTTTGTAACTTTTGCCATCGGGGCAAGTTTGGGCGAACTGCACTCATCTTGTTTGCATCTAACAGAGTATGACAAAACTGATTGCTTCTTTGATGTTTCTCCTTGAGAAGAAGGGAGCCCTTGGAGCACCAGCGAACCGAGCATTGAGCCAGAGGGACTTAGCAACACAGGCACAGAGGAAAGCTACCATCGGAACATGTCATGGTTACATGTGAGTAATCCATCCGTATCCAGGTTTAGTGCATGTTTATGATTGTTAGACTAAAATAGTGCCTACAAACAGTGTTTGGAACACAGCCTCATTACACGGTAGGCGGTAACCATGGCACTATTAGCGCCATGGTTGCCGCCAGTATTTTACCATGTCCGCCTTGGTGGATGGCGGAATTACCGCCCTACTCCAAGGTGAGCGGGGGCGGTAATTCCCCATTCACCAAGGCACTTCCCCATTCCCATTTTTGCCCCCATAGGGCATAATCAGAATGGGGAAGGCGCAAATTACGGTACCGCAAATTACCGTAATTAGCACCAAGGTCCCTTTGCGGCACCCTACTTTAACGGCTGCTAAAACCAGCCATTAAGGTCGGGTCCCGCAAAGGGAACTCGTAGTAAGGCGGTAAGGGTTTACCGGTACCGGTGCCCTTACCGGTACCGGTAAACCCTTACCGCCTACCATGTAATGAGGCTGTGTTAACCTACTTTTGTATATTTGCAACATGTGAGCCAATTTGCCTCATGTGGATGGTAGCAAAACTGTGCCCAAACTATAAACTAATGAAGCCAAAGACCTTTTTGGTTTTACATTGCACTCCCACCTCTTGTATCTTTGCGTGTCTCACCTTTTATTTTGTGTGCACTTACTGCCATACAGCCATCCCATTGTTGAGTGGGGCATTTCAATTCAGAAGCTTTAAAAACAAATATTTTTCCTCTCAATAGCATTCAAACTTGTATTTGCAGTTGTCTTCCTTGCATTTGCTGGTCATCCTTTAGAAGAAAATATGTCATGTTCAAAAATGGCAACTAGAACATTGTACCTTTTTAAGAGTAATAGGTGTAATAGGTGTAGTGCATTGCTTGGTGTGATTTCCTCTTCAATCATGTATCCATCAGAAACGTAAGATCTTACAAGTCTTATTTCTTTTAAATCCTGACAATATGTATTGTCTGAATATTCTTCTTGCTTGCCTCCAACATGCATGTAGGCCTCCCTGCCATTAAGCAATGCGCTGTTTCACGTAATGGGAGTGTCTATTAATAGCCCACATTTCCCTTCCCTCCTACCTCTCATTGATTTAATTCACTCACTGGTCCCTTTGTTGATTAGTGAAGATCAAAATGACTGTGGTCTGTAAACAAAATGCAGTTTTCTTGACTTGTTTCCTAACTTTCTTTGTTGCTAAACAAAAACAGCTCAATAAAATACAGTGAAGTTAACAAAACCCATCCATGGCCCCACACTGCATGACGTACCCCATTACTACGTACAACTCTATAGTTTAAACCATCACAAAGGTTTGTATTCTAGTAGAGCACATAAGGTTGTGACTATCTCTTCTTTGCTTCTGTGAGGAATGGTGACCTTCGCCCTGAAGAATGTATGCTAGACGTTATATTACAACCACGACCCAGACTCTGGACAGCCACATGACTTTCATGGGAGAATTCACCTTTCTCCATAATCTTGAAGTACACCATGCTACCATTAATAATAACTTTAAACTGAAATAGAGATCTGGACGATCCGGATCCTCAGCACGACCCCCTTGTATGCCACATAAAATAACGCCAGAGTTGTCAGGTACATCATATTCCACTATAAATCGTATAGCTGATCGTGTTGCTAGCCAAAGTTCTCTCAGGGCCAGGCAAGACCACCAAAGGTGTATAAGGGATCCCCGATCCCCACATCCTCTACAGCACATTGCTCTTTTATTTGGAAACGTCTTATGTACAGTGGTCCAAGTGTACGAAAAGAAGAGTGTAGCCCCACCCAAGTAGGGTATAGCTTTTTCCACCTATCGATAGCTCAGTGTATCGCAGTTTGCAGGGTACAATTTTGATATTTCACAAGTCACGTAAACACTAAGATACTTGATATGTTTCGTGGCCCACTTGAACATGCCTCTTCATAAAGGAGTAAGGTTCAGGATTTCACATTTGCTCATATTAGCCTTAAATCCGTACCTTAGGGAAGTGAGTTACAGCTTATGAGTATCATCCATTGTATTCCCCATTCTCTGCATTCTGCCTTATGGATGCTGCTAACAGTCCCATCGTCAACACAAATAGGAGAGGGGAAGAGGGCATCCCTGTTTCTGCATAATAAACCCAGAAAGACCTCCATTGACCTTAGCAATAGGCCTAAGAGTCTTTCAATTAGCTTATACCATTGAGATCATTTTCAAAATAAACCTTTCTAACACCATCTTTAGATAACCCACATCAACACATTTGAAAGCCTTATCTGCATCAAGAGCTCAAAGAATTGCTTTCATTTTAAATCGGTGTGCCTTATCAGTTACTTGAAAAACCTTCCAAATATTATCAAAAGTATTACTATTTGCAATGAAGCCCGCCTAGTAAGAGTTGACTAGTATGGGGAGGTAGTCCTCAATGCATCTAGGAAGAATGCTTGTATACTTATTTGCATCAATATATATATTTTTTGACAGACATTTAATTACGTTTTTGTAGAGGAGGAGCTAAGTACCCCCACCTCAGCCACTTTGCCCAGAATGCCTATATGTTGGAAACCACAGTATGTGACCTATGCAGAATAATTGAAAGGACAGATGCGAAAGGAAATCCTGGTGACAAGGTTCCCGTTGAGAAAACCATACTTGCATTCAAGACAGTATGATGGCTGTTTAAACAAAATCCCAGAGGAAGCATGACGCCTGACCGACGAAGCAGATTGGTTACGTTATGCGAGAGTCGAGCTGACGTACATAGAAGAGATGCAGAGATGAGAGAATGCAGATATTCTATAAGGAATCAAGAAAGTATCAAGCAACACCTTGGGCGCAAGATGAAGAGGCTTATGCTGAAGAAATGATGAAGATATTAAGCCAGTTTACAGGTGGACAAACACTGGCTAGCTTTATAGTAAAATAGATTGCGGCAATCGCCAATGTATGGCTGCATAGGAATGAGTATAAAATGGATGGTCCCATTATGAACTATAAACTTGTTGAGCTAAAGGAGAAAGGCCATCTTTTCCATGCATGGCGCAGTTAGAAAACAAATGTATTACAGGGGAATTTCAGAAAGGCGAGGTTGAACGGGCCAAGAAGCCAAGGTCGTATTCGGCTGAGAAGAACAGAAATTAGTTACAATTTTGGGAAGGAATGAACCTCCTCTTCAGAAGCTTGTAGAGAACAAAGAAGATGTCAGTGGCTCATTGGAAAATAGTCTTTTTAATACCCTGAAAGCTCAATTCCGTGGTCTCCAGTCACGTGTGGAGAAGGAGTTGCACGAGCATGATGGTCACGCCTACGCATGAGGGCAGAGCGCGCCTCTACTCCCCTGTATCTTCCAGAGCAAAAGAACACTCCCAAGGACAAGTTCAAAAGCTCTAATTGACAACCGACCACGGAGGTGATGATGTATAATGTTCTAATTGGTGGGAAGCAGATCTTTAAGACTAACTCAGCAGCACCTGGCAGTCTGGCCTGCGTGCGGCTAGCGTGGGTTGAAGGATGCTGACGGATGTTAGAAGCCAGCCAATGATAGATGATTGCATGATTGAGGGTCCTATAATTTTGTAACCAATGGGATGTCATATATTTAGTGACTTTCATAGTGACCTGTTTTGTGGGAAGGGCTTAGTTGCCCCATCTGATGTTAAGAAACCTATCACCTTTCTCATGCCCATTAGACGAGTATGTATTGTATACTTAGATGTTCCCCTAGACCCTTTCACTCTCTTCAGTAGGTTTTTGTAGTTTGCCACATGGGATGGCGTTAGTAATACGCAGGTTGTATGTCACCCATGACGAGATTTTAGTATAAAGGTGTGCTTTTTGTGAAGTTCGTTGAGAGACCTTACTATGATACGACCGATGACGTTCGTTGTACTCCCTGTTTTAGATAACTGATATTAAAAGAGTTATCTTTTTGCCAACTTCCTGAGTCGTTTCTTTTATTGATGTTTGAGTAACCTCTGCATCCCCATTGATCAAATGTATTGCTGACCCGTTTTAAAGGGCTGGAAGTTCTCCAGTTCATTTTTTTCTGGAGTTAATTCCACAACCAACAATACAGATTGGACATCAAAGTACACCTCAGGCTCCGAAGACCAATAAACTTGTTCCCTCGTGTGAGGGGTCAGTGATGCGAGTAGGACAACTGCTTGTGGATTTTGCAAAATATGCCATTTCATTAGAAAAAATATAATGAAAAAATACCTTGCTTGCCCTACTCTGCGGAGGAATTCCCTGCCTAGTCTAAAGACTAAGGGAACATTCTCTAGCATGGGTAAACTAGCCCTCACATTAAATAAGCAATATACAATAGAAATGATATAACAACACAATATCAGAATGGCTTCCTCCTCTCCTGGGAAAGGTCCCTTCCCCGGGCTTCAAAGTCACTTCAAAATGTTCAACAAAAGAGAGAATTAAAAGTTCCAACCAGTTCTTGAAAAGTTCAAAGTCAAATTAACAGTTCACCAAACAAAAATCCACTGGTAGCAACTTCTTCCTGGGTAAAAAGATCCCCTTTCAACTTCCAGAAAGAAAATAGCACCTATGGTAATCCTGGTTATGATTATTAATTATCTCTGCTTCTGGATCTTCTTTATACATTGCCACAGTTCGTAGAAAGTGTGATATTCCTCAAATGGCAACAATATACACTTCTTGACAACTTCTTCTGTTACAACTTAACCTTTGGTATATTTGTCAGGATGTTTTCCTGTACTGCTACTTTTAGTTTCAACAACACTTCCACTGCTGGTACTATGAGAACCGACAACATTGTTCCACAGTACGTTCTGCTTCAACCACTTCAATGTAACATCTGCTGACACCTTTACATACCACCACAGTGTATCTACTACTGCTTCAGTAATTATGAAGTATTAGGTAGATTTCAACCAGACATTTGACCGCTTCAGGTAGTCAAAGCACTCTTCCTTTTGCTAGTCTCTCTGCCTCTTCAATCTGTCTAACTACCACAAAGGCAATTTGTTTTTGCTCACAAAACTCTTCCCCGTCTGGCTCTAGCAGTCTGCTACCCCACAGATTGTTTTTAAATTCAGGGTAATCTTCACAAGCATTTGGCTCCCTTCTCCAGTTCTATTCCCACCTTTCTGCCAGTTGTCAACTCAAGTTATTACGCAGAGGTTTATATGCCAACTTTTCTCACCTTCAGGGAATAGGATACTTGCTTCTTATACCACTGATTTGTTAACAACTTCATAAGACAGTCAGCTGGTTCTTTAACGCTTGACAAAACAGATTTCACTTTGAAATAGGAGGTCTACTTGCTTGGGTAATGCGTGTTTCTCTCGTTAAGCTTTTTTAACTCTTTAGGCCTCATCCTGAATTGGGCGGTATCCCAGCACTAATTGCACTGTGATACCGCCAACGCTATTAGCGTTACCTGCTAATCGGTCCGGCACTATTAGCGCCGGATCCTGAGTAGTGGTAAGGCAGTAATTCCCCATTTGCATGAGAGTCCAGCGCTGACGATAATTACACCTAAAACGGGCGGAAAGCTGGAGATTTACCGAAGCTCAGCGATGGAGGTAAATCTCCAGTTTGCTGCCCAAACTCGGGATTGGGCGGATTGAGCAGCAATGCAGCAGTAATAGCGTTACTGCTGCATTTGTGCTTCTCCACCCAACCCCTGATGAAGCCCTTTACCTCTTAACTTAGAATAAATGTGAATTCTGGATGTAGTATAAAGGATGTAGTATAGAGTTGAGTCTTCGAGATGAAAACACAATAGGGCACACGTGGTGGCCTTTCTTTCCAACAGTTTCCATGGTTTAAAATGGAACAAAAACCTTGCGTTCCCTTGTTATGGTAAAGCATGAAGTTCAGACTTCTTTCAGGAATCGTAATTGGGCAAACACAATCTCCTTTTGTTATAGTTTTCACTCTGCTACTTCTAACTCATATACAGACAAAGTTTGGTATCCTTTAATGTTTTAGGAAGCGTTCTCTTAGCTTACTTGGAGACACGCAACTGCTTCGTTGTACATCAAACAGTCTTAGATACACCAACAATAGGTTTAAGGGTTTTAGCTTCACACACGAATAGAGATGTTCAACGTTATACGCGAGTGCTACATTTACATTAATAGGAAGGTTTCTAAGACAACAAACAACTTTTCCTCACATTAATTCTAATGTAAGTCAATTAGGAGCTGGCTAAATTTATCAGCAAGGCTTGCGGAGCGCACCTGAACGCTGTGCTGCACTCACCAGCTTCAGTCTCACTGGTTCTGCGGGTTGTACTGCTTCCCCGGCTTCCTTCTCTTCTTCTACTATGTCTGGCTTTCTGGGGACCGGCACCCTTCTCCAGCATGGGTATCTTCGGTCAGGCCACTTTTTGTGGGAGTTTCCTTTTCTATCGACCCCCTCTGCTTGCATTCTGCTTCTGGCCTTAGTTCGCTGCACTTCCACGGATTGGTAATCACTGCAACACAGCTTGCATGGGGAAGACTCAGTCTCCTGCACGTCTTCCGTTGTGCAGCCTCTGCAATTGAGAGTTTGACAGAAAAGGACTCTCTCAGAGCTTGCAGGTGAAATCTGCTGTCTCCATGCACCGGTATCCCCTCTATTCTCCAGCATGGGGTCTGGCATGGATTCACATGCTCATGAATATTCCCCGTCGTCAGGCTGGGAATCCTCGGTAAAGAAAAAACCAGTATCAGTTTCGTTTCTGATCTGTCTTTCGTAGTAATAACCAATCACTGGTCTCTGCGTCATACTGACCACAGCCAATGACTGCCCTCTACCTAAGCACCGCCTCTGGCAGCCATCTTCAGATTTTTACCGCACGTTCATGTGTTGGGATCCTCGTGCTATTGCTCTCGAGCGTTAGTGCTATTTTTTCGCGCTTTTTCACAAAAACTTCGATTCTTTCGGTCAAAAGAGCCTCAAGCTCCACCGATCCTACATCCGATCAACGGGGACCCGTGTCGGATTCATCTGTGCCCCTCAAGGGTGAAGATTTCGTCGAGCTACACTTCGGAGGACTCCAGAAGCTTCTCAGGCCCGGTCTCGGAGATGGCCCAGGAGAAGGGAAGCTCGACGCCCGGAAAGCTGTTCAGGGCCTGCCCTGGATGCCAGCTGCAGAACGTCTTCAAGGAGGACGAACACTCTTTCTGCCTTTACTGCCTTCATGGGGACAAGACGCACGTGGAGAAGGACTGTGCGTTTTGCGGCAACATGTCGGAACGGACCATGAAGGACCGCCATCAACGTCTCGCCAGCTGGCTGGAGGGTAAGAGCCCGTCTGGCGAGAAGAAGAAGAAATCTGAGCGGTCTTCTAAGACCTTTGAGGGCGCCCCGGCGACGGGGGCCCAACATAAGGCCAAGCACCGCGAGTCCGCTGGCACCGGGAGCGCCGAACGGTCGGGCTCTACGGGCGCCAGGCAGGGCGCACCCTCCCCGGCACCATCAACCACGAGCCAACGCTCTGGGTCGGGTAAGAGGAAGGCCGAGCACCCGGCGAAGCTCCTGGAGAGACCCCGGTCGAGCTCTAAGGCAGAGGAGGAGCGTGGCAGTGCCCCCTCCCTCAAGGATAAGGCGGTGAGCGCACCTAAGGTGGTGAAGGCCTTGATCCATTCGACCAAGCCCTCTATCGAAACGGTCGCGGCGGCCCTGGCCCAGCCTGTGGAGGCTGCACCAGTGGTGGCGGCCTCGGGGCCCAGAATCTCCCTGCCTCCTCGGAGGGAGTCTTCTTTCGTGCCCATCGATAGGACCCCCGTGAAACCCTCCGTGGGGAAGAAGGGGGGGCAGGGCGTCGTCGTAGATTCGGCCTCAACCTCAGAAGAGGAACTGATCGAGGTCTTAAGCCACGGCCTAGGCGTGGAACAAGACCAGCCCGTCGGAATGGGCCCCGACGCAGGTGACGACGACGACATCGTCGAGGATACCGACGGGGCCCCTGCTCGCCCGTCGGATTCCCCTCTGCCAGCGCCGCAAGACAACTCAGCGGCCATTTTGTTGGCTATACAGTCCTTATGCTCCGAGATAAGGACGAGACTACCGTTACCGACGGAGGAACCTCTCCCGTCGGGGGATCCAGAACCGGGACCTTCTGGTGTTCCCCCTACCAAGAAAAGAAGGATCCATCCACCGCCTCCTTTTCAACCGTCGCGCCCCGTCCAGCCCTCCTCCCCGTCCACCCGAGGGGATGATACGGGGACTGACACGGCAGCGACGGGTACGGACGACGAGGCATACGACGAGGATTTTCCGTCGTCGCCTCCCACCAGGGCTTCTCCGCCCGACGAGATTGGATCGTTCCACTCAATGATCGCCAGGGCATCCGAGCTTTTCCAACTCTGCCCTGAGGAGAAGAAAAAGGAAGGCTTCCTTTACCAACGGCGCGAGACCAAGAGGAAGACGGTCCTCGCAGTGCCTCTGTTGGACGACAGTTGGGATGAGGGCCTTTCCCTCCTCAAGAACCCTTCCACGACGCCAGCGAAAAGAGACCGGTACGAGAAAAAGTACCGGGTCCCGGACTCGGCCCCCCTATGCCTCCGGGCGCAGCCTACCCCGGACTCCGTCGTCTCCGCGGCAGCCAGGAAGAAAGCGGGGGGGGGTGCGGCCTCCACGTCGACTTCCCCGCCGGACGGCGAGGGAAAGAAATTGGATGCCATGGGACGCAGAGTCATCTCGTCGGCGGCGACGACGATTAAAGCGGCCAACGCCTTGGCTATCGTGGCCCGCTACGACAGGGAACTCTGGTACAAGATAGCTCCCCTGCTGGATTTTCTGCCGGACGACAAGAGGGCGGAGGCCCTTGAGATCCTGCAGGAAGGTGAGGTGGCCTCGGACCACGCCATCACCGTGGCGACGGACATCGCCGACACTGGGTTCCGCCAGATGGGCAACGGCGTTTGCCTTCGACGTCGCGGATGGCTCAAGGCTACGGACTTTCGGCAGGACGTCCAGACCAGGGTCCTGGGCATGCCCTTCGACGGGAACAACCTGTTTGGGAAGACAGTGGACGATTCCCTTCAGGCCATCAAGGCGGATACTGAGACGGCCCGGGCCCTTGGAGTACTGCAGCAACGGCGGACGCCCTTTCGGAGCGGCGGAGGCAAGGGCGCCTCCAAAGGTTCCGGCGGCGGTTTCGCTTCCTACCGTCAAGCGGCCCGCTCGTCGTCGCAAGAGGCCTACAGAGAACGAGGCAAGTCTGGCGGCCCCCGCCGTCGTCGCCAAGGAGGCCAAGGCGGCAAGGCCGCGTCCAAGCAGGATTGAACCGGCCGTGGGGTCGGGCCCCCACCGAAGCACCCCGGTGGGAGGCCGGCTGGCGGGCTTCGTCAGCGTGTGGGAGTCCATCTCCACCGACCGTTGGGTGCTGGACGCCCTGGCCCGGGGCCACGCGCTCGAGTTTCAAAGAAGGTGCCCGCGCGTCCCCCCCGTGGCCAGGAAAGAACTTCACGTCCCTCAACTTCTCCTGGAGGTAAAGGCGATGCTCAGAAAGGGCGCCATCGAACTCGTCCCAAAGAGGCTTCGGGGCTCCGGAGTCTACTCGCGTTACTTCCTCGTGAAGAAGAAGACGGGAGGATGGCGCCCCATCCTGGACCTGCGACGCCTGAACAAGTTCATCAAGGCGCAGAAGTTCCGGATGGTCACCCTCCAGCACGTCCTGGGTCAGCTGGAGGAAGGAGACTTCCTATCGTCGTTGGATTTGGAGGATGCCTACTTCCACATTCCCATCCTAAAGGGGCACCGAAAATTCCTCAGATTCGTGGTCCAAGGGCGTCATTACCAGTTCAAAGCCCTTCCCTTCGGACTGCGGTCGGCACCCAGGGTTTTCACCAAGTGCCTCGCACCGGTGGCGGCGCAGCTGCGCCGCGAGGGGATTCACGTCTACCCCTACCTGGACGACTGGCTCATCCGCGCCAAGACGAGGGAGCTCGCCGTGGTCCACACGGCAAGGACCGTCCAACTCCTCACGGACCTGGGATTCTCCGTGAACTACGCCAAATCCCACCTGGTGCCCGCGCAAGTCGCACTGTTTCTGGGAGCGAGGCTCGACACAGTGTCCCTTCTGGCCTCCCCGTCGGAGGAGAGGACCAGGACCATCTTGGGCAAGGTGCAACGGATGTTGGTGGCCGACGCGGCCAAGGTGAGGTCCATCAAGTCCCTCCTCGGGATGATGTCTTCCTGCATCTACCTCATTCCCATGTGCAGGCTCCGGATGCGCCCGTTGCAAGAGTTCCTGGATGCGCGCTGGATCCAGACGACGGGCAGCTTCGAGGAAAGGATCAAGCTCGACGAGAGTTTCCGACGAGCGATACGGTGGTGGGGCACCCGCGCGCATCTGACGGCGGGCATGGACTTCCAGACCCCAGCCCACCAGGTGACTGTGACCACGGATGCCTCCCTAGAAGGGTGGGGAGCGCACACCGAAAATCTGCACGCAAGGGGACTCTGGCTCCCGACGGAGAAGTCCCTGCATATCAACGTCCTGGAGCTCCGTGCAGTGTTTTGGGCCCTCAGGTCCTTCCTTCCGTCCCTCAAGGGCAAGGTGGTGAGGATCTTCACCGACAACACCACCACCATGTTTTACATCAGGAAACAGGGCGGAACCAGGTCCCCAGCGCTGTCCAAGGAGGCGCAGGACCTGTGGCATTGGGCCGTCGCCCAAGGGATTCTTCTGGTGCCGTTTCATCTGGCAGGGATAAAAAACACCATCGCCGACTCACTCAGCAGGGAGCTGCGCTCGTGCCACGAGTGGGAACTACGGCAGGATCTGGTGGATCGCCTCTTCCGACGGTGGGGCACACCCCAGATCGACCTGTTCGCGACGGCGACGAACACCAAGTGCCGGAGGTTCGCCAGCAGGTTTCCCCAGACGAGGAGCATGGGCGATGCTTTCTCGTTCCCCTGGGAGGGCCTGTTCCTCTACGCGTTCCCTCCCTTGCCTCTGCTAATCCGGCTCGTCACCAGCTCAAGAGGTCACGGTGCAGGATGATCCTCGTCGCACCTGCGTGGCCGAGGCAGATATGGTTCCCGGACCTTCTGGACTTGTCGGCGTCCCCGCCAATCAAGCTGCCGGCGGACGCGGATCTACTCTCCAGGGAAGGAGGCGCCATCCTCCACCACGACCCGAAGTCGCTGAACTTGCAGGCCTGGCTCCTGCAGCGCTAGAGTTTGGAGGATACGACATACCGGCCGATTGCAGAGAGGTTCTTGCAAAGGCCAGGGCGTCCTCGACTCTTAAATGCTACGGACACAAATGGAAGAGGTTCTCTGTCTGGTGCTACGCACAGAAGATTAACCCTCTAGGGATTACGGCTCCCCAAGTGCTGCCGTACCTGCTGACGCTGGCCAAAGCTGGTCTGGCACACGCGTCCATCAAGATTCATCTTGCTGCGATCTCCCGATACACCAGAACCACGGGCCGGACGTCCTTGTGGTCTCATCGTCTGGTGAAAGAGTTCATGAAGGGACTGTTCAGATCGTTCCCGCCGGTGAAGGCTCCGGCCCCGGCGTGGGAGCTCAACGTGGTACTGACCAAACTCATGGGACCTCCGTTCGAGCCTCTGCACTCGGCCCCGTTGAAGTTTCTATCGTGGAAAACAGCTTTTCTCGTGGCCATCACCTCCGCACGACGAGTGGGAGAGATCCAGGCCCTTTCCTGCAAGGCCCCGTACTTGACTTTCCACGACACGAGGGTAGTGCTCAGGACGCACCCCTCCTTCATGCCCAAGGTACCGTCGGACTTTCATCTCAACGAACCCTTGGTGTTACCTGTGTTCTTCCCGTCGCCTTCGTCGCCGGCTGAGAGGACTTTGCACTCGCTGGATGTAGCTAGAGCGCTGAAGTTCTACGTGGACCGCACGAAAGGTTTTCGGAAGACGTCACAACTCTTTGTGAACTTTGGACCTGTCAATCAGGGGAAGGCTCTCTCGAAGGCTTCCATCTCCAGATGGCTCTCCGGCTGTATCATGTACTGTCACCGGTTGGCAAACCGACCGCTGCCTGGCCGTCCGAGAGCCCATTCCACCAGAGCGATCGCAGCTACCACGGCGTTCCTATCTGGTGTGCCCCTGCTGGACATATGCAGGGCTGCTACGTGGAGGTCGACGCACACCTTCACGAAATTCTACTGCGTCGACCGGGATTCCAGGGAGGAGTCCAGGGTCGGCCAAGCAGTGCTGCGCAACCTGTTCGCCTGAGGTGAGCCTGGTGAGGAGGTAAGATGCTTAATGTTGAGTTGATGTGATGCTTAATGTTGAGCCTTTGCCACCTCCCGTGGTTGTGCATGTGTGTACTGCTATGTATTCTTTATTCATGAGCATGTGAATCCATGCCAGACCCCATGCTGGAGAAGGAACAAGTTACTTACCTGTAACTGTTGTTCTCCAGCATGGGTCTGGCATGGATTCACATGCGAACCCTCCCGCCTACCCCTCTGCGGCTCTTCACTTGGTCATACTGCCACTTCACGTGCTTCCAAATCTGAAGATGGCTGCCAGAGGCGGTGCTTAGGTAGAGGGCAGTCATTGGCTGTGGTCAGTATGACGCAGAGACCAGTGATTGGTTATTACTACGAAGACAGATCAGAAACGAAACTGATACTGGTTTTTTCTTTACCGAGGATTCCCAGCCTGACGACGGGGAATATTCATGAGCATGTGAATCCATGCCAGACCCATGCTGGAGAACAACAGTTACAGGTAAGTAACTTGTTCCTTCTGCCACTTTCTCGTGATTTGCAGCCTCATGCTTCTCCTCTCCTACTGCCACTACAGCCAGACTTCAAGTTCGTATTCCAGCTCCTTCCTCTTCTGCTTTCTTGCTGTGGCCTTTTATGCCTCCCAACTTGTGTGTTAGACTTCAGGTTTGAGCCATTAGCTTTAATTGCCTGACTCCTACAATGGCCGCTAGGCTTAATTGCCTGACTACTACACCTGCTTGCCTCTTCAGTGCTCCTCTTCATTTCAGTCCCTCTTGGATTCTGGGACGTGTAGTTTGTTCTACAAAAGTTAGGTTTTTCTACTTCTACATTAGTTTTAAAGGTAGACGTTATTCCTTTAATATTTTTAACAGAGGGCCTGTGAGATTTAACTTTCACAGAGGAGGATATTGTAGAGAAGGAAACATCTCCCTATCCTTTTACATTGTACCCTTGGGATTGAAGAAGGTGTTTAGTTTGGGATACCGAAAAGGATCTTTCTTTCGGTATCAAACCCCCAGATCTAACAAAAAGCTTACAGCCTCATCAGAGGCTTGATGGTAACACAAATAGCGTTACCACAACTCAGTCCAGCGCTATTAGCGCTGAATCCCGAGTTGCGGTAAGGCTGTAAGTCTCCACTTTTTTAAGAGTCCATAGGACTCCATGGGGCACGCTGGGCGCTATTACTGTGGTGCAATTTTCTTACCGGTAATAGCACTGCAAATGGGCAGAAACTCACCATATTTACCTCCAGCTCAAAGTTGGGCGACTTTCCGCCCAACTCATAGTTAGGCGGGAAAGTAATGCAGCAGTAATAGCGTTACCACTGCATTTTTGCCTCTCCACCCAATTTACGATGAGGCCCTAAGAGACATTCCAATGACAATAATCCATAACCTCTTTAGGCGTGTTGGGAAAAATCATCCCGTTAGAGGACAAATAGCGCCTCTCATCCCACGGAATCACCCTGATTCCTGTCTCCTCCCAGGTGATCCTTGCGCAGTACACCAGCACCAGGGTTGGGCTCAGGAAGTGTATGCCTTCCCTGGGCCACCTCACTTCCAGCCCCCTCCCTTTTCTTGCTTCTTGTTGTCCCCACCTGTTTCTCTAGCCTCGATGCCACTCCACTCCTGTCCACGCCCCATTCCCTTACTGATCTCCGTCGCCCCTGTCTGAATTCCAGCTTTCTTCTCACCCTCATCTTCCCCAGATCTTCTCGTGTTTATGCAGCCACCCCCTATTTTTGTACACCAGTTGGTACCATCCCTTTATGCCGTCCATTCCCGTCCACCAGGCCGCTATAGTCAGGGCCTCCGGTCCCATAAATCTTTCCGCTATGGCTCTTTTGCCTAATATGCATGCTGTGTTTAGGAATATGTTAGCATATCTTTCCGTCTCCATGTTTGTCCATATTCCCAGCATTGCACCTCTAGGATCCAGCTGTAGTGTGTAGTAATACTGAGGACAAGGAACTAGGAGACAAATGGGAGGTGGACCTGGAATCTAGCTCCACTAATATGATCAAGCTACTTATAGAACACACAGATAGAGAGCCGAAAGTTGATTGCTACCCATAAACAAGAAATAGCGGAGATGCGTTGTCATGATGCCTACCCCCGGGGAACCAGACCAGGTCCAGCAACCCCAGAAGCAGGCATCACGTTATTTTGAGCAAGCCCAAAAACCCCTGCTCGGGGCTGTTTGGGTGCGGTCCTGGCGCCTATGGCGCCAGGCTCATATGGAGTCAGTCCTGGCGCCCATGGCGCCAGGCTCATAGAATAAAACTTACCTGATGCAGACCATGCTGCAAGCTTACCAGATGCAGACCATGCTGCAGAGCTCCAAGCCAAATGAGGCTTGGAAGGGACTATTTTACCTAGGGACTATTTTTTTACTCGGGTGGGGCTGGGGAGGAATACTTACCTGGGACTACTTTGGAGGCTATTTAAACCACGCCTGAAGAGCAGCACACGCTTCGCGTTATTCTGCCTCCAGCAGCGTAACGCTCACCGTGTCTGCAAGCCTGCATCCAGTCTTCTGCCACGCCCGCCTAGAGTCTGCAGCTCCTAGAAAAAGGGAGGAACAGAAGGAGAAGAGGTTACAATAAGAGCAAAACCTTTGATCTTTACCTGAATTCCAGATCCACCGCGCCCTCGAGCTGGAAGAAAGAAGCATTATACACCTGCTGCTGAACTCACCGGCTTTCGCAGCATCCTCACTATCCACCGCATCCTTCTACACGTTCCCGCCGCACTCTGGCACCTAAGGGGAACACAAGAACAGCAAAGGTGAGCCAAGGGAATAAACAGAGGCAATAGTAACTACCCCCATAGACTTGCCTGATTACCACCGGGGGTACTATTCCTCTTCACGGGTCGGGGCAGTCTCCATTGCATCCTCGCCGTACCCCGGCCCCTAAGGGGAACAAAAGGACAACAAGGTGAGACAAAGGGACAAACAAGGGGAACTCTTCTCACCACAATAGACTTACCTAATTTTACCGCCGGAGGCATTATTCCCCGAACTTCATATTTTCTCTCCACACCTGAATAAGGGAGCAAGCAACAGGTTACATTCTGGCCTTATTTTATTGAACTGTGTAGGATAAGCCAAATCCTTACCTGAACTTCGTCAGCTACCACGAGGAACTCTTCGCTGGGGTCAAGCTGCAAACTGCAAGGAATCGGACAAGAGTGAAAGTCAGACGTGAACTCTTACGAACTACATACCTTTCGGAGTCAATATTGTTCTGGAACTCACCAATTCCTTCGAGCCAGTGAAGCAACTGGTTATGAATGCACCCCTGCGCTCTATGCAGGATGGAGAGCTCATCTTTTCAAACCATCAGGTGAGACTATAAGAGGGGACATCAAAGGTGATCTGTGGGGAGAACAGCAGAGGTGGGGGGATTTACGCTCAACTCCATGGGTGGTTAATCCCCTTTCTCCATTTGCAGAAGAATATTCCTACGGGCCAAGCAAACGAAGCTAGGTGGGCCAGTCCAGTCCGTCATCTCGGCACTACGCGTCACATTGGTGGAGACCGCAGCTGTCCAGTTCAGATCGAAGCCTCTGTGGGAGCCAGGTGAGCGTAACATGCCAGCACCAGATGTAAATAAAGACAAATACTATAGAACACCCAATACTATTGTCAAATAACATCAAGATTAAATCAAAATGTGAAAAAACCTGCACATTTTTTAGAGACGAGTATGGCTTCCGCTTGGACAGGGTCTACACATTCCAAGCTAAATATGACGATACTACAAGCACACCTTGCTCACAAGAAAGTTCACCAGCCACATCTCCTGTCAGCTTAGACTCAGAAGCCGACAGTGCAAGACCAAACGCTAGCAACACTAAAGAGACACCAACACTAGGACACTATAGAAAATGGAATTTCTTAGTACACATTTCCAGTTACAAACCGTGCAACAAACGCAACAATAGAAGACATATGGCACAATAGGCTAAATCAGATGGCCTAATAGCTATTCAGGATAAGAAACTAGTCATTGAACCTACTAACACCACACTTTGTATGATTATTAATGCAAATGATGTTATGTAATTATGAGCTTAATCTGTAAAACAACTTTAGCTTAAATAAATACATAAGACTTGTCTTATTAATGATACACCTGAGAAGCGTTTACAATGGGGGTCTACTTCTCACAATATTTTTTAAGGCCTAGGTTGTGGTCTTTCCCTCTGGTGAGCAGCTCTCTGTATTTAATAAAAAGGAACACTCAAGCAAAAAACACTTAGCGATAAGGTAGCCTGGCCCTAACAACTAAAACAACCACAGGAACAAGGAAAGTTGACAAAAATATGAATCTGGTTTTAAAGTTAAGGAGTTGTTCCAACAACAGCAATTTGTGCACAACCTCTGTGCCACCACTGATGGTTAAAAGTACTGACCAAGTGAATTCAATCGCTAAGTCATCTTTTTCTAAAATATATAAAAAAGAACATGTCCACTAATGTACATGCCATATGTCCCACAAACATTTCCCTTCTCCGCCTCCTGACCGACCACTGTGAAACTGGGAATGAGCACCCAGCCTTTCTAGCATGACCTTTCCACTCATCTCGCCCTTCAGGCTCCCTGTCCGACCGCCGCCTCCCACCAAACAGCTTTACAAAAGGAACTTCCCCCTCTATCTATAACCAAATATAAAAATGTGCAACATAAAGGGCCTCTCCTGCACAAAAAGCAACTCTCTCTGGTATGAAGGATTCTGTGTAGCAGGGGACTTCATTCAGTCACCCTTCTACCACTTTGGCCACCTTCTTCCGGCTTTGCTATGTGTGTAGGTATGATTACATCTTTTTGGAAACCTTGTGCATCATCAATGGATTCATCTTGGATAACCGGCGACTCGCCACTCTGCTTCAGCAAGGCTAGACTATCCTGAGGTGCAATAGTTGTATGTGTCTCCCCTGCATATTGGAATTGCAGGCCAATTGATTGAGTCCGCCTGTACCAGATCTTCTTTCTCAGGAGCAGTTCTGTGGATGGTTTAATCGACCTTCTGTGTTGTGTGAGAAATCTGAAGGTGTCTAACCCGCTAGTTCCCGGGGATCTGTCACCTAGGTGGCCAGAACACTGCCATCGCTTTTGTATCCAGTTCCTAGGGGTGGACCAGAGCGGGAGGATTACCTGGATAAGAGGTCTTAAGGGAGTGGAAATGGGACACTGGATGGTGAGATGCGGTATCACCTTCACCTTCCCTGTAACACCTTTTCCCCGTCCTACCAGGTAGGATACCTAGGAACTCAACCCCCACCCTTTCCCGACACAAACACTTTCTCACAAACAGCTCACCATGAGCGACAAAGGACTAACACCAGAGCCGTATACCTGGCATGTCCCAATACAATGGTCATGCAAGGTTAGGCAATTACTGATCACTGCACACACCTGACTTCCATCACACTTCCCCACACGGATAAAAGGCGGAGCACAACACTACACTCTGAGTGAGCCAGAACACACGAGGAAACAGCAGTTCCAAGATGGCAGTTTGATACGAGGAGAAAGACAGCAAGACCAGAGAGGGTTGCACGGAGGGAAGTGCCCTTGACCTGTAAAGACTGTTACTTTCGTGAACCTTGGAAAGTAAGAAACCTAAGATCAGGAACGAAAGTTGATCAAACCTGCACTGTGTGTCGGAGCTACCTGGGTCTCTCCCGTGTCGATACCCAGGCCTGGAGAAGCAATTGTCGCCGTGGTACTGTCCTTGGCTCCTACAATAAAGCAGCGTCAGTTAAGACAGCACAGTCGGTGAGTCGGAGAGACTGATACCAAACCAGCCTATGTTTTGAAACAAGGTTGCAAGCGGCAACATTGTATGAGGATAGAGACAGAGAACAGTGTGTAAGACATTTGTGATGAGCGACACAGATATAATTGGAAACCAAAGGAGTGACTGAACTTTGGGAGGCCAAGCAAAGATACCGTAGACAGAGTGGTCCGGCATCACGTAGGTGCTCATTCAAAAGTCTCTGTTAGGTATCCAATTGATGCTAAGTGTGAACTTAAGGGAATCTTGAGATCGAAGTGGTCCTGCAACTGGTCAAGCTAAACCCTGTGCTCATTCAAAAGTCTTCGATGGTTAAAAATATACTGTAATTGGTCTGAGCCCAGCTGAGGGAGACTTATTGGGTAAAAGAAAGGGATTTGAGCCCGGCTGATGGGGATCCGGGGTGAACCGTGAGTCACTCAAGAAAGAATATTCTCTGAACATTATAATAAGGGGATCTGAAACCGAAAGAGGGGGATCCAATGTTAAACTTTATTTTCTTTTAACGGGATCTGAGCCCAGCTGAGTGGGATCCAGGATGAACACCCAAATTGAATCCTGGTAAAAGGAAAATAACTTTTTTGCATCTTATTTGTTTTTACATCAAACCCTCTGAGTCAGGAGACTTTTAAGAAGTCAAGAGACTTGGACACAGAAGGTCCTGATGCTGGTAACTGAACTATATCCTCGTGCTGCAGTAGCCAGAGTGTGTGCTTTGCTCAAGTAAACCACCTTGCCCCGTGCTGAAAACGTGGGGAAGTGAGGCCAACGGCCCAAACATCTCGACATATCATCTTGCGAACATTTCTTTCTTTTTCATGAACACTACCCCACACTATTTGTAAATTATCGGTAAGGATTGGCAATAGGCTTTTTAGTATAGGCCCTTTTATTTTGACAAGACTCCACTAGGACTGCATTATTGTTATTTGATGATCGTAGCTTGCTCCCATCCATAGATTTAGGTTTAGATAGGTGTTTATCATACCCTTGAACGGTGGTCACTTGTGTCTGTCTTACTGTTGATACCATGCCCTCCTTACAGTGGGAACATTGCAGGTGAAACATCTTGGAACATGTGGACTTTGCTATCTCTAGAATTCTTTTTGCTGTCCGCCATTATGCCACCAGAATTCTTTCTTTCGTATGTAAGTTATAACGTTTTACTAGGATTTTGATAGCTCTCAGTAATGTTCCTGCACCAGCATGATGTCAACCAACCCTATTTAATCTGCCCATTTTGTATGTCGTATCCTCGGGGTATTTGGTGATCGTAGTAGGAAGAGCAGTCCCATGCTTTCTAAAATGTCTGAACCTTCAGCCAAGAATTTTATGAGAAGGTTCTCTCTGTGAGATCTATTTTCCAGGTTCTCGCGTTTGTCAGTTAGAATCTCTAAAGTATCCCAAAGGGTAGCTATCTCCGTTTCCACTTCGAAGTAGTCCTTTTTTTTTTCAAAACGTTTTTATTTGCATTAAAAAAAATTCCAACATGAGGGTTTCCCCTTCCCCTCGTGCCCCTACCCCCCTGCCACCTCCCTCTCCCCTCCCTGATCCGAGTACTGTCCTTGCTCTGGGACTGCTCCCCGGGATGGTCATGGCATTGTATTGACTTTTTCCTCTGAATCTTCCTGTGTGTTCGATCCCTGCTACAAACCTTTCAAAGATCCCCTTCCCCTGGAGGTTCTATGATCCCCAGGAGGCTCGTGGACTTAAGGCACCATGCGCGACGTGCTCCCTCTCATAAGTATCTCAGTAACCATGACCAGCCTGTGCAGAATCTGTTATGTTCGCCTTTTATGGAACAGGTAAGCCATTCCATCGCTACGAGTGACCAGATTTTCACTATACACTCGTGGTCCTGTGAGGGGTCCTTTGCCTTCCAATTGCACGGAACGAGTGCTGCTGCCATCATCATAATGACATAGTTTGCCGTTTTACTTCAAGGTGATGTGCTGTAGTGCCCTGTTGAGTCCTATCATAGCTAGGCCCCTATTCCCTCCAATCTTTACCCCTAGGACTTGCTCAATTGCTTCGTGGATCCCTCCCCAGTAGGTGTCTATTTTTGGGCATTCCCACCACATGTGGCCCCAGGTACCCTTTCATCCGCATATTCCCTCCAGCAAGGTTGTGAGGTCCCCAGGTATATTCTATGTAGCCTGACTGGTGTAAGGTGCCACTGGAATATTAGTTTCAGCCATAGCTCTCTAATTTCGAAGTAGTCTTATATCAGCTTCTCAAGCACAGACTCTTTCTCCTAGGACTAAAATATCAGTCTTGTTCTCCATGATGGCTTTATTGAGGCCCCATCTGAAAAACACAATTTCCTCTTTCAGAAGAGATTTTAGGTACTCCTTTAATGGTAACAGCAAGGATTCCAGTATTTCCTTGGCAAGAATTGAACAGCCCTGGACAAAGGTGCAGGATTCAACACTGCAGTTACCGATGAGCTTCCAGCTGTGTCCAGTCCCTTCCGCTTCTCTTCTTAACATGACTTTTGAGTTGCTTTGCCATTACTATTGCTCTAACTGGTAATAGGTACAAATCACAGCAGCCCTCTGTTAATCAGCACAAATACATGGCAAGCATTGATTTTGGATGAGGAAAATGCAGTTATGTACTAAAGATGATGATAACAACTGTAAGGCCAACTGTATTATGCATGGCTTCAAGAAAGCCAGCCAGAGTGATTGTGGGGGTCTGCGGCTTTGTTTTGCATAAATGTCATAAAGTACACTTGCTCCAGGCACGTGAAATTCCAATTACCCCATCTCCCACTTCTTGCACCAGATGTGCAAGAAGTGGGAGAAGTTGACGGTATGACAGAACTAGATGTTGCTTTCTGGAAATTAGATATTTATTTTGAACCCAAGACAAGTACTATCCTTGAAAGATACAGAGAGTGTGGAGGAAGTTGTGATGGCCTTGAGACATTTAGCTTTGTCATGTAAATTCAGGGATTCTTTTGATGAACGAATAAGGAATCAGTTTATGATCAACTGTCGAAGCAACAAAATATGTGACGAACAATGGTTGCGAGATGAACCCTCATTGGATGAGGTGATCAACATAGCAAAGAGAGTAGAACACTCTCTGGGATGCGTTGCAAAATTGTCAGAGAAAGATGGCAATGAAGGGAAAATAGAATTGCTTATTGTGTAGATTCGAAACAGAAGAGAAAAGTGAAGCAAAAACTGTATAAAAGAGAGAAGGAGAAATCAGAATTTAAAAAGGATACATGTAAAGGAGAAAGAAAAGAAGAAAAGAAAAGTCTATGTTTTAGATATGCAAGTGGTTCACATGTTGCTGCATCAGTAGTGTGTCCTGGAAGAAGGGCAATATGTGCAAAATGCAAAAGACATGGGAATTCTGCTGTTGAAAAAATTACCAATCTTTCCAAAGAAGTGTAATGGTAGTAAATGATGAAGTTGTGTGTTAAGAGGAAGAAGAAAATCCAAGGATGGAATGGGTCATCGTTAATGTGATAAATGATGATAATGAAATGGGAGTGTGAGGATTGATATGCTGTTGTGAAAATAAATGGGTGCGATATTAGAATGACAGCAGATTTTGGTTCTAAAATGTCATTAATGTCCAAGAAGGTATTTGAAGAGTATAGGCATGGGGATGTGAGGAACTTAATCGAGCCAGACATTAATCCGGGGGGCTAGAATGAGGATCGGATTGAACTTCTAGGGCATGTTGATGCAGATTTTGAATTTAAGCAAAGATATGCTAAAGGAAGGGTCTACATCACTAAAAAAGGGAAGACTTTGTTTGGTTGGAGGGATCTTAAAAGGTTGAGGGTAAGGTTGGATCCCAAGCAAGATGAACAAGTGATGCACGCAAATAATTTGCAGTGTGTGGCGGATAAGTATGAGGACATGTTTAGAAAAGAAATTGGTAAGGTGAGAGGTATTCAGCATCAAATTTTGGTAAAGAAGGGACAAATCCCTGTTTCCTTTTGTTTTGAGAAAGGAAGTGAAGAAGGAACTTGATAAACTATCTAAAATGGGTGTGATTGAGAGAGCTGGTGGAATGGAATAGATTTCTCCACTAGTGTTTGGGAAGAAGCCGTCCAGAGACCTAAGGTTGTGTGTAGATCTAAGGGAGGTTAATAAAGCAATTATGGTGGATAGGCATCCATTACCCAATATGGGTGAAATGCTATCGATGGTTGGACAAGGGAAGGTTTTTTCAAAATTGGATATGGCATCCACGTACCATCAGATTGAACTTGAAGAGAAAAGTAGAAAATTGACTGTGTTTATTACGCATGAAGGGGTATTTCAATACAAACGCATGCCATTTGGACTTGTTCCTGCATCTTCAGTTTTTCAGAAGGTTATGGATAGGTTGTTTGGGAAAGTAACTGATGTGTTTTGTTTTCCAAGATGACATATTAGTGTCTGGAGAGAATGTGGAGAAGCATGATCAAAGGTTGGATGAAGTGTTAAGGATTTTGTGTGAGAGTGGCATAACACTACACTAAGGAAAGAAAAATGTGTATTTCGTTGTGACAAGGTAGAGTATTTTGGACATGTGTTATCGGACATGGTGACTGCTATAAAAAGAGGTTGTGGATCGTAAGAATAAAAGGAACTTACAGTCTTTTCTTGGAATGCTGGAATTTTATCAAAAATGTATAAAAAAATATGCAGGAAAAGTTACGAAGATGAGGAAGTTGTTGAGGAAGAACAAAGAGTTTGTGTGGAGTAATGCGTGCCAGAATATATTTAAGAGGGTTAAAGAGGAAATAAGTTTGGCGGAGCCTTTGAAGAAATTTCATACGAGGAGAAGGTCTGTAATCACTGTTGATGTTAGTGATCTGGGTCTTGGGGCGGTCCTGTCCCAGGTTAATGAGAAGGGAGATAAAGAGATTATTACGCGCGCTTCTAGAGCATTGAGAGGTGTAGAATTGAGATACCCAGTTCTGGAAAAAGAAGCTCTAGGTTTTTCATGGGCAATTGAGAAATTCAAAAGGTTTGTGTGGGGTACACATTTTATAGTTAAAACTGATCATAGACCATTGAAGTGAATTTTTTAGAAAAAAGGATTAGACAAAGTATAGTGTCATAGTTTTGAAGTGGTGGTCATATCGGGAAAAGAAAATGTGTTTGCGGATAGTATGTCAAGACTAGCGATGAAGGAAAGTAAAGAGGCTCAGGTTGAGGAAAAATAAATAGTGTGTTCCAATACCAAAAATGCAGTGTGCAAAGAGGAATGGGTGAGAGCGTTAGAAAACAGAATTGCTGTCAAAAGTGAAAGTGCACATTCAAAGTTGTTGGCCTAGAAAAAGTGAATTGGATGTTAGGGAAAGGCCATTTTGGGAAGTTAGAGGGGAATTGCGTGTGGAGGATGATATTATATTTCGATGGGGTAAAGCAATAGTTCCTGAAGGGATTCACAGCAGGATGATTGACATAGCCCATAAAGGTCACATCGGAATTAGCAAGACAAAGGAGGTATTGAGAGCTGATTATTGGTGTCCTGGATTTGATAAGGAGGTAGAGAAAAGATTGAAAGGATGTGTGGAATGTGCAGAGAGTGGTAAAACGTTAGTAGCGAAGAAACAGCCCATGATATGCAGAGAGTTTCCTGAAAGAGTGTGGGAGGAAGCAGCTTTTGACATTTTGGGACCCCCTTGAAATAGGTTATGGACAAGGAAGGTTTATACTAGTGATGGTTGATGCATTTTCTAGGTGGTGTGAGTATAAAATAGTCAGAGACATTGATGGAGGAAGTGTTGTTAAGTTGGTACCTTAAGTATTTGGGAGAGAAGGTTTACCCAAATATATATTAATGGACAATGCGTTTCAGTTTACCGGAGAATGTTCTAAGGAATATGTGAAAAATGGTGGTATAATACATGAGAGGATGGCATTATACCATCCTGAACAGAATGGTCTAGTGGAGAGGACCAACAAATGTATTATGGAGGGTATTCGACTGGCAAAAGCATGTGGTGTGAGTAGGAGTTTGGCAATAGAAGAAACAATGGGAGCATTGAGGATGGCTCCACATTCCGTAGCTGGAGTTTCGCTGTTCGAATTGATGAGAGGGCAGAAAGGGAGCTGAGACAGGTTGTGAAATTGAGAAATTAAGGAGGCATCTCAAAAAAAAAAGAAGAGTATGTTATGAGAGAACATGTGAGGAGATGTGGTAAAGAACTCTGGATGAAATGTGGAGATTATGTAAGGATTAGAAAGGCTGTGATTAAGAGAAAAGGAGATTCATTGTATTCAGATCCTTTGCGTGTAGTGGCGGTATTGAAGGGAGCTGTGAGAGTATGTGGAGGACAGGTGTGGAATACAAACAGGGTAGTAGTGGTGAGAAGATCTGGTGGAGAATAAGAAAAGGAAATATGTTATGAAGTTGTATTTCACATGTAAATAGTTATGATCCTGTTTGTCATTTATAGAGAGCAGGACTACTCTTATGTATAATGTTTTGTAGCTCTATGTGGAATGTTATACTGTAATATAGTTCTGCATGATGTCATGGAATGTTTACACTTAGAATCATTCTGTTACATTTTGTCTTGCTCAATGAGATGTAAGGAATAAATATCCTTTTATTATACTGAAACTCGAGTGGAACCTTTCTTCAATTATATGAAAGATTGTATATGATATGTGATATATTCTGATATTTTTGATATATTTAAATATTTTAATATACATTGAACGTTTTGTGTAATGTTTTATACTGAAACACAATAAATACATAATAATAATAATAATTACTGGCAACTAAAATGTTGGGTTATTCAGGATCACAATAAGACGGCGCAATGAGATCCTTGACTGTATTTGAAAATATAATATTCACCCCCACTGAGGCCGGAGGTTTTGTCACCCTACTATACAGCTGCCTTATGGCAATCCCACCGAAAACCCACGTACCTGCACCGTAGCTTGGAATGAAGATCTCAGGGAGGCACTTAATGAGAGTAGCAGGACCAAAATCTGGAGATCCGTACAGAAGACCACTACTAACATGCAAAATAAGGAGAAAGGATTTGGATTTTTAGCAACGGCTATTTAAATCTGGTAGAACAAGGCACACAGAAAATGGAAACAACGGCCATGCTGGAGAGGGGGTGGGGGGCTAGGCACATATCTGCACATTTTGTGGAACTGCCCTAAATTGACACACTACTGGAATAAGCTAGTAACATTGGTGAATTGTATAGCTAACACAACATTTCCTGTGGAAATCCCTACCTGCTTACTGGGCACTTCGAAAAAATAAATGTCTGGTTAATTCCCATGGTATGAGCTGTATGGTGAGAGCTATGTTCTTAATGGGGAGGATTTCCATTTCTGAAAAGTGGAACATCAGCAGAATGCCCACTATCAAAGACTGGCAGACACACGCTTGGAGCTTACGTCTGAGGGAGAAGATATCCTACACTGTTTTTTTAAGAAGTGGTATCCCTTTCTGAACAAGGAGTATACGTGCCAAACATGCATAAGATCATTGGGCCTGTTGGACTAGGTATAATAAAGTTAAAAAATAGAGGGAGAGGCAGAAACCTATATAGGATATGGCCTCCCAGGAATACTAAGAGAGGAGGTATCCCCCCTCAGATCTCAGCATGTAATTTATAGATAAGGTAGCCACTAAGGATTACAAGTATGATCAGTTTGGCCTATTTAAACTACCCTACAGGTTCCCACTTACATTGTGACCCAAATACAGATACGGGAAAGTAGTTTCTTTTGGTTTTGTCTCAGTTTTTCTTTAAATTCTCTTCAAGTTATATAGGTTTCCTTGTGAATGGTCCTGACGACCTGAGCGATGGAATTCTACATCAGTATCACTCTTGTTATAACTGCACATTTCAATAAAAAGATTTGAACGCAATCAGCCTTGCATAAGTAACCAGGTGGGTGCAAGAGATTTTCAAGATCAGGATTGTCTAGAATTGCAATGGCGAGGCACTTCACTGCTCACGGCCAAGAAGAGGAAAACTAACTGCTGCAATGACAATACATTGAGTCTCTCTGATAGAAGTAAGGTAACCCATAGCACAGTCTCCGCTGATGATGTAGGTTTAGAATTAGAACAGATGTTGACCAGTTAAACAAAAATCAAATAATACACTAAAAGTATCTAGCACACACTAAATGCTGATCGGTACTACATCTAAACAGGAAAATCTCGTCAACTAGTCACCAATATAAGGACAATGTTGGAGGAAGTGATTTAGGAAGAGAGCTATAATTAATTTTAGGCAAGCTGTTTCAAACTATAAAATACCAAGAGAAGAAGCAGTGTCAGTGCACTCTGGGTAAATTAATTCCATGTTCCATTGAGGAAGGAGTTTTCTCAATGATGCAATCAGTCCTGGAGGTTTCTGTTTTGGTCAGCAGGGAAAGGGGGCAGTGCTAAAGCAATTATTGGCAAAACGTCGAACATGTATCCTTTTCTTACAATGAGCAAAACCCAAGAAGCCATGAAGATAAGTTTTAATAAGGGCATGGCTGCCTCCAAAGTCGTGTCCGGATTCCCTGAATGGGGAAATACCGGGCCATTCTGACTTTAGAGGGACCAGTATTTCCTCCTTCAGGGAACCCGGACCCGGTCCTTCCCCATTCCCATTCGAGCCCCCACAGTTAATAACGGGCCAGTTATTAGCTCCCTGGTCCCCTCGCGGGACATGCTCTGGAAGTTTGGTAAAACCAGACGTCCAGAGCGGGTCCCGAGAGGGAACCTCGTAATAGGGCGGAATGGGATTGACAGCGCCGGCACCATTGTACCCTTCTTGTAATGAGGCCCCATGTCTCTGTATATAATACTTTCTTCTTTACTTCGACTTCCAACAAGTGCTATATATTTTGCACTGTTATGTTCACTCTTCTGCTGTAATAAATATGCAGTTACTTATTATAATTAACCTTTATGTTCCATCTGCCATAGCCAACCTTATATTAATTAGAGTAATCACATTCACAGACTAAAGCGAGGCCAGGCAAACATGTGTTGCTCCTTTGTATTTACTTTACCCAGAGGAAGGTGTCAGCTGAGCTTTATCAAGAGGGAGGCGGCAAGCACAGGTGGGAGCAGAGAGTTTACCCAGAGGACGGGCACGCAGCAGGTGCAAGTAGCGCCAACCCAGAGGACGGGGCACGCAGCAGTTGTGGCAGTGTAGTGGTTGTCGGTGGTCGGAGCTGAAGCTTTCACTGTTTTATGTGCAGGTGTGTTGTTGCAGACTAACCACTTTTTCGTGGTTGTATCTCACACCAAACCCCTGATCTCCTAAGACTCAGCCTGACAGCTCGTCCTCGTTATTAAATGAGCTATTAAGTTGACCGTTGGCCCTCGACACAAAGGCCCAAGAGAGAAAGGCCCCTTCCTGTTTGCCCCTGTTCCCCACGGGAGCCGTGGGGGCAAGTACTGTTTGCAACCACACCTAACAGACTCAAACCTACTGTGAGTAGACATTACATCACCAACAGACTACCCTACTGTGTTCACACAAACAATGATTCCTATTGCTTAAATGCCGTACTTATATATGTCAGAAAACAGTCATTTCCCTCTGCCTGCTGTATACTGAATTAGCCTATTTTGCCAATGCTATTGTTTACGCGCTAACACTAACTCCTCCTTGTTAGCTCGCGCTCAGAGAGCCTTTTATCTTAGCTCATCTGTATCTAGAAATAGCCTAGTTCTCATGGTCATTTCATGTATTGTAAAAGCCCATTGGTAATTACCAAAATGTATGTTTAAAGACTATAATTGCCTATTGAAAACATTTATATCAGACAGCATTATATAATTGTTAGAGCCTCCCCCTGAATGAGCCTATCTGTCAGCACTCCTTCAACTCGCTGCCTTAGTATGTTGACCACACCCTACCATCTGAGGAGTACTCTACACATTATACTCACTCTTATCACCATAGCGTTATATGGAAGGATGACACCGCTCTCCTGCCTAGACGCTTCTAGCAACATGATTCGTACTATTACCAACATCACGCCCGACCATCCTACTCTCCACACCATGCATGCACTCACCGATGTACCTAACTGCAGCTCCAGACTCCGCAGACATAGAACGCACATTCTACCCATGATCTTCACCTCCCGCTCCACTCTGGCTACACACAGAAACGTCAGATTAGGAACCCGTACATCTGGTAAACATAAACCTCTGCACCACAGACTGCACACCTTCCACCCTTGTACTAATATAACACCCATTCTTAACACATCCAAACCACCTAATTCCAGGCCTAAAATAACTAAACGGCCACGTCCAAATAGAAACTATGTTGCACCACACCTCAAAGTCACCCTAATTAACGTCCGCTCTCTCACCGCCCATGCTCAGGAAATCAACAATATAATTTCTAGTCAGGACCTAGATATATTAGCCATCACTGAGACCTGGCTACATGAGGCCTCTGGTCCGTCCATAACCTTAGCCGTACCCGCAGGCTACTCTATCCTCAGACAAGATAGACCTAATAAATTAGGAGGGTGAGGTTGCCCAAATCTTCAAAGATACCTGTCATCTCAGGCCTATTCTCCACCCATGGGAAGGTAATGCAGACATACTATCAGCCAAATTGTCTCTCTCCCACAAAAACATGAACAACATTCATGTCATCTACCGGCCCCCAGGACTCCCGGCAGATTTCCAAGGGCAAATCACCCACCTACTCAGCGAAAACATAATACAATCCACCAAAACCATACTCTTAGGTGATCTCAACTTAGGATTCAATGATCCCAATGACAAAGCTGCAATTTCATTCCTAAAGGACCTCACTGACTTAGACTTCTCACAGAAAATTATCACCCCCACCCACTACAAAGGCAGAATTCTGGATTGGTTGGTCGATCATAATTGCAACTCCTCCATCACCTCTAACACCTTCTACCCTTGGACAGATCACAGCTGCATACAATTCACCATCCCCACAGCACCAATTATTAAAACCACCATACACAAATCCGCCACCTTAGTAAGAAGCTCCAAAAAATTAACTGCAGATAACATACGTCCCCTTCTTGACATCCCATGCCTAGCTCCGCCCTTCCCACAAGACCCAAGCATCCTAGCAGATATTCTTAAGGACACTCTTACTAACGCAATCAACACTATTGCACCCCTAGAAGAAAAAAAAGAAAAAAGTCTTTCCACTCAAACTCATGGTTCACAGATGACCTCCAAACCCAACGCAATAACAAACGCCAGGTGCAAAAAAACTGGCAGGCTAACCCCTGCGACGCTACTAAAGAACTATTCAAAGATATCGATAAAAAATACAAAGATGCCATTTTCAATGCCAAATCTCAAGCCTACAATGGTCGAATATCCATCGACAACTCTCATTCGAAAGAAATCTTTACCATCTTTAAGGAACTTACAGTTCCTCCGATCTCCACTGACGAGATTGTCTAAGATGAAGCTTGGTGCAACAGCATTGAAGCCACTATGCTCAAAAAAATAGACCTCCTACAAAATACAATCCTTGACCACTACAATACTCTACCAAAATTGAATCAGCCTACACAAACTTTACCCACTAGCAAAACTATATACCTCCCCAAATGTGCCTTTAATGACGTCTCAGAATCAGAAGTCATAGAAATCCTGAAACACTTGAAACCATCGCTATGCAAAGGCGATGTATGCCCTCCCAAGATCATCAAGGACTGCGCTGAACCAATTGCTCCACTTATTACTGCATTCATTAATGCCTCCTTTAAGACTTGCTCTGTCCCTGACAGCCTTAAAGAGACGTATGTATGCCCCCTCCTGAAAAAGCCGACTTTAGACCATGCTCATCCTAACAACTACAGACCTATAACAACAGTCCCCTGCCTTCTCAAAATATTAGACAAAGTAGCTCACAGCCAAATCCAACTTTACGTTGAAACAAACTCCATCCTAGGAAACAGCCAGTCAGGATTCCGTAAAGGTCACAGAACCGAAACAGCTCTGCTGGATCTAAAAAACCAAATAACCAATATCTTGGACACAGGTAAACCTGCCCTCCTTCTCCTCCTAGACCTCTGAGCGGCGTTCGACCTAGTGGACCATAAAACCCTCACTGCACACTTCACCCACTCAGCACATTTCTCAGACCAAGCTATTTCCTGGATAACATCCTTCCTAGAAGGTAGAGCCATGAAAGTTTTCTCAAACACATCTAATGCAGCACCCACCATCATACACTGCGGTGTCCCACAGGGATCATGTACTGCTCCCACGCTGTACAATCTTTTCACAAAGCCGCTTTTTGATAAACTCAATGCATTTGGGATGGCATATACCAACTATGCAGATGATACCCAAGTGCTCCTTCCTCTAACAGGCTCATATCACAAAGATGCCCTAGCTCTAAAACAAATATACACCACAATTCAAGCGTGGATGGCCACTAATGGCCTCTGCCTTAACGGGGATAAGACGGAGATCCTTTTTCTTGGCCAAAAGTCTACACTTGCTAAGTTAGACAGTCTCTACGTCAACTTCAACATTGACAACTGCACCATCCCAGTCTTATCATCTGCCAAAACTCTAGGTGTCCACATGATGCAACACTGTCCATGAATAAACAGGTCAGCGCCATTGTCTCCGCCTCTGCCTTAAGCACCAAATTCATCAATGCCATCAAACCATTCTTAACCAAGGAAAACTGTCTATCAATAGCTAGAGCTACCATAGGTGCTAAGCTTGATTATTGCAACGCTCTCCTAGCCGGCACCTCTGTAAAAAAACATAAACAGACTTTAAATCACCCAAAATAACTCCCTAAGAGCAGCCTTGAGCATCCAAAAAAGAGACCACATTTCACAAGTAGGACAGTCCGTTCACTGGCTCCCTGTCAAAGAACGTATCACATTCAAGATTCTTACTACAACAAACAAATTTATCCACCGCACAATGCCGCCCTATCAGACACACTCCACAGACCCGTTGCCACCAGACCCACCAGACTATGCTACACCAACCAACTCACTGTACCACGTATTAATAAGGCTAAAGCAGGAGGCATAGGTTTCCCATACCTAGCCCCAAAACTATGGAACAAGCTTCCCACTGCCCTAAGAATAGAAAGTTCTCTCCCTGCCTTTAGAAAAAACCTCAAAACTCTCTTTCACTAAAACTACCACTACTATCTGCTTGACAAACTGTCCATTGCAACTGTAAATTAATCCTGCTTGTATGCGTTTTTATGTGTAACTAAGTTATTGTTCTTTTACTGTAATTAGCGCCATGATGCCCTCGGGCTGCGGTGCGCTTAACAAATACGAATAAATAATGATAATAATAATTGCACACTGTTTCATCTCGCACATGCGCGCACTGCTGCAGTCTAATAATAGTGAGGCAAAAACGTATTTTTCCTACGCACTTACGCGGACGTATGCGCTTCAATCTTCACACTCATGCGCAAGTCTTCCAATGTCCTTTCGGTAGTCAGGCGATAGAGCGCATATGCGTTTCTTCATAAGATGCTGAAATCCAAAACGGTTTGCCGCCACTTCGAAGGTAAACAATGGCGTTCCCTTAAAGTTGAGATGTTTTGCTTGAAATTTTTATTCTGTTTGCTTTCTACTTCCATACGGTTTATACTGTACAATGCGTACCGAGTGTTGGTCGCTGCAGACACCTCACATTGGTTGCGTGAGGTGGAGCGGCTAGATGAGTTTTCAGGACAGTATAAATCAAAGCAAATTACATTTTGAAAGTCCCACGATGGCCACTACATACGCCAGATGGCGGAGCGGCTTCAAGGCTGTAACTGTGTCTCTGTGGGTTGCCAAGCCATATATACAAAGTGCCAGGGGTCTGTCATCTGCTGTCCCGATACTCTTGTAATCCTCGTCGCCAATGAAGAAAGGTTCCACTCGAGTTTCAGTATAATAAAAGGATATTTATTCCATGTTGTGAAGTGCACCGACCCCTAGCTCAGCCTTACATCTCATTGAGCAAGACAAACTGTAACAGAATTATTCTTAAGTGTAAACATTCCATGACATCATGCAGAACTATATTACAGTATAACATTCCACATAGAACTACAATACATCAGACATAAGAGTAGTCCTGCTCTCTATAAATGACAAACAGGATAATAACTATTTACATGTGAAATACAACTTCATAAAAATAATCACATCAAATTATCTACAGAACAGAACATATATAAAATCCTTAAAATCACAGAAGTAGAAATGTCTCAACAGATATTAAGCATCACTTATTTAGTAAAATACTGCTTTCACTCCTATATCTCCAATGACATCACACCAATTCAACAACAAGACTCATTGCATCTAATAACGCTTGTACTCAACGTTCCCATCTAGTAGATCCCGCTATTTCGAATACATTAGAGAGCGACTGCCGGCTCCACCAGCATTTCGTTGTCTAACAGCTTGGAAGCAATCAACCACAGACTATACATATCAGTCTGCAGCTTTTTATTTTGCATATTGCAGCATCTTCTCCAGAAATCATCTGAAGTAATGGTATAAAGTTCAGAAACGTACTTCCCCAATTACTTAGTATAGTGTGGGCCCATTACCAGACAATCTGTCAGCACATGTTTTTGTGTTTCAATGGCTAAAAATGTTTTACATAGTCAGCAGGTACGTAGTTTCCTAGGTATGTTCAACGTTCTACTCAAACTCTCTAGAACTGGTGACCTACTCAGATGCAGTAGTAGTATGAACCTACAAAGATGCTTAGAGGGACAGATGTCACTGAGGAAATTGCTCCCTCTCACCCACTCTAAATGTGTTCCTACATGGCAAATTCTAATCTGATCGTGACCTTGCATGTGCGCTAGATATTCCTCCAATATGCGAAGGAAGTTCTATTGTGGGCTGGTTGAAATTCTGAGTTGTAGTAAGTAAGTAAGTAATTGGTTATTTATAACACGCTTAATACCCAGAGGTTTCTAAGTGCGGGCCCGGAGATCGAACCTGTGATGCTGCGCGTCATCTTGCTTCCAACACGCGTGCGTTGCCCCTGAGCTATGCCTGCGAGGATGCATTGGGGTTGCAAGCAGGTGCTTCCCTGCTCCTATAGAACTATCCAGGACAACATTGCCTCTCACGCTCCCTCCTTGGCTGAGTTCTGTAACCACTCTTTTGCCACTGGCTCCTTCCCATCACCCCTCAAGCACTTCCTTGTGCACCACCTCCTAAAAAAGCGGTCTGTGGACCCTTCCTGCCCAGCTAACTATAGCCCTATTTCCACTAGCCCCTTCTTGGGCAAACGCTTGGAAAAGTTGGTCATCTCCCAACTAATCCATCACACTGAATCTGTTGGCTGTCTCAGCGACCACCAGTTTGGCTTTGCAGCAGCCAGAGGAACCGAAACTGCTCTCCTGAACACCTGTGACCACGTGTTCTCAAATCTCGATTCCAACTCTCCTTCTGTTCTCATCCTCCTTGATCTGTCCTCTGCCATTGAAACAGTCAATCATTCCACCCTTATAAATCGGATCAGCGATATCCTTGGTATCACAGATCGGGCACTCGACTGGTTGACCTCGTTCCTTTCGAACTGGCCCTCCCAAGTGCAACTGGGCCCTTTTCTCTCCTCTACCTCACTGTCTACTTGCGGCATCCCTCAAGGCTCTATCCTCTCGCTGTGGCTTTTCAACATTTACCTTGCCCCTCTTGCCCACTTGATCTCCACCTTCTCTCCTCATTCCAGTGTTATGCTGATGACACACAGTCTGCTTTAAGCTTCCCTCCTCTTCCCCCCCTCCTTCCTCTCTCATTCCAGACTGTCTGACTGCTATTCAGGAGTGGTGTGCTGCTAACGATCTCTGCCTTAATGTCAGTAAGACTGAGATCCTTCTCATTGGGGACTCCTGCACCCTTCTTCCCTCCCACTCCCTGGCCACCCTACCTGGGCCCCCTCACCCTCTTGTGTGGCTAAAAACCTGGGTGTAATCTTCAACTCCTCTCTCCTCCTCACCTCTTACCGCCAACCGGGGCAAAAAGGCCCACTTTCAGCTTTAGTTTGCAAAGGTAGCGGGCGCCCCTCTCTCGACAGAACAAGGCCTGATAACCTGTTCAGTGGTAATTAACCACTTGAGAGTTCGCAGCCACTGCTTTTCCTCACTGTGCCTTTCACAGATGGGAAATATCCATTTGCATATCAGTCTTTGTCCTGCCCAGGGGCAGTCCAGCACCGAAATGCAATGGCAATTCCAACCTGAACGAGAGTACCACCAGCAACCCCATACACGTGTTTCACCCATGTTGGGGATCATCAGTGAGGTGAAGCTGATGCCTCTCTAAGCACAGTGAGAGGGAGACCACATCTGGTTGCCCCCAGGAGACCTAGGGTTACCAATCCCAGGTTCCTTGAAATTTAGTTTGCAAAGGTAGCGGGTGCCCATCTCTCAACAGAACAAGGCCTGATAACCTGTTCAGTGGTTATTAACCACTTGAGAGTTCGCAGCCACTGCTTTTACTCACTGTGCCTTTCACAGATGGGAAATATCCATTTGCATATCAGTCTTTGTCCTGCCCAGGGGGAGTCCAGCACTGAAATGCAATGGCAATTCCAACCTGAACGAGAGTACCACCAGCAACCCCATACACGTGTTTCACCCTTGTTGGGGATCATCAGTGAGGTGAAGCTGATGCCTTTCTAAGCACAGTGAGAGGGAGACCACGTCTGGTTGTTCAGCTTTACCTCTTCAGAGGCATTCTCCTTTTCCTCACCTTCTCCCAGAAACACAATGTTGCCAGAGCCCTGGTTCTCTCCAAGCTGGACTACTGCAACCGCCTCTTCCTTAATCTGCCTCTTTCCTCCCTCAGCCCTGTTCAACTAATCCAGAATAGGACTGCAAGACTTATCCTTGGCCTCAAGCCCATTGACCGCATCTCTCCAGCCCCAGAATCTCTCCACCGGCCCTATGGTGGTTGCAAGGATCAAATTCAAAACCCTCTGCATAATCCACAAGGCTTTCTGGGGCCTGGGACCTTGTTACATCCAACTCTCCCTAAATACCTCCCTGCTAGAGTCCTCTGGTTCTCTGGCTCCATCTCTCTGCAGATCAGATGTTTCTCCAAGCAGAGAGTGGGGGGTATATCCCTTTCTTCGGCAGGAGCCTCCCTCTAGAATGGCCTCCAATTCCCCTCTCTGTCTTGAGCCAGATCTCCTTAAGTTCCGGTAGCTTCTCAATACCTTCCTTTTCTCCTTCTCCTTCCCTCTCCCCGTCCCTTGCTAGTTTCCACCTGCCACTACGACTGGTTGCCTGTGTCCCTTATGAGCCTTACTGGGGCCAGGCCCTCCTTCGACGTGTCATCTCCCCGCACATCGTTTTACCAGCACGTGCCCTCTGGCACCCTTCCCTGTCCAGCCTACTGAGTCCAGTCCACCCAAATCCTCACACTAGTTGACCCCCACACCTGGTTTCTCCAGGCACTTGCCGAGCCCCTTGGGCCAACTCCCTCATGCATTTCTCTCTATCCCATCCCTTCGCCCTGATCTTCCCCCTCCCCGGCACTTCTTGTTACTGTACTTGCACGATCCGAAAGTCAGAAGACCTAGCAAGACCATTATTGTTAATTCTCCACTGTCTCCACCTCCCCTCCCCCTCCCAACCCCCCCTCTTGTCTTGTGGCACCTGGAAACACTTACAATGCACTTACAATTCAAATGTTCAATAAATAAAATAAATAAATAAAAAGGTGCAGTGGGTTTGATGCTAGCACTAACTGGTAGCTACACTGTCCCATATCTGTAATGTGGATTTGGTGGTTGGAAGCTTACATGTACTTAATGGTCTATCCCTACTAGGGATCCAGGGCATGTATGTAAGAGGCCCTTATTCGATTAATGATTAACCCACTTCTGCAGTTTTATCAAGTGGGCTGCTTGATAGTATTTTTTAATGTTTGTGATTATGAGCCCACCTCTGTCTCTAGCTTTACACAGTGTTGTGCTGGGGATTCTGTGGAGGGGACAGCCACCAGGAGTGTTTTGAAAGCGTATAACAATATGGGGAGAAGATTCATTCTTATTGAGGCAATTTGGCCAAACCAGGAGATTGCCTGGGTGGCTATCCAAGGTTCTCAGGTCAGCCCTAATTGCCTGAAGCAGTCCAGGAAAGTTGACCCAGTAAAGTGAGGAGTAATGGGGGTTGGGAGAAGACTCCCAGATATTTAATTGAGCCTCCAGACCAGCAGAGGAGGGCTATTTCCTTCAGGGTGTTTATCGTTTTTTCCCTGGTGTTAATGGTTAGGGCCTCACACTTATACACATTTTATTTAAAACCTGACACCTCACGGAACTCCTACAAAAGCTGCAGCAGACTCTGGAGAGAGCTGTGCGCTTCTGTAAGTGTCAGGATAATATTGTCTGCAAACAAGGCAATCTTATGCTCATTGCTTACATAGGGAACACCCTTGATAGTGGGGTTCATCCTAATCTTACAGGCTAGGATCTCTACCGACAAAGCAATTAATAGGGGCGAGAATGGGCACTGAGAGAGGGAACCCCCACCTAGTCCCTCTAAAGAGGCAGAATCCCTGTGACAAAAACCGACTGGACAAGACCCTTGTAGTAGGAAATGGATAGAGAGCAAACACTGCCTTTATGAACTCTCTTCCTAGGTTGAATTTAGTCATAACTGAATGCAAGAATTACCATTCAACGCAGTGAAAGGCCTGCTTTGCGTCTAGTGCAATGACTATAGCCAGTGTGCAATATATATTGGGCTATCAATCTTTCTCACAATTTCAGATCCTTGCCTCCCCACTACAAACTCTGATTGCTCAGTTCCAGTCATAGCAGGGGTGCATTTGTCTAGACCGCAAGCTGGGACCTTTGCGTACTGCTTTATATCCATATTAAGCACTGCCATTGGCCGATAAGAAGAAGAAGCACATATGGCAGGGTCACATCCTTCCTTATGCATTACAGATTTGTTGGCCTCGCTCATAGAGGTGGAGGCGGCACCCTGATGCCAAATTCGATTGAATACAATGTAAAGGGGCTCCAGGAGTTTATCCTTGAAAGGCTTATACTATTGTGAGGGTAATCTGTCCACCCCTGGGGCTTCCTCCATTTTCAGGGAGTTAACAACTTGCAGAATCTCTACTTTTGTTATATCCCCATTTAGGCAGGCTTGTTGCATGTCTGTAAATATGGGGAGTGAGCAGTCACTTAGGGCACTTTCTTTCTCCTCTGCACCGGGGAGACTGCGAAATAGAGGGATTTATAGAAACGGTCAAACGTTGCCAATTTCTTGCGTTTCGAGTACACCATCCCTTCTCCCTCGCTCCATAGCCCTATAATATGCTCTAACCCTTTTTCATTTTCCAAGCCAAGATCTTTCCAATTTTCTTGTCACTCTCAAAATACCTCTGTTTGGCCCTCAATAAAGTGAGATCCGTTTTGTATTCCTCCACAAATCTAATTTGCAATCTAGTACTTGGAGGTCTCAGAAGGCTGTGTGCCAGCCTGTTTATCTATATGTCTTCTCGCTCCCCCCTAGAGGGCACGTGTCTGTTCCCGCCCTACTTTGATCATAAATACCACCTTGGACATCAGAATGCCTCTTATGTAGGCCTTAAAGACATCCCATGTAATTGTCTCATGTATTCTGACCCACGCATTATCCAGAAAGTAGTTATCAATCGCATTCACAACCTCTTAGAGGATGAGATTTCATTTCCATTGCTTAGGGCTTGCCTCTTGTGATTGAAGATTAATCTTAATCGTAATGGGAGAATGGTCTGAGAAAAGATATCGTCAATTAATACCTCTTCTAGCATATGACACATCCCTTGCCTTCAGAACATAATCGATTCTGGAGTATACATGGTGTGCATGCAAATAGAACGTATAGTAACTCTCCGGGTGGGCATGCCTCAAGGAGTAAATCAGCTCAGGCTCCACAATCTGGTTTTTAAGCTTGAGAGAGGGTTTAGTAGTTCTCCAGTAGGGGCCTTTCGATACATCCCAATTGGGGTCAAGGGCTAGATTACAATCTCCTTCTCAAGTTACGTGCCCAGCCATCAGTAGTTCCCTAAGGATGAAGCATAGAAACACAATGTTTATCTGAATACCATTAAAAAGAAAGATGTTCTCCCCTCATTGTTGTTTTTTTACAGTCTAACAGAAACTGGGAATTACTGCTTATCAGAACCTCTACTCCTCCTCTCTTACATTTAGCCGAGGAGAAGTACTGACAGGGAAAAAATGTTCAGAGTAGCCTGATTGTATCTTCTCTTTTTTAGGCGTGTCTCTTGGAAGCATCTAACATCGACCTCATTTCTGCAGGAGTAATGCCCTCTTCCTTGGGGAATTTAGCCCCTTGACATTATATGATATGAGATTGAATGAGACTCCCACTTATTTGATAGCCTTACAATCCAACGGACGTGGGTGTACCCGTCCTTTGGGGTGTTCCCTGGTCCGAGTTATCCATCAGGTTGGCCAACATATTGTAGGAATTTAGAAGCATGCAACTCTCTAACCCCTTAACCCCAACTGTATATCTGACATAGTACTAACAGAAATAATACAAAAAACAAAAACATTTATAACATTCAACAAGAGAGGCAGGAAAGCAGACTACATCCTCCACTTCTCGTGGTCCCCTAGTGTATCTCTCAGATGGTACATTAGAGATTTGTGCTTGACCCGGGCAGGAAGACATCACTTTCTGTGCTATTTATCGCCCCTGCAGGCATATGTCATTGGGATAAAGTTGTAGGTTCTCCAGTCTTGCTCATCTGCGTTTCCTGAGATTCATCTATTATTTTTCTGGCTCTCTGCTGGTTCTGCAAGGTTTCTGGTTGAACAAACACGTTTCCCCACTGGTCGCCTCTTCCATCTCCTTTCAGTTAATTCTTCCATTTTGAGTGCAACGTCAGTCCCACTGTTTTTGCGGCCTCCACCGGAGTCATAGAGTGCCATTGTTTGCCTTCCCATGTGAACAGTAGGGCACACATGTATTTCATTTTGGAGAGTTGTAGCTTATCTGTAATGTGTCGGAAGCGTTGTCTTTTTGAAGAGTGAGGGCTGCCAGGTCTTGGTAGATGAAAAGCTTCTAATTATGGTAGTTGATGCTTCCTAGCACTCTGGAAGCACATAAAATGTTTTCTTTGGCAGTGTAGACATGGAATTTCATAATAACTTCCCACAGTTGTGTGTAGGGATCTCTGTGCAACAGGCCTTCCCTGTGTATTCTGTCTAGTGAATTGTCCTTTACAACTTCGGGGAACACATCCTTGAACATCTGGAGGAACTAGACCTTGAGGTCGGCACCTTCCGTTCCTTCCAATATGCTTCTAATTCTTAAGTTCTCTCTTGTGTGCCTATTCTCAATATTCTCAATGTGGGGCACAAGCATATTCATATTCGGTTTTGCATCTGCCAGCTCTCCTTGTAAGTTTATGAGATCTTCCTGAAGAAATTGTACTGCGTCCCTACTCTGGTGTAAATCCGTCTCAAGTCACTCGAGAGATCTGAAAGCGATTTCCGAATATGCTCAGTGGCTATGTGGATTTCCATTTTAACTGAACGGGCAACTCCTCCTTCATGCCTCTAAAACACTGCAGGATGTCTTGTTTGGTTAGAGCCAGATGGAGGGCAGTGTTTTAGCCAAGCCAAGTTTATTTCTGATTATGTTTATATGCATAAATTCATCGTAAACTACAAGATAACATACACCATAAAACCTGTAGCATGGATTAATCAAAATAAAACAATAATACAATCTCAGAAAGTCAAGAGAAACAGAGCATCCTTCATATAACAATGTTTCATAGATCCAGTTTTTCAGAACTAGGATGTCTCGACCTGTCAAGCCACAATTTCCTTCGTTTCCACCAAGCATTTTTCAAAAAGCTCACAAATGCAAACATAACAACTGGCCGTGTATTGCTCAATAGGAACAACAATGCCAAACGATATGACCTAATTCCACTTTCTAAAAGTTTCACACGTCCTGCACGTCCCGTCCCATTCACAATTCCTGGTTTTACATCTTGACCATTTTTGTTCTACTTACTCGACTGGCAGAATAGTAAATCTGGTTTTAGCAATAAATTCTCGATGTATAGGGACAGACACCATCACCAGATTTTCTGCTGGTCCAGCCGTGGGCATTAACGGCATATATGCCCTGGCCTGTGTCTTAACCATTGCTGCATCCTCCCCAACTGATGCCAGATAATCAATAGGTCTTTTTTTAATCAAAGTCTTAGGGATATTTCCAATACTTTGATGATCCTCAAAGCACACTAACAAAGAGAGATTGTACATTAGTGGCTTAATATGTGCTAACCATCCTACTTTATTTGAGCCCTTTGTAGCAAACAGATTCAGGATCAAATCTTTTGTCAGCAGGCTCTATTTGTCGGTCCATAGCGTGAACCAAAATAAAATCGGCCTTATAAGAATAGTATCTGAGATATGAATCAGGGCGGCCTCCTTAGCATCGTAAAGACTGGTGTTTTAGCCTTATTGGATGCCTTGCGCAGAGACATGAGATACTGCCCTATGATTATCAGGGTTCCTGCGGTGGGGAACAGTGCTGTGTCTTTGGGAGGGTACAAAGGGGCAGAGGGCAAGGGTGCAGCCCGCAGCGGATTGAGGGGTTCAGTATGATTGCCCTTCCACCTACCATGCCAGGGGGGCCTCAGACAACCCCTCTTAGCAGGCTGGGCAGCTTCTGGAGAAAGCCTGACCTCTTGCAATTGTCTGGAGATGGCGCTTTGCCTGGAGGGACTGTGCCCTTCCATCTGTAGGTCGGGGGGGTGCCTTTAGTCAGCGTCCCAGATACCCTGTGGGTCACCAGCTCTCCAAGGCCTGTCCTAGATCGCCCGAGCCCAACCGTTGAATCGGGTTGGACGCACTGTTCCCCACTGTCTGGGTCGGCTAGGCTTATGGGAGATGACCGCAGCTCTCGCCCAGTACTGCCGAGCAAAGCGCCCCAGAGAGAACTGCCCCGGCTGCGGATCCTGCTCCTTTGTGCGCCTCTCTGTTTAGATCGCTGCTTGCTTCCGGCGCCTGCAGTGAGGCTGGACAAAGCATCAAGCTTACTGGACCTGCCACCTCTGCCCATCAGCTTTGCCCTCCGGCCCGTCCACTTGGGTTGCCATTGGTCGGCTGCTACATCACTCGTCAGGGTTATACCTCGCTCCTTCACTGTCCCCTCGCTCTCTGGGGGTAATTGCTCCAGCTGCAATGCCTCTCCAGTCATTACACTCTGCTGGGGTACCGTCTTCTCCACCCGGGCTGGCCGGAGCAAAGCTAGAAGGTGGCCATTGCAGGTGCCACCGGCCCAAGCAAGGCCTATTTAATAAAGATACTGTTTCTGATCATATTGCTTTATAGTGGGATCCAACATCAAATTCACAAAATAAACGACCTGAAAAAAGCTCTGTCTTGATGGTTTTAGAAGGCAAACCTCATTTAATGATGCCACTTTCAGGGATCTCAGCATCAAATTGCCATAACTATTCACTCATCCAGGCACGGTTGCGAAAGTCACCTGGACGTTTCATTGGTCACGAACAGAGAAGAGGCTACACATAAGAGCTAAAAGCAATTTCTTGGCACTAACATCGGAGGGAAGGTTGACAATAATAGTGAAGTGTATAATATTGGTAAATAGGGTGGCCCTTGTTCTGTTCCACTCTAATCACTGGCTCTGGAATTATGAAAATAAACCTTTTGAATGGATTGTGTCCTTCCACGTATTCCTTATCTTTGATATTTCCAATATCCAGCTTGCTGCTTCGAAAAAAAAAATGTGTCAGTAGAAGGCGCTGTGCGTCGATGACTGGTCGAGTCGATGTCCCTCGGCGGCTTCCGTCGCGGCGTCGAGGTCATCATGGGCATAAGTAGCTCACGCAGCGCCCGTTGCTCAGTTTCGTTTTTCCGCGCTTCACAGCTTCGGTAACGCAACGAGTGGTTCCGTGTATTCATCAAATTTCTTCAAATTTCCTATAAAATTACTTGACTAAATGGCCTCCTCATCGGCTCCATCTACCCCTCGGCCCGGTTTTAAAAAATGCCACAACTGCGCGGCTAAGATATACATGACGGATCCACACAGGGTCTGTCTGTGGTGCCTAGGGGCAGAGCATCCGTGTTCCGAATGCGACGAATGTATGTCGATGACGGCCAAGGCCTTGAGGGAGCGCAGAGGGAAGTTGGAGAGAGGTAAGCCTCAGAAATCCATCATAAAAAACACTCAAGATCACGTTCACGAAGTGGATCGCACCATTGCTCGTCTTCGAGGCATGGCAAGAAAAGGCGCCATAGGTCGCCATCCACTTCTTCATCTAGTTCTCCTGAGAGGGTTGTTTGCCCCTCGAAACACAGTACCCCAGCACAGTGGGAGGAATTCAGAAAGAGTATGTTAGAGGTGTTCGAGAACGCAGCCTTGCCCCCTCGAAGACACCTAGTGGCGATACTCCAGACGAAACACCTGGGAAGCACAGGAGCCGTGAGTCCTCGGCTGTGGAAACTCCTCGAGAGCATGCTAAACCCTTGAGTCAAGAGAAAGCCTCTGTGACGCACAAGAAATTGTCACTATCGACCCATACGGCAAAGCTGAAGAGTGCGTTATCAACGCCCTCGTGCCCTCATCGAAGGAGAAGCCCTCCTCGAGAGACCTCCTCGACGCAGTACATGACAACATCTTCGACGCTTTCGACGAAGACGTCGACATTGGTGTCGATTCCATCGACGACTTTGGAGAAGTCGAAGCCGTTGACAATTTTGTCAAAGCCATTGGCATCACCATCGACGATTTCGACAATTTCGGCTCCAATTATGATGTCTATAACGCTTCTTCCCCCTTTTAAAGGACTTACACACCTCAACCTCGTTCTGAATATTTCAAAACCCTCTCCTCAATCTATGAGGATGCAGAATGATCTGACGAGGAAAGACCTTTTGGACTTGAATATGGGACACCTTCTGTCCCAGAAGAACTTGTGTCAGAAGAATCCTGAATAAAAAATCTGCAGGACTTCCGCATGAGGCAAGTGGCATTGACACTTCCCCTGAAGTTGACTTCAGTAGAGCTGATCCAGGAGATCATGCTGAAGGCAATTATAGACAGCTTATGACTAGAGAGATGGAGTACATGGGATGATCTAGACACACGCCTGTTTTCGAACAGGATGATTTAACTGACACACTCGACAAAGGACCACAGGAAGACCCTATTGTACCATTTCACAAAGCTCTACACAAGAGGGTATCTTCCAACTGGGAAACACCTGAGGTTATTCCAGCAGTTCAGACACTCTATATCTTTCAAAGCATTCAACACCAGAAAGCCTGGAAGTACAGGCTGCAACCTCATCTGGCAAACAAAATGCCTATCCAACAATCCTGCAAGATAGGGATGACAAGAAATATGATGCCATGGCCAAGAAGGTTTTTTCACCCGGTAGTATGGCGTTAAAGTCTGGTAATGCCACATGCACGCTGGCGAGGTTTACCCACACCCTTTGGGATTGCGTTTCAATGGCAGCTGACTATATCCCCAAAGGGGAGGAACCGGATGGTTTCTTGAACCTTATCAAGGATGGAAAGGACGCTATGTGCGAATCCCTCCAGACCGGTCTCGACTCTGTTGACAGCATCAGCAGAGCCATGGCGTCTAGTATGATAATCGGCAGATTTGCATTATTGCGGTAGTCAGGATTTTCCCCAGACGTACAGTCCAGACTTCCCAACATGCCCTTTGACGGTACACATCTATTTGGGAGTAGAGCTGATGAGAGTTTGGAGAAGCTGCAAACTTCTAAGGCGGCAGCCAAATCCCTTGGAGCTGCGATAAGGCAAAATCCAAACCGCCCCACAGGTGCGCCCTGGAGAGGTAGGTCCTGTTGCTATTATTCCTCATTCGAAAAAGGCAGAGGACATCCAGCTCAAACAGGTCAGAGACAATTCCCCCGTGGTGACCGGGGTAGAGGAACTAAGACCGCAACAGCAGGTGCTGCTTTACCCTCAGTCTCTGCGTCAGCTGCCCCAAAACCTCTCTGAGGTCTTTCATCACAAAACAGCAGTAGGAGGCAGGTTGACACAGCATCCGACAGAATGGCAGGCTATTACTTCAGTTGATTGGGCATTGGAGACAGTTGCCCAAGGTTACTGTCTGTCTTTCCAAGAAACACCTCAGAGTCATCCACCGGGGAACAACTCTTTGAAAGGTTCCGGATCCGCTCCTTATGCAGGAGATTTTAACCCTGCTAGAGATAGGTGCTATTGAACCAGTACCTGTAGCGGAGATTACTGAGGGTTGGTACTCCCCATATTTTCTAATTCCGAAAAAGGATGGAGGATTGAGACCGATCTTGGACTTAATAGACTTAAACAAGTTCCTCAGGAAGGACAGGTTCAAGATGGTAACCCTTTTTCAGATTCTTCAGGCCCTCCAGCTTCAGATTTGGTTGGTATCATTGGACCTTCCGGATGCTTACTTTCATGTGCCAATCCAGCACAAGCAAAGAAAGTACCCGAGGTTCGCCTTTGGCAACTCTCACTATCAGTTTCGGGTTCTGCCATTTGGGCTAACCTTTCGGCTAAGTATTGTCTTTCGGGCTGATCTCCACCCAAGGGTCTTCACCAAGTTGATGGCGGTGGTGGCAGCGAATCTGAGGAGGGGAGGTATTCACATCTTTCCCTAGCTAGACGACTGGGTGATCAGAGCCTATTCACCAAACAGGTTCTGGAACATCTTAACAGCACCTGCCACTCTCTCCACAAACTGGGCTTCTCCCTCAAATTCAAGAAGTCGCAAGTGACCACTTCCCAAAAGCTGGAATTCATTGGAGTGGTCCTGGACTTTTCCTTAGGGAAGGCTTTGCTTCCAGATTTGATGGCTGAACATATTTTGCAGATGGTACAAGATTTCAGAAGGCCCAACATCTACCAGTATTCGACTTTCTGAGGTTTCTGGGCCTTACGTCATCCTGAATTTTCCTGGTGCCAGAAGCCTGCCAAAGGATGAGGTCCCTCCAGTGGGCACTCAGATCCCAATGCTCACAATTCGTAGGCAGGATGACAGACCTTCTTCAGGCCCTGAGCAAGGTCGCACAGGATCTCCTGTGGTTGGACTGAGGGGAGAATGTGATGATAGGGGAACCTTCTTAGCAACCCTGGCCCGAGATAACAGTAGTCACAGATTCTTCCCTCACGGGCTGAGGGAGCTCATATGGGCAATCTTATGATCAGCAGTCTTTGGTCCCCATGAGAATCCAGACTACACATAAACCTTTTGGAGCTGAGGGCAATCAGACTTGCACTGATGGCCTTGTTGCCATCCATACAGCGGAAGATCATCCAGATAATGACAGACAACACAGTGGCCATGCAATACTTCAACAATAGAGGAGATGTAGGGTCACTAGCACTGTGCAAAGAGGCAATGCAACTCTGGTTTTGGGCGCTGCAAAACAGGATTTCTCTGCTGGCTGTTCACCTAGCCGGAAAAAAGAGAACGATGGCAGATGCTCTGAGAAGACAGAGCATGGTCTCCCACAAGTGGGAGTTAGCTCAGGAAGCCCTTCTAGAGATCTTCGCCCTTTGGATAACCCCTCAGGTATATCTATTTGTGTACATTATCAACAGGAAATGCAACCTATTCTGCTCCAGGGAATTTCCTCAGAGAGGAGCTCTGGGTGACACGTTCCCACCAGTCCCTGTCATTCCTCATGTCTATGATCCTAATTGCTCCAGATTGGGCCAGCAGGACGTGGTACCTGTAACTTCTAGCCATTCATTTTTGTGAATGTCTTAATACCCAAATTCTGCATCTCAAATGTACTTATTCTATGAGTAACAGGGAAATACATTTTCTTCATATATCACTATCACGAGGACAGAAGATTTGTCATAAAACCCTTCCATAAACCAACAGATAAAAATGGACTGCTACATTACACCAGCCATCATGTTAAACATTTAGAAGATAATCTGCCTTTCGGCTAATTTTTAAGGATGAAAAGAAACAGCAGTAAAAAAGAGACATTTGCGAAAGAAGCACAACTATTAACAGATAAGCTTACTAACAAAGGATACGCTAAAAGGCTAGGCAGAAATAGCATTCAATAACAACATTGAAGCCCTATTGGAAGAACAAGAGCAATTCAATGATGAGACTCCGATGGTATGTGCCATGACATTCATGAACCAGAGATTAAAAATAAAACATATGGGGGCGTGGCCTGAGGCTCCAGCGATGCAAATGCAGCATTGATGTCCTCTGTGTGATGCCCGAAGATAAATTAGTTTATGCCGGTTCATATGCCTCGCCGTAACCCTGGAACTTGAGGGCACAGGTGGAACAGACTGGGGAACACCCAGGCCGAGCGGCTACACCCAGTATCACCAGGAAGAGAGGATAGCTGCTGTGGCGGCTCCATCATGCTTGCCGCAGAGCTTGCCCAATATGGCATCTGCCTGCCGAGAAAGGTGTGTGCCTGTCATCTGACCCCCTCCCCAGACCCACTGCTCCGATGCTGGGGTCACAGGGGCTGAGGTGGTGGCCCTTGGAGTGGAGTGACGGTGAGGAGCTCTGTCCCTGCTGCACTGCTGTTGGTAGGCTGGGCAGCCTCAGCCCGGAGGGAACATCACTCTGCGAGCTTCGCCCCTCGGGTGTTCTGCGGGGCGGCAGCAACGTCCCATGGAGACCCGGAAAGTAGGAAGCAAGGTGAGCGAATCCCGATGTCTGGGCAATCCTGCCTGACTGGGATGGCATCAGGCAACTGAATCACAACCGCTCGGGGGCCGCTGTGGGAATCCACCATAACTGCTGAGGACCTTCCCCTAGTAGACCAGCTATCGGGCTCCCAGGAGGCTGCTGTTTGGAGGGGTATGTGAGGAAGCAGCCTGGAGCTCTGAAGGAGCTCCCACATGTTGGTCCTTGGCTGTGAGGTGTCGAATGTGGATCAGATTTGATTCTAGGTGAGCAGAGTGCCGGAAGCCCCGGGCGCATTGGCACTCCACCATTCGGCTCTTCTTGGTCAAGGCTGTATCGAACTCAACTACTGCTGGAGTGGTCATTGCCTAGCGCTTCTAATCTCATGCGTGAGGAAAGCCCCCGAAAAACTTTTAACCATTGCCCTCACCCCTATCCCCCTGGCACTTCTCCCCTCCCTCCCCCTGAACTTGCGCAATCTGAATGACACAAGGTCTGGTAAGATTGTTGTTTTGTCCTCCTTCTGTCCTTCCTTCCTTGCCTTGTCGCCCCTAGAAACACTTGTGTACAGGTGCATTATAAATTACTTATATCATATGATGTCTAAACAACAGAAGCCTCAGAGGAATGTGGACATTGCAGCTCTGTTGCAGCCTCCAGACAAGAGGAAAAGAGTAGAAGTGGTAAAAACACCAACCCCCTCCTCCGGGTCATTCCATGGACCAACTGGCCACAAAAGAAGACATTGGGCCTCATTATAGGTTTGCCGGCCCGGGAACTACGGTACTGGTAAGCATGCCGGTACCGTAGATCCCGGACCGGCAAACTATGAGTTGTGCTCGCGGGTGCCTTTCTGCCCGCCAGGTCAGACCTGGCGGGCAGAAAGGCACTTGTGAGCACAGCATGACGTATGCACCGGCACCGTTATAAACGGTTATAAACGGTGCCGGTGCATCCGACCTCCCCATTTCCATTCAGCCATATGGGGCTGAATGGGAATGGGGAGCATCTTTTTTCCGGGGCCCACAAATGGGCAAATACCGGGTCCGGCGAGGCTGGAATTGCCCAGTAATTGACCATTCGCGGGCGCCAGAAATGTTCCGAAGTATTGCGGCAGCCTGCTGGTTTTACCAGCAAGGCTACAGCCAAACTTATAATGAGGCCCATTCACTCTTTCATGTCGGAAATTAAGATGGAATTCCGTAATTGGATGACAGAGATCTCAACGAAGATGAACAGAGGCTCAGAGAGATGGAGGATCAATCTGTGGAGCAATCAACTATAGTGGCAGAGCTGCAGTGCAGAATTCAGGCACTGGAACGAAAGAACGAAGCCCTAAAGTATAAACAAGAAGTCATGGAGAATAGAGCCTGCCAAAATAACCTGCATGTTAAAGGGGTGCCCTCCTCAGTTTCTGATAAAACTCTGAGCGGCTACATAGGGGACCTCTTCCAAATGCTCCTGCCACACCCCGACAAGGGGATGCTACTCTTAGATCACACCCATAGACTGGCCACCCGCAGGAGTTCGACCTCAGCCATTCCCCCAGATGTGATCACACAGGTCCACTTTTTCACAGCCAAGCAGGAAATTCTATCGGCAAGCCAGACCCGGGGAGAGCTGGTCTTTCAGGGGGGCACCACTCCAAATTTGTCATGATCTCGCGACTGCCATAGTGCAGAGAAAGAGAATCACCCAGACCGCGGACTACATTCCTACAGGATCGGAAGATCAAATATTATTGGCTGTTCCCCTCCACGCTGCAGTTCACACTCAACGGAGTGACTCGAACCATCGGCTCCCTGGAAGAGGATGAGAATATCGTGAGTTAAGCCCCCCCGGATACAGATAATGGCTCTCCGGTGAAAACGGTCACACCCTCGATGAAGGACGCCCCCAAACCAAAGCGCAGCACTTGAGTGAAGGTAGCCAAGGGGTAAAAACCTGGAACACCCATGCAGTAAACCTAAGCGACATCCTATGGACCATGGGCAAAATTCCCCTTCCTAGACCCAGTATACAAATGAAACAGCTATGCACGCTAATGAAATCTCTGTAGGACTCTGGTGTCACACGACCTATGCCTGGTCCTGAGTACGGTTCCACTCACAAACCAACAGGGCGTAATGTCCTATCCTAGTTTTGTTTTACGATTTCAGTTCATAAGTTGAGTAAATAAATAGAAAACCTAGTTGCTAAATGGAGTCAAAGCTGCAACAGAAATGGATGGTGAAGGAAGCACACCTAAATCCCTCCTCCCCCATGGAAGTGTTGGACCCCCAGAGGATACCCCTTCCCCACCAAAACTTGAACTGTGTGTCTCTCAACGTAAAAGGCCTGGACTCTCCAGTCAAATGCAGGTCAACTCTCCAGCGTCTGAACCGTCTTAATAGCTCAGTGATATTTTTACAGGAGACTCATTTGATTCCATCTGACTTTGCCCACCTGCGAAACAGAAACTTCCCGAAACAATTCCTAGCTTCCGGGGGCTAGAAAAGAGGTGGCACAGTGATCCTCCTGGCGAAAGGGATCACACTCATTGAGCTGTAGGGATTGTACCGGAGGGACGTTACACATGTTATCCTGGTATTCGGCCAGCTCTATACGCTGATCTCTATTTATGCCCCCAATGAAGAACAAGAGCTCTTTCTATTAGAACTGGAAGCAAAACTTTTCCCCTTCCTTGAAGGTCAAGTGATTATTGGAGGGTACTTTAATGAGATCCCTGATCCCCTACTTGACAAAACACACCAACCCTCATCAACGGACTTCAAAATTGTGGTAGGTGTTCTCCATGTGTTTAAAGTTCTGGGGGTAGTTGACACCTGGAGGGTGTTACACCGAGAGGAGAGGGAGTTCCCCTTTTTCTCTCATATACATCAAACTTCCTCCCGAATAGACGTACTCCTGGCAACCCCCGATCTCTTATCCTACGTGAATGAAGTGATTATAAAACCAAAATTATTGGTTGACCATCCTCCAGTGCTTTTAACACTCCCAATTCCACCACCTAAACCTTCCCCCAGACCCTAATCGAGTTTATATGACCCAATTTTAAATGATATGGCACTCAGAGATGGAATTGCAAAGCCCATTCGCTACTATGTCTAATAGAACCCTATAGACCTTCACCAGTATTTACATGAGACGCCATGAAGGCGGTCATTAGGGGGGGAGCTCTTAGCCCATGCGGCTGCCTACCGGAGACGTAGACAGGAGGCTAGGTCTCGGCTGGAAAGGGAGATTGCTAAGGCAGAGGGTAGACATAAAAAGGGATGGTCTCCTAAAACTCATCATTCCCTGCATGCGGCCCACAATAAATTAGAAGCCCACTACAAGGAAGAAACAGCCCAGTCCTTGCTTAAAATAAAGCAGGCATATTACGCCAAAAGTTATAAAGCTAATAAAGTCCTGGTCAGAAAGTTAGCAAAAGTTAAACGAAGAAACACAATAGTGGGTCTACGCGATTCGATGGGCACGGTGTAATATGCAGAAGAGGCCAAACTACAGTAAGCAGCATCGCATCTGGTCGAAACCATGCCGGCGACTCCCCGCAGCCCAATTAGACAGAAACAATAGATTGAACGGGCCGCCCTCCCCCACCTTACTACAGTAGATCATGAGGCCCTTGAATCTCCCATTCCAAATAAGGAAGTAGACTTAGTGATCAAATCGTTAAAATCCAGTGCCCCTGGCCCCGATGGCTGCTCCACCTTCTTCTACAGACTTTTTTGAGCCCAACTCCTCTTCCCCTAACAGCCCTTTTTAACTCCTTCCGACAATCCGGCTGCACAACTCCCCCCATGCAAATCTCCTCCTCTGTTGTGATATTGAAGCTGGGGAAAGACCCAAGAGATTGTGCCTCTTGTAGGCTGATCTTACTGCTCAACATGGACGCCAACATCTAATCCAAAGTTTTAGCCAACCGGCTCGCTAATGTCCTCCCCAAAATAATTGATATGGACCAAACAGGCTTCATCTCAAAATTGTATCATCTGGACCCTTTTTCCGAGATTAGTAGTTCATCTAAAGCAGAACACGACAGGGGTATCCCTTATCCCCTCTATTGTTCGCTTTAGTAACGGAGCCCCTCACCCAATGGATACGAAACAACTCCAATATCGAGGGGGTTGTAGTAGGCCATAAACAGCATAAAGTATTCCTCTATGCGGACAATGTGCTGCTCTCCCTGATGAACATTCAGCCTTTCCTGCAACAATCCCTCCTGGAACTGCAGAGTTTTGGTAGGGTAGTTGGGTTCGCAATCAATTATTGCAAGTCTGCAGCCTTGGGGGTGGGTCTCACTAACGAAGGAATAAACACCCTCCAACCTCTTTGCCTCATTACGTGGAGCAGGAAATCCATGAATATCTGGGGGTCCACATTCCAGCTCTTCCAGAGAGCTGTATTCGGCTAATTTCCCTCACCTTTTTAGAGAGTTGGAGGCAGACTTGGAGAGATGGTCAACCCAAGAGATCTCATTGATGGGGCATATTACGGCCTGTAAAATGAATCTGCTCCCTCGATTCCTCTACTTTTGCTCGACCCTGCTAGTCGAAATCCCGCTGCAGCCCCTCTCTCGCTTACAACAAAAAATGCTCCGGTTTAAATGGCGGGTAAAGAAAGCTAGTACCCCCAGAGGGTAATGATGGGCTCTGCCTGTCTGGGTATCTTGGGAGTTCGGAATTTGTGTAAATATTATGTGGTGGCACAATTAGCATGCTTCCAAGTGTGGCTCACTCCTGTAAATCCCCCAAAATGGGTAGAAATCGAACAGTCTAGACTTCCACTTCCCCGCTGTTCCCTGCCAGGCATTCCCATCTGCACGGACACACTGGCCTGGAATGCCTTCCTCCACAAAAGCAACAGTAAAAATATGGGGCTGGGCCCTGAAAATGAAAGGGATCCCGACGGGGGTGGGCCCATACTCTCCTATCTTCCACAATCAGGCCTTTACCTCAGGGTTGCAAACCTTGTCGCAGCTGTTTGAAGGTGGGCAACCCCGCACTTTTGAGAACTGTAAAGGGATTTTTTTCACCTAGCCGAAACAGACTGATTTCCCTATGCCCAACTCCGTCATTGGATTATGCACCCTCTGATCATGCAAAGGGCCATGCTTGACCTTGGCCCCATTGAACTCACTATGCATGAAGTTACAGATGGGGAGAACATCTCTAGGTTGTATAGGCTTCTGCACGGCGATATACAAACTGTCAGACTTAACTATATGACCCAGTGGGAGGCAGACCTTGGCCACTCGATAAAGACACAAACCTGGGTGGACATTTGGACATTGAACTATTCTTCATCGATTTGTGTGACGAATAAGGATTGTGCCTTTAAATTGCTTTTCCGTTGGTACTATTCCCCCAACCGCCTCCACCATATTCACAATTCCTTCGACCCAAGGTGCTTGCGAAAATGTGGGGCACAAAGGACATACTTACACATGTGATGGGACTGCCCCCTTATTCGGACCTTTTGGGAAGGGGTACTTACCTCGATTGAAGACATCACTCAGGTTAAACCTCTGATGAGATCCAACGTTATTTAAAAAAAAAAATGTAAAAGCTTTATTATATTTTCAAAGTGAACTCCACCAGCCAATATATTCATGCATATCATACAACTCGATTGGTGAGCGAGCTTTCAGGTTCACATTATTGCACCCCACCCGCCCTTCCCACCTTTACCCCCCCCCACCCCGTCCCCTTCTCCAACTCCCAAACAAACTAACTTTGGTGGTAAATTTGCATACATATAATCGTCTCTTTGCATTCTGGGGATCAGGCTTAGTCCTTGGCCTATCTCACTGTGGTTTCCCTTTCTTGTGTGCAGTCCGGCCTAATTTTAACTGACAGCACCGAAAAGTTCCTGAGTATGGCGGGTTTGTGAAACTGTTCATCTCTTTCGGCTACAAACTCATGAAATGGAAGCCATGTATTTATAAAACTTTGGTATTTGCCCATTGCCAATGCACATACTTTTTCCATGGCCATGATGCTCCACATACTGACCCACCACATTGCTAGTATCGGTCCTTGTTCCAATTTCCAGTTATGTGCCACAGTAATCATTGCATCAGTGTGCATATGGGGGATTAGTGTGGCCCTTGCAGCGCTTGCGTCATACAGACCCTCTGCTACCACTCCCAATAGGACCATCTTTTGACACATAGGTAGCTGCACCCCCAATATCTCTCGAATATGGCTGAGAATTTCCTTCCAAAATGTTTTTGGCTTTGAGCACAACCACCACATGTGTCTCATGTCCCCCAGTTGGCCGCATCCCCTCCAACATTTCCTCAAATGTCCGGGTTCATTGTATGCAGTCTATGAGGGGTCATGTACCATTGCATATGTATTGTATATGCCGACTCCGTTATCATAGAGCATCAGGAGTCTTTCTGTGCCTGCCCCCATATCTGCCCCTATTCTTCCTCTGTGATGCTTACCCCCAGGTCCTGTTCCCATTTACCCATGTATGGTAATATATCCCCCGCCTCCGCATCATCTAATAGACGGTACAGCCTTGAAGTGCCTTTTTCGGGAACTCCTTCCTTCAGTTTGAGTTCCAAGACCAGCTGGGATCTATTGGCCGCTTCTCTACACTCTTTGGTTGTGACCTAATGTCTGATTTGTGTATAGTGGAACCTTTCTTGTTCGGGTAGAGAAAATGTACTTTTGCATTCCTCGAATTGCAGGGGGAACCGGCTTGAAAGAAATCTCTTCGGGTCAGGGTGGTCTGCCCTTCCCAGTTCGCCCAAAAGCCTGGTGCCGTCCCTGGAGTGAAACCGTTATTGTGTCCCATTGGTGTAAAGGGGCCCAACCCTGGCTTGAGTTTTTTCACCCAGAGTGCTTTTGTCCCAGTAGCGGAGGGTGGTTCTTGTGAATTCTAGCAGAGGACCCACTGCTTCTCTGTATTTAGCTTGCAGGAACCCTGTGCACCCCAATGGAGTACCAGTAACCTGTTGTTCTAGCTCACACCACCCCCTGTTCCGTGCCCTGTGAGGTCCAGTGTAGCATTAGTGCCAATTGCGCTTCCGTGAGGTATCAGAACATTTCTGGGACCCCCAATTTCTGGACCCCTAAACTGTATTCTCCTGGCCACTCGAGGCTTCTTACCTCTCCAGATGAACCAGGATATCCCTTTCTGTAAGCGTGCTTTTCTTGGGGGGAATCCATATCAGGAGAGAGCTCATGACATATAGAAATCTGGCCAGAAGTGGCATTTTGACAGCTGTGATTCGTGCGAACCAGGAGAACTCCTGCAGTTCTCACCTCTTTAAGTCCCTGGAGGTTTATCAGGACGTTGGCGGCAAAGTTCCCTTTGTGCGTGGGAGTCAGTTTTACCCCCAGATTTTTCTAGAGATTGCCGCTCCAAAACCAGTGGGTAGGACTTGCGCTATATTGCTACGTCTGCCTGGTCCTCCGTGATATTAAGTGCCTTGGATTTTGCATAATTAACGCAGAAGCCTGAGGCCCCTGCAAAGTCCCCAAGGAGGGACAAAACCTTTGGGAGAGTACTCCCAGTATTTCTCATGAACATCAGTACATCATCTGCGTGTAATGCTATTTTGCGTTCTGTCCCTTTCACAACTACTCCCTTTATTGCTAGTTCTGCCCTGAGTGCTCGTGCAAGGGGCTCCATGGCCATAGCAGAAACGAAGGGTGAGAGTGGACACCCTTGTCTGGTGCCATTCCGAATGGGTATAGGTTCCAAACTTCTCCCATTCACTTGTAGTTTCATGGATGGGGTATAAAATTGGCCAGGATCCTCCGTATAAAGGTCTCCCCACTTCTAAATCCCTATAGCATAAGTTTAAGGTAGTTCGAGTCCATGCTAACGAACGCTCTTGTAGCATCTAATGCCAACATTGAGAATTTCTGTCCCGTCGTCCTGCCGCATTCTGACACATTTATTGCCCTGCAGATATTGTCCTGTGTGTGTCTACCCATTATAAACTCTGTCTGGTCCGGGTGGATAATTTTTGGTAGCAAAGTCATTAATCTAAGGGAGAGGATCTTTGCATATGGTTTAGCATCCCCATTGAGTAGAGAGATGGGACGATAGCTGGAACATGTGGTGGGATCTTTTCCTGGCTTTAGTAGTAGTATTGTCGTGGAAGGACCCATATCCCTGGATCCCTGTATCCCTTATATGGTTGAATAGTCGAGTCAGAGGGCCTGTCAACAGGGTTTGAAACATTTTATAGTATTCATGCCCTGCTGGTTTCCTCTTCAGTGAAGGGAACTTCCAGTACCGCTCTGTCTGCCTCTGTTATCTTTGGGATATTAAAACCCTCCAAAAAATACCCTCTGGTCCTCTTCCTTTAGTCCCTCTCCTGGTTAATGTCCATCTTTTTGGCCTCTCCAAATTCCCTTCCCCATTCCTCAGATGTGTGCTCTTCCAGACGTCACCTCATAAGGACCTGAAGGACTTTGTCAAACTTCGTTTGAAGCCTAAGGTAAGGCCTCTATTCAGCATCGAAACCTGCAAGGGCGACTCGCTTTCCAAAGAAGCGCCCGACCGGGAGAGGCCTGTCGGGCTCTAATACCAGCACACGTACCGAGACTAGTCCAGCTACCGGTCTTTTGGCCGAGGGGTCTCCGGATCCTCCTGGTATCATTGCTGAGGGACCACAAGGTTCTTTTACCGGGGTTACTCCTGAGGGGCAATGCCCTAGTACCGGCATCATGTCCGAGGGAGCACCTTCACGCAGCACTAACAGCAGTTCTTCCGAGGGCTCTGCGCCTTCGTGGCCTCAGCCTGAGGTGCGGGATAAGCCTTACGATCCAACACCAAGCGTCTTGGAAGGGGCTGGTTCCAGCAAGCCAAACACCACGGCTTCGGCACGTGGCATGCAGCTCCACAAAATGAAACATACGAGTGCCATAACCTGCAAATACAAATAGCAACAACTGTGTTCTGTCATTTTGTTGAGATTATTGTCTAATACAAACGTATTCAAGATTTGCTCAGATTTTTTCGACGTATTGATTTGCTCTATGAGTGCGAATAACTTTTCTACGCTCTGTTGTTACATCAACAGTCTTTTTTACTTTATTATGTGTTTTATAAGAAGTGTTTTAATATATTTTTTTCTATCCACTTGAAGTATTATTAGCGGCACAAAGTGCATTGTCCTGTACTACAGAGTTGGCATAAAGAGAGGGGTAGTCAATGTTGTTCTTTGTTGTGTATCTCCTTATCGGAGGGTTGTCCTCATCCAGATGTGTGGAGGGTGGCGAGTGGATTTGTACATTAGTCTGCTGTTGTGCACACTTTTGTAGTTCTGCGCCCTGCATAAGCGCCTTAATGTCCCCCGATTGTGGGCCCTTCTTTTTCGCTAGCGGTTTTGCCGCCATGCTGAGTTATTGGGTGAGCTCTTGCCCCGCTTCCTCATGCCAGGTTTCCTCTCTGATGGTGGGCTGGCGATCCCCCTTGCTACTGCAGCGAGTGCGTCTCCTTTGAGAGATTTGCCCAGGCGTGGCAACCTCTATACTCTTCTCCTGCTTTAGTAGGGGTATCTTTCTCCCTACCTGAGATGGGTACGCAGCCCGGTCCAGGTTTGTTGTGCCTGTGTGTCTCCTCCACTATGTAGTGGCGGCTTCCCCTCCTCCAGTGGGGTGTCCCCTGCTCTCCGCTCCACTCCTTCTGTGGTGGGCCCAGGATGGACTGAAGGCCCCTAAGCTCTGTTCCCTCTTCGTCAGTGCCTTAGATGCCTGCGCTTACGAGCGCAGCTCCATCCTTCACCACCAGGGCCCTGGGCTCTTCCATCATCTGGCTGCTCCCCCTTGCACTCCAGCGCGAGTCGGGGCTTCTTTCCCCTTGCCCTGCAGCTCTACCTGCAAGGATGCACGCTCCACTCCGCCTCCTCCTATTCCTTTGTCCCCACTCCCTCTGTGCCTCTGCTTGGTGAGTGTTGCCAATGCGGGTGCCCAATCTCACCGCCAGTGGCCCCCAGGTTCCTCTGGGGCCCTCAGTCCTGCACCTGTCACCATGTGTTGTCTCCGCTCACTCCCAGGTTGGATCTGTCACTTTGCTGGGCGCTCCGCTACCCAGGTAGGAACACTGCCCACTCGCCTCAACTGCCATCCCCCGCTATCAGCTTTAATTAACTCACTGCTGTGGCGGGGGCGGCCGGTCCTCCTTACTGGCTCCTTCTCCTCTGCTGCACTTCTGGGGGCTCGCTCACTGCAGAGGAGGTGGAGGATTCGGTGCCGTCGCCTTCGGCTTCCTCACACTCGTCCTAATTCTCACTGCACTCAGATTTGTCTGGGACCCCTTCATGGTTGGAGTCATCCAGTAATTCTGGGTTAAATGTTGTAGGCTTTATGGGTTCAACTAAAGGAAGGTGAGACTTTACCCCTGAGGAGGGTTTTACACCTAAAAGACCAATTGGCAGGAGGTTGTCTATAGGTGTTGCCATATAATATTAGAAATGTGGTAGTTGTCTATCTCGGGACTTAAGCACCCCACTACTGACACCATATGTTGCACGTCAGAAGAAGTATGCAGACACTCAGAAGACATTTTCAATAATGGTTTATTAAATAAGAAGAAGCAGACCTATCTCTCCCTATAACTATGGGGTGTTCCCTATGCATATAATTAACTGATGGACTCGTCAGTTGTCTGGAAATGTCCACATCTAAAGAAAGTCTGCTGTCCAAAAACTAACCCTATCTGATCCTACTACTATTCAAAACAAAGTAAGGCCAGGAGAATGACTCCCTTCTCCTGGTGAAGCAGGGTTCTGCTTTGCTTTAGAGCTCAGCTAATATCTTATTTTCAAATAGTCTCTAGCCACCTTCTGTACCGGGGCTTGCAATTCTTGGGTAAGGTTTTTTGGTTCTTCCCTTAACTTTTGGGATTATTTTCCTGAGGCTCTTTTGTGATGTTTGTTTGATCCTTACATCCACATAGTTTTGTGAAGTACAATCTTTTGTGATATCTTCTGGATTCATCATACTTCCTAGACACCCTCTCGAGAGGTGCTCCAGATTAGAACTCACTGGCCTTTCACATAAGGGAACTTAAATTGTCTACACAAGCAAGAAGGTAGCGCCTTGCTAAAACAAGATACTCACTCGTTGAGTGCAGCAGAGAGCAAACTTCTTTTTTCACACCATCTGCCTGTAACATCTGGGACAATCCATGGTGTCTTGAACATTCCAGTAGCTACAAATACCACTCTGTTTAGCCAAGCACTACAGGTAGAGAGACACTGGATGCATAATTCCTGTGAGGTTCTTTATACACATGCCTGTGTGGTACAAGGGTGTTCAAGCAGCCACCAGTACATCCTGAAAGACTGCTTTGGCACACTACAAGTGAAGTGCTAAATCATCACAAGACTAAAGCCATGTGAACTGTAATTATGTTCAACGGCCTGAACGGTGATTGCAGTAAGGGTTGCAACATGTGTGATCAAATCTTACTTGCTACCCAATGTCTCATGGGAATGGCCAGCCTGATCACTGTCATCCATGTGGTACAATGCTGTGGAATCATTATACAACTGCCAGTGCATGCTGAACCAGTGCATCTCTAGTTTTTACTGCTGTCACTAAGGCTGGCCCACTTGAATAACTTCAAGATAATAATCACCAGCACAACTGAGTCCTTCTAAGAAGCAGAAGACAAGGCAATTTACCTGAGCAAATCCATCCTCGGGAACACTGAAGCCTTGTCAGATGTTGTGAGCATAATCATGGAAAGCTGAAGCTTGTATACCATCTCTTCAATACAGGGGAAGGCATTCTTGACTTCCTGGGAAGACTGGGCGCTGGCATTTCACCTTTGTTTTACGTAATTGCAGCTGGAGTAATCCTGGATTTCCTCATCTTTCTCTTCAGAAGTGGAAAGCAACTGAAAATGTGACTGCTGCAGTCCTCTTTGGTGAACAGAACTGAAAAGCAAAAAGACATTTCTGCTGTAGGGTTGGCTACATCTTCAGAGACTCTACAAAATTGCATTCTACAGTACTCAAAACTGCAAGTTACAACAAGAACAGACTAAACTTTTGTCATCTCCAAATTGGTTGAACAAAATCCAGCACCTGGTAATCCAGGTAAAAAGAATCTAGTGGCACCAGGGCCCCTCATCCGTTGCACCTTCATGACTTTGCCTGTTCCTGTTGAGTGCCCCCTACAGCACACAACTGTGGGAGTGGTTGTCAATGATTACAAACAATGACACTTTACTGCTGCAATGAAGATACTGATGCACAAGTCAGTGCACAGACAGAGAAATAGATATCTACAAGGTCAGGGGCGTGGCTAGGCACGCACAATGGCGGGTGCCTTTTCAGTGAGCCGTATGATGCGGGAGGCCCCCTGACAGGAAGACTTAGGGCCTTTGCACCCCCCCCCCCTCCCTGTTCCTGCTCAATGAGGTGAGGGGCTGGTAAGCACCCTAGGAACAACTGTGGCCATTTCAATCTCCCAGAACACCCGTGCCATGACGCTGCCATGCGCAAACTCTGCTGCCCAACCATGCTACCACCTTGTTGAGGAGGAGCCGGGTCGCCACTGTTGTCTATGGCTATTGCTGGGGCCAGTTGGGGGTATGAGAGGGGACGGACCCTTCCACGTACGGGCTCCCGCAGAACTGGACAATAGCCCCAGGGGCATTGGTGCACAGGGATACAAGCCAGCCCCACAGATGAAATCTCAAGCAGGAGATGCGCGATCAGGAAGTGCCCAAGTCTGCGGAGCTAAAAGGCAGAGGAAATGGCTCTGGAGCTCTTTCCTGAGCCTCCTAAATGCATTATTGACCACAGTGAGAAGGAATCTGCTACAGCCTGAACCAATGAGTGATTGGAGAGGACCTCCCTCCCCTAGCCAGAATCTTATGACACTGTGAGCCCACAAAGACAAGAGTGAAGCTTGAGTAGTGAGACAATGGCTCAGCACACACGCAAAAAGCGTGGATCTCCAGCCGCATGAAGCAGCTGTGATAGACTGCCCTGATCCTGTGAGGGTACAAGATTTCCCACAAGTCTAGCTGGAGGGTCAACTGGGTAGATTTACTGTAGCTCTTGCACATATTTAGGAACCTCTAATCCCGGCTAACGGTCTGGAGTGGGCAGCTCAAAAGTGCAACATAATGCTCTCAGTTTGTTCTCAGAATCATCAACTTTGCCATAAGACTCAGGGTTGACTCTCTCTAGACACAAACCCCTGAGGCGACAGCTGCTTCACAACATTTAGACAAGGCTGGGCGGAGACATGAATCTCATGTACTGTACAGACCCATAGAGATCCTCACTGGGGAACAGCATTTCAATGATTGTTTGGGTGAGACAGAGTATTGAGGGTGAGGGAGACTTGCCCGATCCCTCTGGCCACCATTCTCTCATCAATAAACACTGCAATATGCCAGAAACCCCATGGCACTGAGGAACAGGAAGATGGTTAAACACACCAAACCTCCCAAGTCTGGGGACGTGCTGCCATCTGGTCCTGGTGCATGGGACACCTTGATTTTCCTGATAGCCTGTAATATGTTATTTTCTTCGAAACCATCTACACTGAGTTGACCTTGATAAATATAGCTTGCTGTCTCGTTACCACTATGATGGATAAAATTATTATCAGTGATGTAGTTCACCGATACCTCTTCCGAAATGGGATTGCTCTATAGCTATACCAACATTTTCGGCTATCATTTGTCTTAAGTAATATAAAGAGGAATCTCCAGTTAGCATTATTTAAGAAGTACTCATGATTTTGTAACCAGTTTTTATATTAGGTACACAGAGTGGTTATGTTTCTCCACTTTTCATGAGGTATGAGCTGCTCAGATCTTTGATTTAAACGTATTGCTTTTCGGAGAACTCTTTTCCTGTTAGCTATAGGCACATCTTAGAGGCTCATACCCTGTTCTTTTACATTTAATCTAGTATTACCCAATCAGATCCACGATATGCAGGATTTTACCATAATGCTGATGTCCCAGTCATAATGTTCTATCTGTGACGCAATTGAATGTGTGTCCCCTGATAGATATGCATTGAATCTATCAACATTGCGTGAATTCCAAATCAATCTGCTGCCCTGGGGTTTACCGAAACTTTCACTGGAAATTTACAGAGCTTTTTTTCTTGGGTATAATGCATGGTGCAAGTGAGATTTGAATGATCGCTAAGCTCATATTATTATACCAATATGTTAGTAGATTGTCTCTGAATCAAAGGACTGGCACAAACACATTTCTGTCAATGATATACTTTGCTTGTGCCTTCCCCACTTTTCATTTCTATTAACCTAAGATTGTGCCCGTTTAAGAGGTCAACCTAACAAATATAATTCCTGTCAATTTTTCCCTTAGCCATTTTCCCCCCTAAGGTTGCGGTGCACTGCTGGAGTGGTCTTTTCAGCTTCAGAGAAGTCAGTAACCCGGTCAATGAGGTTATGGTCATTAAAATCATCCAAAACAATTCTGTTAACAAGGCCTTCACTTTAGTCTGTATGTTCAATGCATATAGATTAATAATCAGCATATTTTTTAGGGGGGGCGTAAACCATCAACTATGGAACTCAGTACTTAACGGGATCAACTCCCATAGATGAACCCATTCATACTGAGATGAGTTCTTGCACCAATACAAAAGCCTGCCATTGGTCTCGCCTTTTCTTGCAAGATAGCTGGCTGATGGTTAATGCTGTAGCCATCGATCATTCATTATTTCGTAGCGAAAGTTTCCTGAAGAGCAAACATTTATTTTCCCATTAGTTCACTCAAACCCAGTTCATTACACGGAAATGATCGATAGCCACGAGTATTGCATGATAAGTCACATTTCGGGGGGTGGCCAATATCATGGCTTTTCTTTTCCAAGAATTTCAGGGATCCATCGCTCGATGTGGCCAAATAATGATTGCTTTGGTGGTGGTTTGGGCATACAAGATAGCAGACTACAGCGTTCAGATGTTTGACCTTGGTAGCTCTCAGATTCTATTATAGGCTTGGGCTGTATAATCTCCATAGAGTGTGTCTTCAAAAAGTGTTTGCGACTGATCATTAAATCAAAACCCATATTATATATGGGTAAAATTTGCACATAGCGGTGCAACCACTAAAGGGGATGCAAATTCCACCAACACCCAGTTCTGGGAGCAATCAAGCTCCGGGAGTTCAACATGTTCAATAGCCGCTGAATTTGTGGATTTCAATAATGGAGTTTGTTTTGACAAATTCAGTAGGTAACTCCGGTTAACAAAGGGACTTTCCACCGTCGGCCTTAACCCACTTTCCCACTGGCAAATCCTTTTACGGATGATTTTGTTTTGGGGGGATTGTAGGATTAGTTGCTGGTATTTTCAATAAAGCAGGGCCTAAAGGTCACCTGCTACCGATGTTTGAATTTAAGTCATTAGTGGCTGGCACTATAAATGCAGTGTAGCTGACCTTGGCCTTAGGTGGATCCATGTCACCCTCTTTAAAATGACCCATTTATCTAACGTGTCCTGTGCAGGGAAGTCGTATCTGTGGTAGGTGGGTATTCCTTCGCCAATAGATCCTTTTTAATGTCTGGCCAGTTAGGGGCGATGTTTTTACAGGTGGTACAACTGGGTTTTTCCACCCTAGACAAGCCTTCGGTTGATCATACTGGTCTCTATTTAATAAACTTGAGCTCTTTGTGCTGTTTCTTCCCCTTTCCCCATTTCCTTTTACCAGTCATGGTTCCCGGGAAGTTATTCTGTTTAATTCCAGGTCTTCTCTCATAAACCGCTGCAGTGATGAGGGCAACCCTTCCTCCTGTGTTGAGCTGGCCGGATCCTCTAGTTCATCAATCATACCAGAATTAGCTGGTGGCAGACTAAACATGCTGGAGCATCTATTGTAATGACACTGGGCCTCATTACAACTTTTCCGGTCCGGACTGCAGTGATTCCGCGGCGGCGGTAACAAAGTTTCCGCTTCCGCAAGGTTGCGGAAAGACCGGCCGATTACGTGCTGTCGGTCGCACGCACCACACGGACACAGAAACGGTGTAACCGCCGCCACGGAAACACCCACAGAAGTGGACATAGCGGCGCCACAAGTAGCGTAAAAACCGTGTCCGCCACCGTCGCCACGGACACGGAACCGGAAATACCATGATCGCCAAAACAGGAAACAGAGAGGCGGCCATCATATAAAGCACAATCAATTGCCGTCCAGAGTCAGCACAAGCAGAATCCACACTGTGAGAAGCCAAAAGGGACCACCAGCATGTCTGCCAGGATTCCAGCCCATAGGCAGCGCAAACAGCGCTTTAGTGAGGTGGAGCTAACTGTTCTGGTCGAGCACATAGTGGAGCATGCTGAGATGCTGTTCAGTGCCGATCAACGGCTTGCTACACAGCAGCGGACGAAGGAAGTGTGGGCGGAAGCAGCACGCAAGTGCACCGCTGTGGGCGTGACTGTGAGGAGCGTAAAGGATTGCCACAAGCGGTGGGACGACCTCAGGCTGAGGGTGCGGAACCTGATCTCCACATACCGCCAGCGCAGCAGTGGGACAGGTGGAGGACCTTCTTCCCCACTGAGGCTGCAAACATGGGAAGAGCGCTGCAGCAGTGTCCTCCACCTTGAGGGCATCCATGGGATTGGGGATGCTGAGGCAGGAGTTAGTCCACCTGCAGATGCTGGTAAGTGCGCAAATATGAATGCCATATGAGTATATGTTGAGGCCAGGAGTGGCCCAAAGGACCCATTAACAACCCCCCCCCCCAGGCAGTGCATGACTGGGCCAAAGGACCCATTAACAACCCTCCCCACCAGGCAGTGCATAACTGAGCCAAAGGACCCATTAACAACCCCCTCCCCCCCAGGGCGGTGCATGCCTGGGCCAAAGGACCCATTAACAATACCCCCTCCCACCGCGAGGCAGTGCATGACTGGCCAAAAGGACCCATTAACAACCCCCTCCCCCCCAGGCAGTGCATGACTGGCCCAAAGGACCCATCATGATCCAGATTTTGACCCATATCACTACAATGCATTTCCGGCAACAAGCATATGCATGTAAATGCTACTATTAAATGATCAACCTGTATGATGCATGTGATGCACCCATCAGGCACCACCACATAACTAATTGCATACCCTCTGTGTCCCCACAGCCGTATCAAGTGACAGTGATACTGCACAATAGCCCAGGCAATCTGCTCCAGCACGTGTGCAAGCCAGCGCCCCTGCCCAGGAGGATGCTGCCAGCAGTTCTGCATCTCTGCCCCCAGTGGCATCTGCCACACATGTGCCGGCCACCATCACCAACATCTCCACCATCTCCACGCTGCCTGCTGCAACACAGGTGCCACGGGCACCCATCATGCCCATCCAACCCTCCACAGAAAGCATCTGCACATCAGAGGAGGCAGCATGTAGCAACAACAGTGCCCTGGCACTGCAGTCTGATACAGGGCCACAGGGGGAGGTACCCACCCTGGATGACTTGGCATCGTTCCATGAGCTGCAGTTCAGCCCCAATCAATCCACAGTCCTATGAGGTCACCTACCCCCTCAATGGCAGAGCTCAATTCCTGCATCCAGCGGATGGAGGAGCAGCAGGCTACCCTCACCCAGCTGGTGGAAAGGCAGCTTGAGGAATGCAGGCTGCAGCGGGAGTGTTACAGCACATCTGTACGTCGCCTCTCAAGGTCCATTGGACGCTTTGCCAGCACAATAGTCACCCTGGCACGCCATGTGCGGGAGGGCAATGACAACACTTCAAGGATTCTTGAGTCCATGTTGATCAGCCAACAGGCATATCTTGCACATTTGCCACCAATCCCAGCTTCAGTGCCATCCACTGCATCCACCCCATCCAGCTCCATCTCAGCCAGTCCACGAAGGTGCTCGAGTCGGCTAACAGGGCCCTCGGGCAATGATGCACAAGCGCCAAAGCGCACACGGAAATGATGGCATGTGTTTCAGGCACTGCAGGACACATGGGGACTCGAAGGGTGTGGGTATGTTTGGGTGGTGGGGGTGGTCCATTAGGGGATTTGTTCCTTGGGGCCTGGTAGGGGGTGGATACGTTTGGGTGGTGGGTGGGGGGCACGGGTGTACAGCTTCCCTAACCATTGCACCTCCACCCCTGTTGTAATTTCATTAATATATCTTCATTTGAAAAAACACTAACATGAGTGGACATTGATCATTTCATTTGCAGTTCAACAATTTATTTACTGTCATCACCATATCCATGCAATGCTGTGAATGTGCAGTATCTCAAAAGTAAATGCGAATCAGTGCATCCCGTGTTCGTTGTCCATCTAGTGGACCCCCAGTAGGAGGTTGAGCCATACCATCCCCATCTCCATCCCCATCCCCATCCCCATCTTCATCATCTGCGTCTAGGGGCATCGGAACGTTCCTGCGCAGGCAAGGATTGTGCAGCATGGCACACACGAGTGTTATTTTACCCGTCTTCACTGGGCTGTACAGCAGTGATCCGCCAGATCTGCTCAGACAGCGGAACCGGGCCTTCAGTAGTCCAAATGTCCTCTCAATCATGCCACATGTGCGGACGTGTGCCCTGTTGTATGCCTCTTCATGCCTGCTCTTTGGCCTCCGTACAGGCGTCATCAACCATGGCGTGAGAGCATATCCAGCATCACCTACATGGGATGTAGATGTGAGGGACATGTCAGTGTTTGTTGTATCATGTCTTTATCAGATGCAGTGCAATCTTGTGTCATTGTTCATTCTTGAAAAAGTGGCATGCAGGGGTTAGACCGGTGGGTGTTACCGTTCTTTGGTCATTGTAGTGGACCTTGGCAACTGGACATTGACCAACGCATTGGTGTGCCTGCAGGTGACATTGGCTTGTAAGTATGGCATTGTGCAGTGTGCACACAGGGCAGAGTCAGTCCACCGTGATGATGTAGTCAATGCAGGATGTCTCATGTACAGGCATCATGTGCATTGGGAGGGCAGTGCTGCATTTTGTGGGTGGGGGTATGCAGTGGCTCCAGGTGTATGTGCCAGCAGCAGTTCAAGCTGTGTGTGTCATGTGGCAGGGTGTGTACGGGGACACTGTGGCAACCTGTCATGTGTTGCTTTGTGATGTTTGGGTTGTGCTGTCTATTCAGTTAATGGGCGGGGGGGGTGCATGTGCAGTCGCATCAGCACACTCACATTGCTCATTGCCCTGGACACACACACACACCTTCCAGAGGGCTGGTGCATTGGTAGCTCTACTCACCCAATAGCCATGTGCTTTGTCCAGCATAGCGTTCCATGTACCATGGCAATGTGGAATTCCGCCGGACCATTGAGTCATGTGTTGAGCCCGGGAAACGTGCGCAGCAATGTGTTATCACTTGTGTGGCATCACATACCATCTGTGCATTCAGTGAGTGGTACTGTTTCCTATTGCGGAACACCATCTCGATTGCACGTGGTACTGTCAGCTCGATGTGGGTGCAGTCAACTGCACCTATGCAGTTTGGCATGCCTGGAATGGCATGGAAGGCCATCTTGGTGGCAATGACCTGGGGGAGGGTACGGGGTAGGGCAATCTGTTCAGACACATGGCGCAACAGGGCATCCAGTATCTGTACCAGTATTTTGGAGAAACAGGGTTGTGATAGGCTGTGCTAACACTAACTGTGTATTGATAGGTACCAGTGCCAAGAAAATGCAGTACTGATACTACCTTCAGGAGGGGGAGGATGGCGGTGGGGGTGTCTATTTGGCTGCTGATGTCGTCTTCTATCATGGCGGTGATGTACAGGATTGTTGGACGGTCCAGCCGGTATAATATGTGGATCTGTCCTGGGGTTAGGTTCCAGGGTGAGGCCCTGATGCGTGGTATTGCAGGCTGCCTGCGGGGTGGTGCCGGCTGGAAAATGGGGTTTGCCATGAGTACAGGGTTAGCTGGTTGGCGCCTGCGCCTCCTACGCCTTCGCCTCGTCCTCTGCACCATTACTGCCATCATGTGCAGTGCTGCCTGTTGGTTGAGCAGGCTGAGTCCCAATGCTACTAAAGTTGCTGCCTGCATGGCTCTGTTTTGAGTTGGCCTGGGTGTGGTCCTTTTGTAGGCTCCCAGTGGCCTGCTGGGTCCAGCTGGGTTGATTTGGTGCACCTGTGCCCTGATTCAGGTCCCCAGGCACTGTTTAACGTCTTGTTCGCGGTGGCGGCGGTACCGCCACTGTGGTCACGGTTTTAGCGCCATTTTTATGGCAGTGTTTCCATGTCCGTGCCACTTGTGATGCTCGCAGTGTTTAGTATTGCCGGTAACGGAAGGGGTTTCTGTGCAGGCGGAGTTTACGGGTGCTTAAACTCTGCGGTGGTGTTTTTATGGTGGTGCTATTTCCGGGTCCGCAGGTCATGATTGGACAGACGCGGATACGGTGCCGGTATGGTTATACCGGCAGCGTTAAGTCCGGACCGGAGTAGTTGTAATGAGGCCCACTGTCTTTTCTCTGTATCGGACTAGACTGCGATCTGCAAGTTGATGAAGAGATTGAGTAACAGTCCCAAGAGGACACAATCATGTCTTTCCTCACCTGTTCTTCGCTATGTGCCAGAATTATATCGACTACTATGGCTAAAATGTGTTCAAGTTCACGTTGTTCTTCCGCCATGGAAGAGTACAGTGCAAACACTGCCTCCACTGTAGCTGCTACCGCACTTAAACTAGCAGCGGATGTGACCTTAGCGTAGTCCGTAAAATTAGATTTAGTGATGATATCTGAGTCGCTCTCAGATGTTATAGTTGTCTCTGATGCTTCTATCCGTCCAACCAAATCAGGTAATTCAGAGAGATTTGTTCCAATTATATTAGCATATACCTGTGGTGGAAATACTTCCTTTGCGGGGCCAATGCTACCAAGGAACTCCCTTTGTAAATTCAGGCATAAATTCAGTAGTAAATTATTATTATCAATGAGAGGATAAATGTACCCAGTTTCAGGCTGGTTACACAGGGGCTATGTTGAGTCAATCATAGTAATTCCTCTAGGGCTCGATACTGCCATGGCAACTGCGGTTGGTGAGAAGAGGCCTTGCTTTTGGAAGAGGCCTGATTTTCCAAGGGTGGGGCGCAAAGGCCTGGACTCCTTGTTCCCTTATTCGTGCCCTTGCTTCTCCTAAGCGCGTGTGACAGTTCTTTAACTGGTTTAATGATGGGTGAGTTTCGTGATGATTATATTACTATATTACTCAGTAAATCAAGATGTAACAACGTTTTGGCAGTTACACTCACCCAATTTCCCCTGCCGTTCCATCACTAAAAGTTGTTTCTATCTTCCCTGCGTGCCTTTACTCTCACTGTCAACTTGTATTCAACTGTTGCATATTATAGAGACTCTCTCAAGTGCCCTTTATGAAGACCAACATCGAATGCCTCAACTACGCAACTGCCCTTCGAGCCCTTCTCAGCACTTCACGCCGAAACCGGGTTTATGAGAATGCTCCTCGCCTCTTCCTCACTGGTTCCACGTGAGAGTTGACAGAAAAAAGGACTTTCTGTAGTTCTTTAATCCGGCTGCTGATTTCGAGCCACAATGCTATCTCGATCTTTGTAGATTTAATATTTCTTCGTAGCAAAGATTTCACTTTTCCAAGCCGCAACCGCCCTTCAAGCCCTTAGAGATCCTTATTGTCGAGACATGAAAAAGAATTACCTATCAATCCTATGTATACAGGAAAGCACATTTCAAAAAGGGGACTAACGAGTGATTATGGGAAGTGTAAACACATCTTACTGGGCCACAGATATCAATTACAAGTGCATAGTGGCACTACTGCTGCCTAGAACATGGGATTCCAGATGAAGGCAATAAAAAGGCAATTTACAGGATGTCACGAGTCTCTCCCCTTCTCACCTGTTTTTCCTGTTTGCTTGCGACCTTCTTTTGTGACTTCTTTCACACGGTCCGGATTTGTATAAGCCCGTGCGCGGGTTTTCAGATTCCAGCGTGCTTCGTTCAGATTGTCCAGGACGGAACCAGGAAGGAACAAAGTCAGCGCGCGGAGGAACGGAAGCCGTGACTCAAGCGCGGGCGAAATCCAGGAAAGTTCGGTAAAGATTGAGGGGTGAAGGGAAAGGAGGAAGAATCAAGGAACCGGGATATAGAATTCAGGAGATTAGCCACGAGCGAACTCCGGCAGTACACGTCCAGCTACGGCGAGCAGTAGCATTGAGACGCGCAGAGCCGCGGGGGTGTGTCTGTTTAGTAGTGTGCCGAGCGTGTAACGTAAAGGCTGGCAAGCTGCGATTCGTATTCGACGGCCATGTTAGGAGGGTTACTGCATTCAGTGCTCTATAGGTCAGGGACCATGAGGTCTAAAAAGAACGCAGGCGACGGTTCATGACAGCATGCCTCCTCTGAAGCCCAGCTCCTCTGGGTTTGCCTGGATGGATAAGGTGATATCTTTGAATCAGCCTGGGGGCATTCATGTTTGATATGGGTTCCCAGGTGCGCTCACTAGGTGGATATCCTTTCCATTCGACCAAATATTGCAGCTGACCACGTTGGTACCTAGAATCACAAATTCTGGAGACCTCGTATTCGAGTTGGTCATTGGGCCTCATTACGACTCAGGCGGTAAGGGTTTTACGGCGGCGTAAACAGCGCCGACCCTTACCGCCTGAGTACGAGGTCCCTTAGCGCCATGGAGGTTTTAACACCTGCTTTTAGCAGGTGTTAAAATCCATGGCGCTAAGGGACCATGGAGTTAATTACGCACCGTAATTTACGGTGGCGTAATTAACGCCTTCCCCACTCCCATTATGCCCTATGGGGCAAAATGGGAATGGGGAAGGGTAAATGGGTAAATGGGGATTTACCGCCCCGCCAAGGTTGGAATGGGGCGGTAAATCCGCCAACCACCATGGCGTAAACGTAGTTTACGCTATGGTGGTGAAGTCACGGCCCAGGCGGTAACTTACCGCCTGGGTCGTAATGAGGCCCATTGACAATCACTGGAGTAGATCTTGGAGCAGTTCGAGAGGTTTGAACATATGGCTTCAACAGAGAAGCATGGAAGACTGGGTGGATCCTTTTCCATGATTCTGGTAGTCTGAGTCGAAAGGCCACTGGATTGACAATTTCTTTTATAGAAAAGGAACCGTAATACCTGGGAGCCAATTTATTTGGTCGTAGGTGACGCGGGAGGAGTTTTGAGGATAACCAGACCTTATCGCCTATTGAATAGGAAGGTCCTGGTCTCCTTTTGGAGTCAGCATAATGTTTGATGTCTCTTCGGTTCCTTTCTAGGTTTTCTTTAGCTTCTTTGTGCACATTGATTAGTGTTTCAATCCAGGAATCAACCGTAGGAAATGGGGTTGGATGTGGAAGTATGGACGGTAGGACTGAAGGATGAAATCCTTGATTACAGAAAAAGGGACTGGTTTTGATAGCTGAATTATCCGAATTGTTGTATGCGAATTCGGCCACAGGTATTAAGAGTGACCAGTCATCCTGGACCTTTGTGGCGAAGCAACGAAGATATTGTTCCAGAGTTTGATTTACTCGCTCAGTAGCTCCATTGGTCAGTGAATGATAACCCTAAGACAAGGCACGCTGGATTCCCAGTATACGACATAACTGTTTCCAGAACTGGGATATGTACTGGGGCTCTCTATCAGAAATAATCTAACGGGCATTCTGCAGAGCCGAGCTGAGGAGCTGCGACGGAGGTTGACGGGATGAACAGTGAGCCCTACCTATCCTACCCTGCCCCACCTTTGCCCTTGTCCTGGCAGCTTCCTTGGGCACTGGGTCCCGAGTGAAGCGAGGGAACCTGCACCTCTCCTGTACCTCTCCTGGCAGTTGGGAGGTAGTTGAGAGGTACCTAGATTGAAAGGGGGCAAAAGGGGCAAAGGGGGGAGAGGCATTCGGAATCTTCCTTCAGAATCTCGCCCGTGGTCTTCTGTGGCCTCCGGGAGACGCTTGCGTCTCCGCGCGAAGAGGTTGGCCGGGCCAGGGATTAGCTGCATACCCTTTATAACCTGCGAGATTGAGCAGCCAGAAACGGCCATCTCTATTGTCTCCCTACTGTGCCGGGGAGGCTATTTAAATGGGGCTATATCAATAAATATTTTTGATCAACACTGTAACTTTCAATTAAGAAAAGGGAAAGAAAGCAGCACAACTAACAGCACAACTAACACTGTTGTTATTAACAAAACTATCAAGTGTTTGCCGAGCGAGAGACTGCGAGCGGGAGACTGCGGGGGGAAACTCCTTTGATTCCGCTCGCATTATAAAACAGCTGAGTAATTACAACCAACTCAGACCTCAAAAGTGACAAATTTAAAGGAAAATCACTCCCGCAACTGTAATCAGAGTCTTTAAATGAAACTGTACCTCTCCTGGCAGTTGGGAGGTAGTTGGGAGGCACCTAGATTGAAAGGGGGCAAAAGGGGCAAAGGGGGGAGAGGCATTCGGAATCTTCCTTCGGAATCTCGCCCGTGGTCTTCCGTGGCCTCGGGGAGACGCTTGCGTCTCAGCGCGAAGAGGTTGGCTGGGCCAGGGATTAGCTGCATACCCTGTATACCCTGCGAGATTGAGCAGCCAGAAACTGCCATCTCTATTGTCTCCCTACTGTGCCAGGGAGGCTATTTAAATGGGGCAATATCAATAAATATTTTTGATCAACACTGTAACTTTCAATTAAGAAAAGGGAAAGAAAGCAGCACAACTAACACTGCTGTTATTAACAAAACTATCAAGTGTTTGGCGAGCGGGAGACTGCGAGCGGGAGATTGCGAGGGGAAACTCCTTTGATCCTGCTCGCATTATAAAACAGCTGAGTGATTACAACCAACTTAGACCTCAAAACTGACAAATTTAAAGGAAAATCACTCCCGCAACTGTAAACAGAAGGGGATGGGTCATATCTGAGTGGAAGCCAGGAACCGGATATTATGGCCAACACTCTGACCATAACAACTTGAACCTTAATACCCCTCAGCAAATCCACGCTCAAGTACACATGGAAGAATTACCGGTCCACCTAGCCGGCAGTCATAAAGAAAAGAACCTTAGTACTGCAATTATTAAAAAATGGAAACGTGGACTGGAATACACAACAACAACAAAGAGAATCCAACAAAAAATTGAAAACCACTTTGGAAAAAAACGACACAAAAGCCATAATGATGTTGAAGGAGAATCAATCATCCTGTGGGAAAACCCGAGACAACCTCATACCCCATCTTCTAGCACGGAAATCCCCTTCTCACCAGCAAAATCGGGGAACGAAACCGACTTACCAAAGGAAGGGGAAGATGTTGTACTAACATCAGTTCTTCTAGATAGACAACTACCGGCAAACACAGGACGAACCACAGAAGGTAAAAGAGACATAGAACATCAGGAAGATCATAAAACAAAAACAGATTGAAACCCAGACACATTGAAAGCATTAAACTTTCTTCTCAGTTCATTGGTCTCAGTTTTCGAGATGCTACAAATGGAGGTGCAAGCACAAAATGGGACACTCTTGGACATGACAAAAGAAATAGCATTGTGTGATTCGTCCTTAGTCGGCCTCGTAACTGAAACCAACAGTAATATGACTAAGCCGTTCCGGGATTTATACCTGGAAATGGTAAAACAAGGCCTAGACATCTCCTCCATACAGCAAAGACTGAAAGAGAAAAGTCAAATGGAAAAACAAAACAATGAACTGCTAGGAGAGGTGCTTTCTTTATTGAAAGGAAACTGGAAAATAAACCCAACAGAGGGAAACAAGGAAAAAACTTGAGAATACTCATTAGATGACTCACCGCTTTCAGACTCAGTGTTGGAAGAATTTCGAAGAATGGCAAACGCTGTAGAAGGAGAATTGGACATCGGAGAAGGGGTGCAAGAAACACAGCCAGAAAAGGCAAATGTGAAACAAACAAGAGACACACCAAGACTGGCAGTACCCAAATGACCCAAATGACCAGACATCAAGAGGTAGGAGAAAGACAAGGAAATGTCTATCAAGGAGAGAAAGGTCAATGACAGTACTCCCCAAAACCAAGAAAAGTAAAAAAAAAAACCTTAAACAGTCTGCGAAAAGTGATGATCAGGATTCCCAAACAAGCGACACTGGAAAATTACAAACTCATCTGGGGAAAAGCAAAACTAACCAAGGGAATGCAACCGAGAAACAAAACAAAAAGACCTCCCAAATGTTCAAGAAAGGCAACTGTAACAAGCCCGAAGAAGCTATTACAATTACGAAGGCAAGCATAGGTTTACAAACTGAGAATAAGGTAGAGAGGGCAATGATTCAAGGACAAAAAATGAGGAGAGCAGCATGAAAGATCTACCTACTCAAGGAAAACAACAAACAAAAAAAGAACTATTAGGGGATCTTCAAAGAAATGCTGATATAAAAGCAATAAAGTGGGCCCCAATTTTTCAGAAAAAAGATCTTCAATCAGCAAAAAAGAGCAACTGTTCGGTTTGCATCGCAACGGGGCCAGACACACACAATATAAAAATAGCTCCTATTTTTGAAAAAAGAGTCAGAAGATCGGCAAGGAACCGAGTGATGTTTCGAAAAATTCGATCATTGCCCTATCCTCGAACAAAACAAAAATAAACGTTATCACCGACGACAATATTCGAAATGGGGAAGGAAAATCGGTTAAACTAAACAGCCCAGGCAAGCTGGATGACACCAGCTTGAAAACACAGTCAGTTTCAAAATCCAGCGAACATATTAACCAAGACAATCTGAAAAAAATTGCCATCCAAAGAGTCTGGTTAAGACTGCGTTCAAACACAGGGCATCATAAATCACTAAGCCGGGCAGTAATCCTGAGCATGATAAAGAAAGTGAAAAATCTTCACTGTGTATCGTCAGAAGACATAGAAAGTGTCAAATTTCCAATGTCACAATATCCCTTCCTGGTGTAGCTGGTCCTAACGTCAGAAGATGCAAAAGATATCTTGCTACAAGAATCAGTAGAGTTAGAATCCTATGGGTTGGAAGTCTCATGTAATGAGTCAGAAAGAAACGTTATCATCAAACAGCACAATGTACCAACACCAATAAACAAGGGAAGGGAATTTGTGAATGAACGGAATCTGATAAGAGAGGAAAGCAGAGAGAAAGAATCAAGCTTAAAAGAAAACACCCTTACACTTCTTCCAGAGATCCTTACGCAAGTGCTGCAGAAGTTAGGACTGGGCACGCGGCAACTTTAGAAAAGATGACTTAAATGTGTTCAGCTGGAACTCGCGACATCATTTTGGCAGGAGATTTTAACTCAAACTGTCTATACCCGCAAAAGGGTGAGGCAAAACAAACAAATGTGGGGAAGACAAGCAGGGGCAAATTGTGGCAAGACTTTATGGAACGATGGGACCTTGAAATGGTTAACAGCCTACAAGAGAGTGATCAAGAAACTTACACAACATGGCATAGAGGGCAAACATCCTCTGCTCTAGATTTTATCTTTGTCTCTAAAAATCTACATGCCTCACCCTCCCTTCTTGTTCTTAAACGGGACGGGGCAGTGACCATACCAGACTCGAACTAACATTCCAAAACATACTAGGAATAAAAACAGAAAGAATACTGCAGAACCTGGAAGGAAAAAAGGGAACAGTCAGAATTAGAAAGTATAAGAATGAGAGAGCGAAGCTAAACAAGCGATTAAAAGAGATCCCTGAGTCTGGAAAGTGGAATGCGATCCGCGAAAATTTTACAAATTGCTATGGTCAACACAGGCTCCTGAAGATCTAGCAGGGAGTGCCAAACAAAAACATCTTCACGCCTTTGATGAAACAACCCAAGAAAGAAAAAGAGATCACAGGAAAGCACTGCGAGAAATTAAGAAAATAGGATATCCGTTGGAACAATTAAAAATAGAAATAAAAAGAGAAAAAAACAATTATAAATAATGGTCAATCTCGCAAAGGGAAATCCGGATGCAAGCAGACGGGGAACAGATACTCAATATGCTGAGAGAATACAACAGCAAACATTTCTGGGAAACATTAAATCTATTTCAGGGAGGAACAGGCAACTCTCTCTGCAATCTGGTCTTTGAAGAACATTGGGTCAAATATCTGACTGAGACCTATAAGAGTGAGAGTATTTGCCTTTTCTCGACCATTCCAGATACACCGTGGCAATTTAACATCAATGAAGAAGAAATTTATGAGATCATAATTAACTCCTCAACATCTAAAGCCTCAGGATTAAATGGACGGACTTATCAGACACTTAAAAAAGAACCAGAACTTTGGTCGAAGTTGTTATCCCGTCTTTTCGGGGAAATCCTTATAAAAACGAGAATTTCCAACTGCTTGGAAAACGGCACTGATAATACCATTCTTTAAAAAAGGTGATCGGCGCGCAGCAGTAAATTATAGACCGATAGCACAGCTTGACATCGAAAGCAAAATATTCATGTCACTTCTCCTAAAGCAAGTTTCAAAGAGGGTAGAAGATTTTGAAGTTTTATCACGCTTCCAAACAGGATTTCGGAAGGGTCATTCAACCTCACTCAATGGTCTGATCCTAAATGTATTGAATGAACAAACAGAGAGCAAAAACTCGCCCCCACTATATGGAGCTTGGATCGACCTATCGAAGGCTTTCGACCAAATTGAAAGAGCACTACTCTGGCAAAAATTGAGAAGGTGGGGAATGCCAGAACAGTTACTATCAATCTTAGTGGAACTACATACGTTTACAAACCTAAGAGTCCGCCTAGATGCAACAGGGCACCTATGAAAACTAATAGAGGTAAACAAAGGGGTCAGACAAGGGTGCTTAGGAGCCCCACTCTTCTTTAATCTGTTTCTGACAGACATGGGAGCTTTTCTGGAATCTGCTGCATTGGTCAGTCCCACTTTAAATGGGAGGAAGATCTGTTGGCTGGCCTATGCAGATGATATAGTGCTTCTCGATATGACACCAATCGGTCTGCAACATCTGTTAACGAGTCTGAATGAGTACACTGTAACAAACAAACTTACAGTAAACCCTGCTAAATCAAATATTCTTATCTTTAAACATCCACTGACAAAAGCCAAATACAGCAATTGGAAACTGGGGGGCGAATACATCAGAGTTGTAGAATCCATAGAATATCTGGGTTACAATATACATGCCCACCAGCCCAATACAAGACAGATTCTGAGGTAATGGATAAAGTAAGACAAGCTGGATCCCAAATGGTTAAGCTGAATTACACATTTTTAAAATTTTCCATTTTACCCTTACTTAAGTATTATCTAGCAAAAGTGGTATCAGTGATACTTTATGGCCTGGAAGCCAAACCGGGCCTTTGGGCAGCAAACTGGGAAACGTATGAGGGTCGACTTTGGAAAAGAACTCTGGGTCTTCCAAGTTGCACAGCTATAAATAGCTTGAGATTTGAGCTGGGTTTGAGGTCACTAAAGTGCATGGCAGATTGGAAACTGATTTCCCTGTTTCGAGAAATTATTATGGGCAAGGAGACAGCCCTATATGGAGATTTAAGGTCTCTAAAATTACACGGTAAGTCTTCTCTCTTGTTCATATTGGGGGAAAAAGTTGCGAAGGCACTGTCAGAAATAGAGCTTGATGTGGATTCTTTGATTTCAAACCCACTTAAAATCAAAAGAAAGTTGGAACTTTTGGATTGGATTGGAACGATAGAAAATGTCAGATCGGACCCATTCCAAAGTACTTTTTTGATGGGGGATAAAAGCTTAGTTGTCTTTCGAGTTATCTATTGAAGTTCCCTAATAGAAAGCTCTGTTCAAATCTTCTCAGAATGAGATTAAATCTGATTCATTGCGGGGCAATATTAGAAAAGCGAAAACAAGGAACCAAAGCAAAAAAATTGTGTATCATCTGCATAAACCCTGCCAAGCAAACACTAAAACATCTATTAATGGAATGTGAAGGTTCATGGACACATCGTCTAAGACTTTTTAAAAACTTTGTGTGCAGAGAGGAAGACATCATATCAGACTTATTTTGGGACAGACTGCTCTCTGGCACAAACGCTGCTCTGTCATTGGCTGCTTTACAGGTGTTAAAAAATTGTGAAATAGTCATTTAATTTGAAAAATTCAGGAAATAGATCATCACAATAACATGCACCTTGATAGTACTTGAAAAGTGGCAGGGTTTTTGGTAAAGAAAAGGATTGTTTTAATTTTGTAAAAATGTGAAGTAATCTGTAATATTGTTTGTCTTTTTGGTTTCTTTTTTTTGTAAAGGCTCCTCGAGCCAAAACAAATAAACAAAAAAAAAAAAGAAATGATCTTGAAAGGTAGCCCATGAAGCCGGAATATGTGTTCCAGGAAAATTCAAGCAAGTTCAGATGAGGATGGCAGTTTGTATGAAGGTGTAAAATGAGCCATATGAGTGAACAAATCAATGGTAACCATTATAGTTGTCTAGCCTCTGGAAGAGGGTAGTTCCACGATGAAATCCGTGGTAATGATTTCCCAGGGTCTTGTTGGTATTGCCAGTTGGAGCAGGAGACCTGCTGGTCTTTTGTTCTCATGTTTGTTCTGATTGCAGACTGCCCATGTCTGAATATGGGTCTTGATAACATCCTTCATCTTTGGCCACCAAAACTGTCTTTGTATTAGATGGAGAGTGTTGGTGATGCCACGGTGTCCTGAATGGAAAGTATCATGACATAGGCTTGTGATTTTTTGTCTCAGTCCAGGAGTGGGAATGACCAAGCGATTGTCCTTGAACGGGTATCCGTCCTTTGTTTTGAGATTCCATCAATTGTTTCTCTTAAACTCCTTCCAAGGTTCAGAGGACTGGGTTTGAATACGAATATCCTCCAGGAGGGTAATTGCTTGGGCAACAAATATTGTGTGGGGAAACATGTTAGGAAAGGTCCGATCCTCAAGGGGTTCATAGTCAGGACGTCTGGATAAAGCATTGGCTATAATGTTGTGTGTTCCAGGGAAGTGTTGAATTTGGAATTGGTATTGGGCAAAAAAGAAGGCCTACATTCTAGGGATTGTAGGACTTGGAGATTCTGATGGTCTGTGCGGACTTGAACTGGTTGTTTGGCTCCCAGAAGGAGATGACGCCAATCACTGAAGGCCTGACGGATGGCTAACAATTCCTTCTCCAGGACGGAATAATGGGTTTCACTGGGAGTCAAAGTGCGGGAGAGATAGGCAATGGGATGTCCTAGTTTGTCTCCAAGTTGCTGTTTCAGGACTGCCCCAATGGCGTAGTTGGAAGCATCAGTTTCGACAATGAAGGGTCTGTCCGTGTCAGGTTGAGCAAGGATGGGAGCTTGTGTGAACTCTGACTTTAATCGTTGAAACGCTGAATCTTGGACTGAGGTCCACTGAAAGGGGGTGTCTTTTTTTAGCAATGTAACAATAGGATGAACAATCTCAGAAAATGCTGGAATAAACTTTCTGTAGAAGTGAGCAAGCTCCAGGAAGGATTGAATTTGTTTTACGCTAGTGGGAACAGTCCAAGATAAAATGGAGTCAACCTTCGAAGAGTCCATTCCAATCCCCTTTTGGCTAAGAACAAATCCGAGATAGTGAACAGTAGATACGTGGAAAAGGCATTTCTCGGGTTTGGCCAGGAGTTTATGTTCCCGTAGCCGTTGTAAGACTGCCCTTACGTGCTCTTCATGTTCTTGTTGGTGCTTGGAGTAGATCAATATGTCGTCTAGATATACAATGACGAAGAGGAACAGCATATCAGAAAATACCCGATCCATAAAGCGTTGAAACACTGCTGGGTCATTAGCAAGACCAAAGGGCATGACTAGATATTCAAAATGGCCGAAGGGTGTTCTAAAGGCTGTCTTCCATTCATCACCTTCCCTTATACGAATAAAATGGTAGGCGCCCCTGAGGTCTAGTTTTGTGAAGATGACAGCACCTCTGACGGCTTCCAGGATGTCTGAGATGAGAGGCAATGGATAACGGTCCTTGAGAGTGCATTGGTTAAGGCCACGGTAATCGAGACATGGCCTAAGCTCCTTGGAATCCTTCTTGGGAACAAAAAATAGGGAGGCGCCGGCCGGGGACTTGGATGGTCGAATAGTTCCGTTTTCCAGATTGGTATCCAGATATTCCCAGAGGACCCTCTTTTCAGGTTCTGACAAGATAAACATTCTTCCAAATGGAATTACTGCTGAGGGTTCGGTATCGATGGCACAATCTTCAGGTCTTTGGGGTGGTAGAGCTTGAACTATGGCTGTTGAGAACACATCTGTGTATGCCTGATAGGCCCTGGGAATCTGGATGACGTTAGAGATGGTGACTGGTATTTGTTGATTTTCTTGGAAGTCTTCAGAGGGCTTTGGTAAGGTGTTCAGGGACAAACAGTGGGACATACAATGTTCCGAACCAAGAAATAGAGAGCCTGCTGCCCAATTGATATAAGGATTGTGCTTCTGTAACCATGGCATGCCTAAAACCATTGGATAGTGGGCAGATCTTATAATATCAAATGTAATCCTCTCTTGATGGTGGTTTATGGAGAGAAGAAGCTCCTTGGTTTGAAGGGTTATGGGTCCTGAAGACAGGGGTCTTCCATCGATAGCTTCAATAGGCTGCATAGTCTCTTGTGTTTCGCATGGAATGTGATGAGTTGTGACCCAATCATGATCTATGAATATGCCCATGGCTCTGCAGTCCACTAATGCCAGGATGGGGTGGGATTCTTTCTTGGAAGGCGATAGAAAGGCCTGTAGAATCACAAGGTTATTTTGTCCAGGAGAAGTCAACGAAGGAGTTGATGTGGAGCAGACATCATTCTCCCGAAACTGTGCCCCCATCTAGGATCGGGAGCTGGCGTTTCCCGAACGCCGTGGAGGAGCAATAGGGCACTCTCTGACAAGATGTTTATCAGAGGCGCAATACATGCAGAGACCAGTGTGAATACGGCGCATCCTTTCTTGTGGGGTAATGGGTCCACGGAATGCCCCCAGTTACATGGGTTCTGGATCTGAGGTCGGAGAAACTGTGGGTTCTGGGCTATAAGGGTGGTCTATGACAGTCTTTTGGAATGATGATTTCAACTTCTTTTTCTCTGCCTTTCTTTCCTGGATTGGAAAATCGATTTGCAAGGAAAGGTCCAAGAGGGCCTGGAAGGAATTAGGGCGAGCTACCCTGGCTAGCTCGTCCTTTATTTCTTCCTTCAAGCCTCTGCGAAAGAGAGTGAAGCTAGCATCTTGGGACCAATCAGCTTCCTTCATAAGTTGTTTGAAACGGGTGACATAGGTAAGCATATCCTTGGATCCTTGTCGAAAATCAAGTAGACGTTCTTGTGCGCTGTAAACCTGCTCAGGATAATCAAACATGGCCTTTAGGGCTTCCACGAATCCATTGTAATCATCCAGGAGGGCATCGCCGAATTGACTAGGGGAGTTGCCCAGGTTAATGCGTTGCCAGTGAGGTGTGATATCATAAATCCCACCTTTGCTCTAGGGGTGGAAAAGTAGTAGGGCTTGAAGGTGAAATGCCCCAAGCATGAATCAAGGAAGGCACAAAGGGTCTTTGGAGAACCATCATATTTGTCCACCACTCCGCCCAAAAAACACACTTTCTTGGTAGCAGAATCACGAGACAATACCAGCTGCTTTAAAGCAGCGTTCTCCGCTTTAAGGTTTTGAACTTCTGTGGTGAGTTCCTGCATGCCTTGCATGAGGTCTTGAACCGCGGCTTCCATCCCTGTATCCGTATCGATTTTTAGGCATCTCAATCTGTCACAAGTCTCTCCCCTTCTTGCCTGTTTTTCCTGTTTGCTTGCGACCTTCTTTTGTGACTTCTTTCGCACGGTCCGGGATTTGTGTAAGCCTGTGCGCTGGTCTTCGGATTCCAGCGTGCTTCGTTCAGATTGTCCAGGACGGAACCAGGAAGGAACAATGACCGCGTGCGGAGGCACGGAAGCCGTGACTCGAGCGCGGGCGAAATCCAGGAAAGTTTGGTAAAGATTGGGGGGTGAAAGGAAAGGAGGAGGAATCAAGGAACCGGGATATAGAATTCAGGAGATTAGCCCCGAGCGAACTTCGGCAGTACACATCCAGCTACGGCGAGCAGTAGCGTTGAGACGCACAGAGCCGCGGGGGTGTGTCTGTTTAGTAGTGTGCCGAGCGTGTAACGTAAAGGCTGGAAAGCTGCGATTCATATTCAATGGCCATGTTGGGAGGGTTACTGCATTCAGTGCTCTATAGGTCAGGGACCATGAGGTCCAAAAGGAACGCAGGCGACGGTTCATGACACAGGAAGACTCATATTGGTTCAGTGGAGGATAGGGAACACAGTGGTTAATTTGGGATTCCAATACTGTCCCAATCAAGGGCAGATGATAGTTTGTGAAAGGGCTCTGCCAATAATGAACATCTGGAGAGAGGGTATATTAATACTGCACTGGTCTGACATCTACCGTCAGTCAATTGTGTTTATTTGGAAAAAATATTCCATGAAACAATTACACATTTTGAAGATAAATCTGTAAAACAATGTCATCAGGAACAAGATGTTTTTGGACAGATTACTGCAAGAATATTCCATAAAACAATTAAATCATGTACACACGTTAAAGAGAATTCCATAAAACAATATCATCTAATACAAAAGGTTTTTCAAAAAGTTACCACAAATATACAAGTAGTCAAAGATGTTTCGTTAGGTGCTACCCTCAGATCTGCTTTGCATTGCATAAAAACTTGCTAAAGTGGTTTATCCTCTATAACGTATTTTCACTTATGGAATTAAAATGTCCTAGGATAAACATTTGTCAAAAAAAAAAAAGTTATTCTCTATCTCAAACAATGTCACTTAGCTGCCTCATCAGACAGCTACCTAAGCTACATTAATACTGAGAGGCAAACAATTTGGTGCAGCATTATGAAGTGGATTGGTACTCGGTCAGACCAGATGTAAAACTTCCCACAAGAAAGAAGCAAACATGTTTACAGAGTTGTTGAATGGACATTTCTTGGTGGGTATTTGGCAGGAACATAATCCTACCAAAAGGGGCTTTACCTTCTTTTCACTCCGCACTTTACTTACAACTGAATAGATTATATTCTAGTAGATTTGGCAAGAAGTATCTGACATATGAAAGCAAAATCGGGATAATAGGTTGGACAGATCACTGGGGTGAGTCACTGATTTAGTCTGTTCTTAAACAACTCAACTGAGCCTTTCATCCTTCTTAGGTCAATATATGAGTACCAACACAGGTTGGTTGATATTGTATTTATATTTTTTCTATATAAAGCGCTTAAGCGTAAGTGCTATAATAACTCATCATTATCATTTTGACTTGGACATCTGCTTGCATTCACAGTAATTTGGTAATATGGGCGTATTCACACTGAAATTAACGATACATATGGTGATCCATTCTTGTATGAAATGTGTATCACATTATAGTGATATCGTAACCATATTTTTCGTAGTGTACTTAGGAACAATGCTATGTGATGCCACTTCCTGTTTTGTTAAGAGGTAAAAGCACCTCTTCCACCACTTCACAGGATGTCACTCCGGGCTGGGGGCGGGGGGGTTCAAATGACATCACTTCCTGTGATGTCATCAGCGGTCAAAGGTTGTGTGTTGTCACTTCCGCTACCCCTTGCATTTTGGTGAAATGAAGTCCCTGAAAAATACTGCCAATATTCACACCAATTCTTGCTGGTATGTGTCTCTTAGTAGAGATTGTTTCCACAATAACTAATGCATTTCCCAGTGGCTCCAAAGTCAAAACTCAGCTCCTGTATGGGCCTACTTAGCTAACTCCCAATTACCATCCATAAGCAGATTTGAACTGGTAGATTGGAAATAGTAATTCCCTATGCAGCTAGATAACAACTCCTCATCGATAGCACACTTTGTTCAGATGATACGCACATCACAGCCTCTCCTCAGATGGCCAACTTTGCAGCTTCTCTAACTTAACAGCAGAAAAATACCTTACCTGATGATGGGTGGGGGAACTTTTGGGGGGCACTGGGTGTATCACTTAACCATACCCCTCTCCACAGCACACATATGGTTTGATGCTTAAGACTACATTGTCGCCAGCGTTCTTGTTTGAAAAAGAGTTTCTCACCTTCAGGCTAGGAAGTCAGGCAAGTTGAAAAAACTATGCTTAATTTACAGTAGTTACAGGAAATTCAGTTACTCTTCAGCTTAGTTTTATTACTGGGCAGACACCCACTTTCCCATCCTCAGGTATACCAGCTTAGCTCCAACAGACATTCTTGGAATCAGGCGTGCATCACTTTCACCCAGCGTTCTCTGACATGTAATTCGCATTTACCAGCATTCTACTACCATGAAGGACCAGTGAGACAAGGCAGCACCAGAAGTCTTTCATACCAAACACTCAGTGCCAGATAACACACATACTTTTTTCTTATCCCACAAATTGACTCTTTGCTGCGCATATTTGTGATATTTTACTTAATTTTGGTTTTTGTTGCAATATTTGTTAATTTATTGATATGTGTTTAGCTTGGAATTTTTTGTGTAAGGTTTAGCTGTTGTAAACGAATATCACAATAAAGGAAAAAAGATATTTGTTGTATAGTTCTTGCTTCGTTGGTTTATTAATTTAGTTGGGCAAGGATGAATATGGGAAATATTTAAGTAATAATCAATTTGTATTGTTGTTTTATCATGGGTTTCATATGTGTGTATTGTCTTAATTAAACCTGCCAGCAAATACAATTTTACTTGAGAGCCATCCTTTTCTTCCTTCTACCAGGACTTCTGTCAGTGTACAACTCAGGAAGTAAGGTTTCAATTGCACTATTCTTTGGGACTATCCCTCACAGTGTAGTTTAAAAAACAGCTACCAGCACTACCCCTATGAACATGGCGTTTTCTTCCACTAAAACGTATCTTGGAGAAGGGTAATTCCACAATGCTTTACTCCCATTGGAGGTTCTCTACATGACACTCTGGTCTACCGTCTTTGTGTAGTGACTAAAAATGTTAGGTCCATATTCTTCACTTTTTAATGACTGATCAGTTAATCAGGCAGTGTACATTTTAAGAAGAACCAATATTGGGGAAAAACATATATTTGCAATAATCTTCTTTGTTTCTGTCTATTGATGGCCATGCAATGCTCTCTAACTCAACCTCTGGAAATAGGCTATACGATTGTTTTCCTACTCGTAATAGACTCTAAATGGTGTCAGATGTGGCAGAGGTCAGCACACTTTTCACCATTAGTGTGTTTTAAGTGAAAGAGCTGCCTACAATGATGACAATATAGGCTTCACAGAGTTTTGAAATATTTTCACCCTTCAAGTGGAGGATTTTGTCATCATATGAAAGTATAGCGAATGCTATGTGGGAGAATGACTGTTACAGGTAAGTAACTTGTTAATTCTGCAGTTACTTCCCTAAAAGAATATAGGCAGCTTAAACAGTGATGGATGAAACACAGTGGCACTAGTGTCATGCACAAACGTCATAAAACATTTTATAGGATAGTTGTTTGCATTCAGGTACCTCAATATTTTTTATTATGGGTGCCCAGCCATACAAATAAGCCAAAGAGTTTACATATTCAATTTATTTAAATGCCAATGCATGTTTCACACCAAACATGTCCTTTGTCAAGGCAAGTTTTACATCTTCAAAAAAATGAATTTTTCTAAATCTTTTTTATTTTTTTATTTTATTGTGTGTTATAGTTTAAAACAGAAATACACTTTTCACACAATATATAGTCAATACAAAGCTCAGAATATGCATCATTCAAGAATATTCACATCTGAAATCATAATTTTTCCAATAATTTAAATTAATAGGAGAATTGATCAGGAAAGATTATTTCTAAAAACCTCATAGCTTCAATCATCAAAGACACTGGTGGATCTCCAAGCAAAGTGTGGCACATTTTATCGTCCCTTCAAGTCTTGTAACAGACAGAAACCTACCTATAGTGTTGTCACACAGACTAGTACGTTTGAAACGTACCATTAGCAAGTTGTATGTTTCCATATGACAGAGCCGACATAACCTCTCACATCTGGGAATATTTTCTCTAGCACCTATTGCCTCCTGTGTGGCAAATAAATTTAACTTAAAATACAGCAGCCCGCGCATAGATTTTTCAGAGGTATATTATTGCAATGTATCATTCATTACCCCTCTAGTTCTTATATCATAAATAAAGTGCTCATACACCCTGTATGATTTGGATATTCAGTCCAATTCAAATCAAACAGGCATTGTCCTGGCTGCATAAGGTCTACACAAAGCATTTCTTCAGAAATACCTCCCCCTGCCATAATCATAGTACACTTTTTAGCCCAATCACAGAAAGGTTTACAAGCATCTGACAACAGTAAACATTGCAACCCCGCAAACAAAGAGCCACATGGCTGAGCAAGTAAGCTTCTATATAATTGCAGGCTTCTCCAGTCGATCATGGCTTGGATTGATATAATACATAATATATGTCTTATTGCTGGCAACGGGGTACCCTGGGGCAATGAGAGCACCTTGCGCAAAAGCTTGCCCTCAAACGACAACCAGACACCCTTGGCAGTTGCCACTTCCGCCCATGTATTACACTGGGAATCATTTTTGACAGTAACATTTCGTTACAGGGAGGAGTGAAAATCAACCATACTTCCTATCAAGTTGTTTCAACTGAGATATTGATTGTATTATTGCGGTTCTACTAGGCAAACATTGTTCATGGAGTTTATTAGTGCTACAAATCTTAGTTCCCAGATATGTAAGGCATGGACGTGTTCTCATTTCTGTCCATTAATTGACCAATAAAATGTATTTTTGTCTTTCTTATTTAAAACAAGAATTTTAGATTTTGCCACACTAATTTTCAGGCCCACACTCTTAAAATAATTATAAGCTGCCAGTAGTGCTCTCTGAAGAACTATTTGGGTGTAGTCAAGTAAAGTCAAATTATCCGCATACAGGAGGTACGGGATAGACAAAGCACCCAATTTTGGAGGATAGATATTAATTTATTCAAAGGACGGTCCCATATCAGCTGTCTAGGCATTAAAGAGGAAAGGGGCCAGAACGCATCCCTGCCTTAGGCCCCTCTCATTCCTTATCCAACCTGAAGTATTTCCAATGCCATCTAATCTCACTTTTAATCTAGTCTCAGAGTGTGTGTCAAGCAGCATGTCACGCAGCTGCAACTTTAACTTTGACCACAAAAGGGCTTGGTTCACGCATTCAAAACCTTCTTTTATCAAGAAAGGCGACAAATATCTGTCTTTTGGTTACCAGTGCCTGCATCGTCAAGTGCGATATAATATGGCAATTCAGGGACATATTTACCCCTTTCTTGAAGCCTGATTGGTATATGTCGTTATGCAGCGGGATGCTTGTTTGCTTGAGTATTTAAAAAACAAAGTTGAGAGCATTTATATGACGTATGACCCATCCAGTAATGAAATAGGTCGGTAATTTACTGGATCCAACCTATCTCCTACCGTATGGATAAGGCCAACTATAGCATCCCTCCAGGAGGCAGGGATTGTGTTTGTTTCTTTAATATTGTGGAACAACTCTAAGAGTATCCGAGACCATAGGTCTGGATCTGATTTTAGGGTGAGAATGGAAAGGCCATCGGTTCCGGGTGCATTCAAACTTTTTGACTTAATAATAGCCCCATAAACCTCATCCACACTAGTGTCATTAAAATCCCAATCAAGTGTATCTGACTTTCAATCCTCATTTGACTCAGTTACCTCCAGGGGCAACTCTCCATAAAGGTCAGTAAAAAGCACAACCCAGACATTACTCGCAATCGGGTTTGTCTGAACAGATCTCTGGAAATGTCTTTCTTTGACCAAAGACCAAAAAGACAAGTCATTTCTTTGCATTTAAGGCAAACAGTATTTTTTCCCCGTCAGGCTGGTATTTCAAATGCCTCTTCGCCTTCATTCGATTGAAGGAGTCTTGTTTAAATGTTTTTAACAGGGCAAAGGCAAAGTAAGAACTCCCCATTTTCCTAATTGATCTAATTTGTCATCTAAACTGTTTACTATTTCACAATAATCAGATGATATATATTTAAATATCCACGTCTTTCCATAAATTATAAATAACGGATGATTGACAATAAATATAATGTAATTACCTCCTCAGTGAGTTTAACGCCTTACATTTTTGTTTTTGTAAAGTGCAACAGAATACATACAAGTGCAAGTCTGATTAAAAAACCTACAAAAGCCCATGTAAATCATTTCCTGATTATCATTTAAGGTTATTACATTTTCTTAATGAGGCAATGCCTTTGCTTTGATCAAAACAGCTTCTATTAAACTGCTTATAATAGCAACCATAGATTGTGTGTGCAATTATACATTGGCTGCCTGAAACTAATATTAAAACATAACATTGCTGAAAATGTGAGCGTGATCAGGAATTTTGACATTTTTTATTGCTTGAGACAGCATTGGATGAATGGTCATCATGATGCGGGCATCAACTCTATCAGAGTTTTTGGAATCAAAAATAAGAAATAAATGCCAAGTGTTGGTGATAAAGACCTGAAGATGAGAAAATCCAAAAGTCAATGGGATATGTATAATGAGCTTTATTGGTGTAAATAAAGATTTTGAGGAGGATGGGCCCAGTAAATGTATAGGTGCTCTACATATCTATGTGTAGTAAAGAAGATGGATGAATACAATATTCCTCGCACATCATAGGGCCATGCAGGGTTATTTATTATATATATTTTGCTCTGTTAATGATTGGATATCTAGAAATGTAGCTTAAACATTAGCACGGTAGGGGAAGCTTGCAGCCATCCAGAGATGTATTGGCCCAAGATTTGCATAATCTCTCATATCCAATATGTTGGCTCTGGACTGATGGGCGTGTAGGCCAAAACATCCAGAGGGCCACATGTTGTACATACACCATTGTGGTTATTTGAATATGCAAGGCTATGTATTTCAGTATTTTACACAGTTAATCAGAAATGTATCTTAGACATTAGCAGATTATTTTGGTTACTTGAACAAGCAAAACAATTGGTCATTCAATCTATATTCTATTGTTTAGCCAATGCCAGTTTTTAAATATTTACTGTGTAGCATAGGCTTGCTTTCAGTATAGAAATCTGCCATGAAAAAGGTCTAGTACAGCATTTTATGGAGAGCATGCTAGTGGTCACTTCTGCATGGGTTAGCTGTTGACTATAGAATCTGACATTAAATTGCTATTCACACTATAAGTGCACAGCATTCTGGTGGTTCAAAGTTGTCCTGATAAGGTCATTTCTAGTTCGGTTATATGCAATTTCTTACATTAATACAATCGACTTATAAATATTGCACAATAAAAGCAGTGGTTTTTGTTGGACTCGGGGACCTAGCACCCCAGAGGAACAACACAAAAAATATATTTTACTGCTATATTTTAGTTCTTGGCAGCTTGTTACAAACCTGGCTAACTGGTGACTTAGCTGATGATAATTAAATGTTTTCCATGTACTTTTGTATCTTTTTTTGTATAAATCAGACTGACACACATGTATTTTGTTGCACTTGGAAGCATATGCGTTTAAGAGGTTATATCGGAGTAAGCTCTGGGGGCATTCAAATTATTCTCAACTTGAGGTAAAAAAAAATATTTTTAAAAAGATTATTAGGGCTTCCGTTAGCCACACCCAATTGTGCCGTAACTTTAGAATTGGGAGTATCAAGTATAGAAATACAGGCATGGATGAGATTCACCTGCAAATAATACATACGTGCGGTATAAGGAAGGGTGTAAACTATTTGCAAGCTGGGGTTGTAATAATTTGGATGAACGTCTGTTTATTTCATATAACCATCTTAAAAGCACCTTTAAACACAAAGCATTATGGTGCAATAGGGTTGCGAATAGATAAAAGGTGTACACCCTTTCCTAATGTGTGCTAGTTGGAATAGCTCTGGAGCAGCGTGCTTGTCTTAAAAACAAGACAATGCGGAATGGGTTCAAACCCGGACCCTCGCCTAGAGGCTTGACTCTGGCATGAAGTGTGACATAAAATCCTAATTAAAAAATGTAAAATTTAACCTCTATATGAAAAAGGTGTAAGGTGGGAAATGGTGCAAAATAAAATCCCTACAGTGCAGGAGATCGGTTTTGATGACTTTATTCAAAATTCTTCCTTGAAATGAGTGAGGGAAATGGGATGAGAGATGATTTTTGTAAAATGGAAGTTTTTGAAGATTAGCAGCATTTTTTTATTGCTTTGTAAATGTTTTGCTGATCCAAGTAAGAAGTGGATAAACCCCTATTTTATGTTATATTTTATTAGGTATCTCTTGGATTTAATGCCATTTATAATGAATTGTAGTGAGTTTTATTTATTGTCTCTATGAATTAGTTAGAGAAGTCCTTTTATGGCGGCTTAGATACATGTGAATTTTCAGATGGCTTGTATTTAGATTAGGGTGGTCTTTTTATATTTGTATTAAGGTATCTAGATTTGTCAGGATTCTATTTGTTTGGAGCTGTTGTGCTCTGTGTGTTGTGATGGATTTTCTTTTGCTTTGGTAATGGAGAAATCCGATCCTTATAATGATTGAATTGATCATCTTCAAGAGGTTCACCTCACTGAGGAGATAATTATATGTATTCCCAATGATCCTATATTTATAATTTCTTGACAGAACCGTAGATTTGAACAAGAATTCTTTTTTCTTTTGTTCACTCTCAAAATGCTGCTTTTACAAGACATAAAGTATGCCCTGACAAAACACCTGTTTAGCCTGAAACACTTTTTGGGATTTGAATACATTGATTTATATGAAAATAAGCAAACCAATTTCATTGATGGACAACCGCAGTATGAAATATGAGGCACAAGGTATCTGCATGGAAGACTCTTTCCTTGTGCATCATTCTAAAGATGGACTGATCCCATCACTTTCTCGAGGCCTCAGATGTCAAAATTAAGATAACATCTGACGGGCTATGTAATATGTTAGAAAGTGTAAAGGTTTACCTCATTGTAATGCTGAAAATGATATTTGAAAGTTAGATAGTGTTAAAATAGGAAGCTTTTCAAAGGGTGCAGGACATTCTAAAAATTGGAGGTAGCATCAAAGAATGTATGTACAATGTATACATGTTCTAGGCAGATATTATATAAAATAAATTAACATAAAAATAGAAGCAGTATTTGTGTGCATCAAAAACATTTGCCTCTGAAACACACTTGCTAAAATGAAATTCTACCTGTCACATTTCAGGTCATGATTCTATTGTGCAACCAGCAAAGTTTCATCTGTACCCATATCGACTACTGTCACCCCCACTGCTACCTTCACCACAGCCGTTCCTGTGCCCGCCTTGTCCGTGCTATCAAGCTGCTGTATGGTGACACTGTAGATTCACTCAGAGACGACAACATGGCAGGGAACGTGGGCTCAAGGGGCAAAAAGGTAAAAGAGGTGAGATTTCTTGAAAGTCATTTGTATTCCAGATTTTTGGGCATATCAATTCTTCAAATGCTTGTTCCACCAAAGGGAGCAAAAGAAAACAGGACCCGCCCACTCTTGACTCTTACAATATAATTCTGCCTGACAATGGTGGTAAGTGTATGACAACATCCTTTTACAACATTTGAACTACAGGCCTCTGAACAAGAAATTATATAACTGTTTCTCCACCACAGGATTCTATTTGAATACAGATGTTTGAATAGACCCTCATTCCCCACTCATTTCTGACAGTAAATATATTTCATGAGTGCTTCCCAAATCTACTGTAATCCTTGAACACCAGCATGCACAGTCATTTTTTTCTCCAATAAAGTCATTGAAAAATCCTTTATAAAATATCTTCTAGTCCATCCCAGTAGGTTTCTCTGGTGTTTTTCTATACCAATTCAGGATATGGAGCATTGTTTCTCACAGTTATCCCTGATTAATTGTCTTTAATTAAGTTTTCATTTTGCACTATGCCTTGCAATACTTATTATTTTTAAATAAATGTCTTAATTATTGTTTTAAATAAACACAATTAATACATTAGTTAAAGGGTCAGTTCAACACAATTAATTAAGATTTGAACACAGGTTAATTTCCTGTCTAATGGCAGATATTGTCAATCAAAGTCACTGTGTCGACCTAGAGATCTGATAATGACAAATGTCATGTGCAAATAAATTATTTCATCCATGACGCCAATTGTGTAGCGCTGTTTCTTTTTGATAGCTAGCAGACAGAACAGACCTAAGTGTTGTGATACCATCTCCAAAGAGGACTTTATAAATGCAAGACATACCTTCTATTAAGATCATGTGTATAACGAACTATGCCATCTCACAGCCACATTCCTGGCCTGCTGACACCTTTATGGGGTTCATCTTATGCCGCACAGTGGATTCAAGTTTACTACAATAATACAAATAATTAGCCGAAAAAAGCTATTGACATTGTTCTCAGAGGTGGCCTGATTAAGGGTACTCTCTGTGGGTGTCCAAGTGCTCGGGATGCATTTCACCAAAAATAATTCCACAGTGTCTCTTTACTCACTTTTCTGTTGCCTCACCACCCTCTCTAGATTTTTCCCACAATCTCTAGTATTTCAGGGTCTCCACATGGGCTCCGGCGGATAGATGTAAAGTTCGGATTTAGAGACACTACAAGGGTATTGTGTGCAGACATGCAAAAAGTTCCTTTCACAAGCAGAAACAGAAGCAGCGAATATAAGAGCTTGGTCTACTCTCTCCTTACAGTGCTCCAAATCCCCAATTCGGCCTAGCTCAGTTTGTTGTTGCCTTTGCTTGTTGGTGGCAGAAATTTCCATACAGCTGGTTTAGTCAGTGGTACATACAGATAACAGGCCTCCACCAGTGGCCACAGAGCCAAGTGAGAGGGTTATGTACAGGGGCTGAAAAAGAGTTAAAGGATCAAGAAGAAAAGGAAGCAATGGAGGGTGAAAGGAGGGTCAGGGCAGCGCCATTGGGAAGCACAAAGAGACTGTCACCAATATACTTTCCACTAGGGTTTATTTACATAAATGAAGAAAAGATGGCGAAATGGAAACAAACAGAAGTCTCTCAAAAGTCTCAAGTTGAGCTCTCTTGCCCTCATCCAATGTCCAAAAAAGGTGCCTGGGTCTATACTTCCGCAATGGGGGTTTTGGAGTTCCCAAGCCCTCTTTAGTGTGGTCTGCAGCAGGGGTCACACTGAGACCAAGGTATGACAAAGCCTTAGGTTCTCTTCCAGCAGTTAGAAGCTGTGTCAGCTCTTCTCCCAGATTACTGCAACCTCGGGTGCCTGAAGTAGGGTCCTGATCTTGCAATCAATTCAGCTCCATACTGACCTTACAGTAACTTAGACCCCAAGTATGGTTGCACTGTCTCGTACCCCCGCATGCCCCTAAAATCTGCCGTTGACCCTTTCATTTATCTCTGTATCTGAGGTCCTCCTATCCTCCTCCCTCCTGCTTAAGCTTGGTGAGGGTGTCTCCCTCTCTTCTCCAGTCTGGGTGATTGTATCTCCATCGCTAGCATTTCAGGGTATCCATGTATTACCTTGTACTTATAGCTCTCTGTAGCTCATTCTGTATCAGCCCATCAATATCTCCTGTGATGAAATTCCCTGCCTAATCTTGGGACTGACAATGGGGTGGTCAAAGGGGCTTGGTTCTATCCTGAGCTAATGGAGGCTGGGCCTGGAGGATATATACAGATAGCCCCAGATCACCCTCACTCGTCCCTGCAGTAAGTCAGGGGGCAGTCCCAAGAGCACCCATACCAAATGCAGCCCTACCTATGGTCAATGAATGGAAAACAACCTTTGGAGTATGCCTATATATAGGCCTGATACTCAGGGGGTGTCATATCCACTCCCAAACTAGCCCCAAACACCTACTGTAGTAATAAATGCCTTTCCCTTTAAGGGAAAAGGGTTGCAGTATTTTACATTCATATGCAAGTGTTTAAATATATTTTTTCCTTTGGCAGCACTGCCGAAGAAAACATATAAACAAATGAAACAGGCGAGCAGTGCAAGTCCTTCCGCTCTATTGCTGTGTTAAACATAGACGCTAAAATAAATGCAAAAATATTGGCAATTCGTTTAGAGATAGTCTTGCCCGATAATATTGGAATTTAACAATCTGGCTTTGTTGCCAATAGATAAGCTTCAGATAATGTCAGAAGAGTTATTAATCAATTGGATAAAAGTCGTCATGGCCAAGGTTGGCCTAGAGGAGAATGTGATTTGGGGAGTATTCTCCTTCAACTGAAATCCTACAGCAAGAATATTGGTAAACAACTCCCTCTCTGATAGATTTGGTCTAACAAGATGAACACAATTTGGGTGCCCGTTTGCCACCTTATTATTTGTGCTGGTAGTTGGATTTATTGCTTCCAGATTAAAGCAGATTCTCTGATTAAAGCGATTACATAGTTTGCAGATGGTATCATACCCTCCTTGAGTTTGCTAGATGTTACTTTCTCCACTCTGCTCCGGCTGCTGGAAACTTTTGGGAAAGCTTCAAGGTTTAAAATGAAATTAAATAAAATTGCGGTGTTGAATTTAATTCTAGATATGGTGCAGGTATGTGTGCTATCCTATATTTTAGAGAAGAATAGCTTCTCTAAAAACTAATATTCTTCCAAGGCTACCACATTTCTTCTAAGTATTGCCAGTCTCATTTCCCAAGATGACCTTCAACAAAATACAAAGGGAGATGCTTCATCTGGGAACAACAATGCACAGAATTTCAGTGTAAATAAACACTCTAAAAACTGAGAGAAAGTGGGGAGCAGGCAGCTTCGGGTCCCTAACCATAAAAGAATTGCCAAGCAGCAATTGAGGGTCTTTGGAAATTGGATGTATCCCTCCTCTGTGAAGAGCCGGTATATGATCGGAGTTTTCAAAAAAGGGTAGGCTGAGTGCCATGCATGAACTACCTTCTCTTAAATCTTGTATGGAGATATGGGATAGACTAGCCACTAGACTGTACTTGACCATATTTCCTGGGCCAGCCGCCTCCATGCAGCACAATGCTTACTTGACATATAAGGGGCGGCCATTTGATGCACGGAGGGAGGCAGGTTGTGAATTCCTTTCACACTTATTTCAAGGAGGGAAGATTGAATCCTTTTAAGATTATAAACGCCCCTTTTGGGTCCTCGATAATAAGCGTTTTAGATATTAGCAATCAAAACACTGGGCTTTGTAACAGGGAGGTGGCAGTTAGGTTCTAACCAAATATCAAACAATTTATTTTTAGTCTGGAACATCAGGGAGCAATATATTCAAGCTTTATACATGTTTAAACTCTGCAGTGGAGGAGGCTTTTTGTTCATACTTGAAATTCTGGCATAAAGAATTAGCATATGAGCTCTTAGATGATACATTGTAGAGGATATGGTGGAATAATAATAGAGTCACCGTTAGTGCTCAATATGCAAGCGGGCATAAACATTTGATATGATATGATAGATTATTTATAATGCGCTTAATACCCAGAGCTTCCAAGGAGAGCACTTTGACGCTGAGCTATTCCCCCGAGACATTATGTCTAGATGTTATCTTACACCTGATAGGATGAAACTCATAATAAAAGGAGGGTTGGAGCTGTGTTGGTGTCATTGTACCAAAAAGGGAAAATAATGGAATCGCCTCATAAAAGTGATAGGGGGATATGGGTAGTTGAGAGCTACCCTGTACTCTAGAAATCGGCTTGTTGGGAATAATTGATGGTAGAAATATGTCACATTGCAGATGCTGCTGATGGGTAGAAATGCTTTAGCATCACATTGAAAACACCACACATACCAACTATAAATGACTGGGCGTTCAAGATGTGGAACATTCTGTTATGTGACAAATCGACTCTTAACTTGCATAATGCATTAGCTACCTTTTTGGTGACATGTGAGTGTTCACAATAATGTTAAGCGCTTTAATTTGGAATACACATGCCCAAACAGGTGGGGAGCATTAGACCTGCTGAACAGTTCCTAGACATGTAACTGAAAGTACCTATCTGGCAATAAACATTTGAAGCAGACCCTGGCAAATGGAAGTTTTCAGTGTATAACTTATTGATTTTGAACCTCACGAACAGTTAGGAAGACATGGAAGTTTAAAGTTGGCTGCTGTGGGCGGTGTGGAGCAGAGCGGGGGCTGGTATTACTTCCTGATTTTGATATTGATGCTTCAACTGTGAGCAAGGCCATGAAAATGCATACCTGGGATACATAGATATCGATAAATACTTGTTGAACATGTGATTAAGGGGTGTGGCCAAGATGGTGACCGGGTAGGACATGGAGTCCATGCGCTCCATTGGCTTCTCCTGCCACCCCGTACATGGAACGACAGTAGCAGCTGCCTAGCCCTCCTGGAAGATGGGACTGTATACCCTCTGACAGAGACACCTCGATGGTGGCGTTTAAGAGAGGGCCTACTGTGGTGCGCCGGCACTGAAGCCAAAAACTCAGAAAAGGGCGCTTGGCTGAGGCACCTCAGCAACGTGTTAGCAGAGACCCGGGCGTGACTGAAGTAAGGCACTGACCTGAGAGGCACAGGACCAACCAGGGGAGCAGACTGAGGCACCCCGTTGAGACGTTCCTAAGACTCAAAAGCTGAGAATCGGGCAGGCCCTATGCCAAAGAAAGGTGTTCACACCGGTGGCGGCACATGAATAAGAATGGTGGAGAGCCCCACCGATAAATCCAATCCCCTGACCGGTGTATGGGATGCTGCGGTTGACAACAAGGCTCCTGGGTCTGCAGAGAACTCCTCTGGATGACGAAGTTGATGCCTGAAAGAAAAGCAAGGCCCAAAAGATGGGGGGAGGTGAAAGGGAGAAAACAAATCTAATACGGTCTCAAATCCATCTGCAAGCAAAGGGTGTGTGGCTGGGAATACCCAACATGAAAACATAGGATGCTCAAAACACTATCTAAATTTTTAAAAAATGTGAGTTCAATCAAAGCAATTGTAAAGGAGTGAGAGGAAGTAACGCTAGGGGCTCACCGTAGGCACGTTTTGGCCAGGAAGCAGAGAAAGGCAGTCAACCAAAACATTGGAAGCCTTCTTGAGAGTGTGAAAATAGACTGCAATGACACGGAGGGTGGGAGTGGGAATAATCAGAAGAGGGCAAAAAGACCTGCAGACAGGAAGTTCAGTCCAGCGGGTGCACGATGGCCGTCAAAAAGGAACAGTTTGGAGCGTTGCTGCTGGATCTCAAGAAGGACTTCAGAGAGTTCATGAAAGAAGAATTGACCGTTTTAAGGATGGACCTTACCACTGCCGTCCAAGAGAACACCAAGGAAATAGAGGCACTGGGCGCAAAGATGCTGGCTATGAGGCGGACTTGTCCACATTGCAGGGAAAGATGAGTCTGCCCCGAATACCATTCAAGGCTTTGAAAACATTATGAGATCACTACGGAACAAATGCAAAGAAATTGAAAACAGGGCATGAAGTGAAACCATCCGAATTAAGGTCTTGAAAGAAGAAGCTGAGAACAGGGATCTAAAAGTCTATGGGCCTCATTATAAGTTTGCCGGTCAGGAAACAAGGGTGCTCAACGGCACCTTTGTTTCCGGACCGACAAATTACAAGTCTGCCTGCCGGGGCCGCTGTGACGACAGCTCTGACCCTGCCTGGTGCAGCGGTCACAGTAGGCAGATTTTTCACGGGAGCACCAGCACCGTTGCTAATGGTGCTGGTGCTCCCTTGTCCCCATTCCCATAGAGTCCTGTAGGCCTCTATGAGAATGGGGATTTACAAATATACCGGCGCCTGACTTCCCAGCCACCGGACTTCAAATGAACCGGTGGCACCTGGAGGTCACGAGCCGGTATATTATTCCGACTCCGGCGGCAACCCGCCAGTAGCACTGGTAGGGTTACCGCCAGACTCGGAATGAGGCCCAATGTCTCACAACTCTCTGCACTCTAGGACTGGGTGAGACCCCAAATACAACCTATGAAATAGATTGCATGCACAGGGTGGGCCCTCCAAGGGGTGAGCCTAGTGACAGACCAAGAGATATTGTGATAAAGATGCACAACTACCAAATGTAGGAGAGAACCATGCACACCTTAACATACCTCGGCAGCAATATACAAATGTATGAGGACTTCCCCCACTAACATGGCCCACAACAGAGAGATATAATTGGTCACTGAAATCCTACAGCAACAGAAAAGGAGATACCAACGGCCTTTCCGTTTCAGGCTGCAAAATGATTACAGTACGTGTGCCAGAAGAGGATCTTGCAGCTTTGAAGGACAAAAGATTGAACGTTGAGAAAGGTGGGTGGGACAGACACTTCCCCATAGCCAGAGAAAGACACAGTAGACCCTTCTGAAACAAATGTTCAGAAGTAATAGCTGGGAGCTCACTGGACACTGCCGGTGCTACCCAAAAGAAAGCAGAAAAAGTGTAGAAGATCCCTAGGTCTATCTGTCTTTAAAGCTCTGAACACCTGCTGTTAGTGAGCCGTGGAACATAGGACTGGTTCACAAAGTTGGGATTAACATGAATGCAGCCAAACCCTGTTTAATAACCATATGTCAGGGAACGTCAGCATGGCTTTGTGTGGGGGCAGAAGGTAAGGGAGCAAGCAGGGACTGGGAGTGTTAAAAGGTCATGGGGATGGGTGGGAAGGGAAAACAATTTTAAAGAGGTTTAAGGATATCAGTACTTGATCCAAGACCAGCTCACTGGGTATGTGACTATACCTAGAAGCAATCATGGTATATACATGACAAGATCTGATGCATGAATGATATGATATGATTTGATATGGCATTTATAACGCACCTATACACAAGTGTTTCTAGGCGCGATAAGACAAGGGGGGGGAAACAAAGGGAGGACAAAATAACGATTTTACTAGGCCGTGTGTCATTCAGATCGCGCAAGTGCAGGGAAGAAGGAAGGGGAGACTTCCAGGGGAGATAGGAAGGGGAAGTGCAGTTAACTCACAAGTGCAATCAGCGGGTGGCTCATACGTGCAGATAGAAGGGACTGTAAGGTTGCAGATACAGACCCTTAAGTGCCGGGGAGTCGGGCGGCAGTGCAAGGGCAACTGGACATGCAAGTGCCTGGGCCCTAGTTCGCAGGGTGACCAGGTGACCAGTGTGTGATGCTGGAAATGCATTGCACGGACAGGGCCTCCTTGCCCTGCAGTCCTTTTTCATTTGTGTTCTGTATTGTTTTCTGCCCAGGAGTCCATATGGGACTCCTGGCAGTGCAGCTCTTCCTGTTTTTCGTTTGGTGTACAGACCCATGGGATACCCTTATGGCACCCATGGTTGGGGGTACAACCCTGTGACCCTAGTGTATGTTTCTGGGCACTTGTGTGTGGCCCACAGAGCAGGATATGGGCTGGTGGCAGCTCCATGCTGAATTCGACAGGTGCTCTGAGTATCCTCCATTTTGGGATACCCAGGCCCTGCCATTGGAATCAGTTGATTCCTGATAGGAAACAAGATGGCCCCTGTGGCCTCTTGCTTTCTGTTGCCTATTACCTTGTTTTCCCAAAGTCCTGGGAAGCCCTAACTCTGTCCCTTCTCCCTGACTGGATGTTGGGTTGAAGTTCCATATATGGTGTTGTTGTGAAGACCAGGCCAGACTGGCTGGAGCCTTCCCAGTGACTGTATGTTGTGGTTACACCCTGTGGGTGGGACCTGGGTGAATGGAGTGTGTGACCAATATGCACTTCTTGTTGTGGATATCTGGTTTCTGGTGTTTGACACAATGACTGAAACAGCCCTGCCCGAAACTGGTATGAATGCAGTGTGTAGTGTTGAATGGCTGGGTACTTGTCCCAATACACATTCCTTGTTGTGAGTGTCTGAGAGGGAGGAGTATGGCCTGAATGCACTGTATGCCTGATTGGCTGACTGATTGCTGAATGCACTTCTGAGTGATTGGTTGCCTGAGTGTGACCCAGCAGAATGAATGAGGGATCATATAGTATATCTGGGGGCCTCTCACTGCTAGAATTCGTACAGAAGCTGAAGTTGAAACTGGCGCTTAATCTTGAAGCCGAGCCTGAAGAAGAAGGCTGACTGCTGTCTCCCTTCGCCGAAAGCCGAAAACCATTGAGACTGATCCAAGAGAGGACCTGCTTAAGACGACTCGTTATCGAACTCTGCTATTCCAGGTACATTGGGGTAGTAGAAACATTGTAGAAGGAAATAAGACTTATAGAACAATATATGGACTGGGCTTGTGATATATCTTTACTTTACAGGATGCCCAGGTGGGGGGGATCTCCACACAGAACTGTGTCTAACGGTAGAGGCCAGTATTCTGCCAATTGTTCTAACCAACTGCTTTGCCTCCTATGTCTATTGTTGGTTACCTTTATTAAGTGATTTGTGTGACATTTAACCAGAGTACAGTTGATACACTTTAATGAAATCTGATAATAATTGTGGTACCACTTAGAATTGTATATATTTGCCATTGTAAATTAACTGAGCACAAAGTGAGTAATTGTTATTGTGATTGGGTATATAACCCTGAATCTTGGGGCGTGGCCAGGAAGGCCATGTGAAGAGACGTGCGCTGGAGGAGCTCCCTTGATCCTGCATTGATCCTGTGCTGAAAATGCATGAATAAATGCTTGTAGATGCTTATAATTTCAGGCGCGGACTTATGAGCAGAGCAGCTGTATCTGTTGACGTTTGCAGGGACCGTGGTCGCGCCGCGAAGAAGATAATCCCATAAGAAGAAGAAGAAATCGTGAGCTGGATAGAAGAAGAAGGCAAGATGGCCGCCCGACAGCGAGGACAAAGGAAACGGCTGACCGAGGGGTTGTGAGATGACCACAGCGGACTGGAAAGACAAGGCGGTGCTCCGGATGTGGACATATGCGCCAGACAGGTTCCTACACCCGCAGCGTGACAGGGTGCCATTACCATATTTACACAGCGTATTACGTTTATGGAAAACCGAGAATATATGTGCATGGACTGATGGCGGTCGGAGCGTGAGAAGCCTGGAATTGCCTTCCTGCGGTCGGAAGCATGTGGCAGGAGTCGTGAGAATTTTTAGAAGCCGGATCGGCATGGTGATGGGAGAGGAGACATGGTGGATGCCCATGGGCAGAGAGGGACACTGAGAAGAGGAGCTGAAGTTGGGCGGTGTCCCCGGTGCGGTGAAGAGCAAGTTGAGTGAATTAACTTGGAGAAATGCAATGTATCCGAAGTAGGATACATTTAGTCTACAGCTAGCCCCTGCGACGCGCGTACAGTAGCGCTCCGGCACCACGCTCCACCGCTTTGTTACAATGTTGCGAGAGGCAGTCCGGACTCCTGCAGAGTGAAGCCAGGGGGGAAAAAACAGTCATTGCCCGTGCTGGAGGACACAGTAGCGGAGAGCCCTGACGCGCGCTCCGACTTCACACTATCGTGGAGATGCAGAGCATGGGAGCCCAGCATACAGGCATGGAACCAGGGAGTGACAAGGCCAACGCTGAATGAGGAGAAAGACCGACGGGCACAACAAGAGGTCCTTGGGGAGTGCGACAGCCGGGGTCTCCCGCGCACAGCCAGTGTATGGATGGGAGTTGCGCACTAATGACACCTGAGGTGGTGTCCAAGGGTAAGGAGCAGTACTTTGCACAGTCGCCGGCACAGATTAAAGTACCAGGACACTGAGAGAGTAATATGCTGTGCTGCAATCAAAAGTCACACTAAGTAGTGTCTTACAATCCCGAACAGTACGCAGGCACTTCGAGCGGCATAATTGCTTTGGCTACACGTGGGACAAGTGACAGGAAGTACCCCTGCGAAGAAATTTCTCTTTCCAACTACGTGGGAGAACACAATCCATTGCGCAAAAGAACGTGTGTGTGAGGGTCCCCTCAGACACGAAAGTCAGCTACGGACCGCCACTCTGGGACTATGTGACAGGGGTGTGGGCGCACTGTACGAGAGGACGCACCACCGCTTTCAGAGCAAGAGCTATGGTGGATGCTCTGCACAGCGGACAGTAGGTGGAAATGGGCGAGTCCAAGACTCCTACGAAAGAAAACTAGAGACACATTGCATGCCGAGGTGTACGACGACTGGGAGAGTGTGGAGCGGAGAAGGTTGGTGGAGCCTTGAGGTTTTGTGGCCCCCCATGCTTGGATAGGACGTTGGACACTGAAACGGAAAGGGTGCCCTTCTCCCCCTGTTTGTGAAGCAGTAGAAGTGGGTGGACCCACGCAATACGGCTGTTGCGTCATGTCTAACAAGTCTCTCAGACAGAAAGTGAAGCAACCAATGGTAGACGATTTCGCCAAAACACTGACGGGCCCGGAAAGTGTTAGGAGCAAAGATAAGCCGTCTGCAGGTGGCATGGCCACCGTGGGTCCAAATCAAGAGGTTCTTGCCGCAATTGCGGACCTGAAAGCAGATCTGAAAGCATCCTGGGAGGCCAAGCTTGAAATAGTAGTGGCCGATTTAAAAACTGTGTTGGACCTTAAGGTTGGTGAAGTGCACAAGGAGGTGAATCTACTTCGACAGGATGTGAGGTCCCTGTCGGAGCGCACAGAGAGCCTGGAGAAAGAAGGGAGCTCGAATACGGCGGACTGCGCCACACACAAATCGGAACTGCACGCCCTGGTGGCAAGAGTGGGCAACCTAGAGAGCAGAGCGGAGGAAGCGGAAGGGCGTGCCCGAAGGAACAACATTCGCATTGCGGGCATACCAGAGGTAGCAGAGGGCCGCAACCCCACAGAGTTTATTGAAAACATGCTGTTACAGGAGATCACTGGAGGAGTTTTGACGCAGGGATTCGCTGTGGAGCAGGCGCACAGGGCTCTGACGAGGAGGCCGCCGCCAGGCAACCCCGCCCAGGCCAGTGATTGCCAAGATCCTCAACTACAGGGACCGGGAGAGGATTCTGGAATATTTTCGCAAAGGTGGAACAATCGAGCGAGGGGAGGCTAAAATAACAGCCTACCCGGACTACACCCTGATGGGCAGAGGAACCGAATGAACTTCGGGGTGGTTAAGAGGAGACTGAGAGAGGCGGGGCAGAAATATATGCTACTTTACCCAGCAAAACTGAAGGTCTTTCATAAAAACAGAACTTTCTTTTTCGACACTCCGGAGGAAGCCATGGGATGGTTAGATACGCTGGGCTGCCCCCAGGAGCCAGACGTCCAAGCGGAAGGAAGAGGCGAAGGAGATAAGTAAACAGTGATCGAAGATGGGGTTGCTTGAGACTATGGGACTTGATTATAGTCACTGAAAGGGCCTGTTCATAGACGGGCCTGGAGTGGAGCAGATAATGCATGGTTTGCACTATTGCTGTTGCTTTAAGAAGGAGCCTTTCAGGGCTAGTCCTCACACCCCCGTGTAGTATCAATAGTTAAGTAGCCACTAGGGCGACTTCACCCTACTGAGCTCTGAGCGTATCAGACAGGGCTAGATGTGGGGGTGCCTGAGATCCAGGGATGGAGCTGGGCAACCGTTGGGGAAGGGGTTGAAGGGGAAGGGACGGAGGGAGGGAGGGGGGGAGTTTGGTGTGTATATAGTGTTGGGGAGTTTGAGTTTAATCGCGAGCCTAAAGGGACTAGCCCTAGCATTGTATCTGGATTGCGTAAGTAGATGGGAGCGGTTGGAAATGAGAGAGAGGGGTATTGATGAACCATGGGGGAGCTTAAGATACTGATGTGGAATGTCAGGGGACTCAATAGTTACCTAAAACGGAATAAGGTCATGCTGTATCTGAAAAGACAGAAAATAGACATCGGGTTATTACAAGAAACGCATTTGACCCGGGATAAACTGGAGTTGGTGAGGAGAAAGTGGAAAGGTACTGTAGTGGGGTCCACATACTCGGCCTATGCTAGAGGTGTGCTGGTATGGGTGGCGCCACACGTCCCGTTTCAGCTGAGGCAGGAATCGGTGGATACTGAGGGGCGTTTGGCCATGGTGAGAAGGGTGGTGGAGAATAAGGAGGTGTACGTGGTAAACACGTACGCCCCCAACCACAATACGGCAGAGTACTTCCGGGCTATGTGCACCAGCCTGAGCTGGTGCATGGGTGGCGCAGTGATTTGGGGAGGGGATTTCAATTGTGTGCTGAACCCTGTAGTGGATAGGTCAGATGACAAGACGGTCGGGCCTGCCCCAGCGGCTCAGGCATTGCAGGCGTTGTTAGATGACTTTGTCTGGTAGATGTGTGGAGAACTAAGCACCCTAACGAGAGGCAATATTCTCACTACTCGGCCCCACAACAGCGCACACCAGACTTGATTATGTCTTTGCCACGTCGGATGTGATGACAGAAATCTCTTGCATAGAATACAAAGCGAGAGTCCTATCAGATCACTCGTCTTTGGTGGTGGGGTGGCAATACGGCCGCCCTAGAGCACGGATCCCGGCGTGGCGCCTCCGTGCGGAGGCGCTTAAGTACCCGGCTTTCCGGGAAGATGTAAGAGAAGAAATCATTAGTTATTTTGAGATGAATACAGGCAGCGTTGACTCGGCGGGGACACTGTGGGAGGCATTCAAGGTGGTGGTGCGGGGTGTGGCCATTGCTAAATCGAAAGGCCTGCAGGATGGGGTTCTGGCTGATTTACAAAGAGTTGAAGGCGAGTTAGAGATAGAACTAAAAAGCGAGTGCATGGACACCGAGCTAGTGCTTAAGCTACAGCAACAATGCACAGAATACGGGGAGAGGCTCTGTAATCTCAATTATAAAAAGTACATTGAGAGACAACATGCGGGAGGAGACAAAACGGGCCGTCTCTTGGCGTGGCTATATAAAGTGAAACCCCGAGACCCCCGATTAGGACAATAACTAGAGAAGACGGGGTGGTGGCAGATACCCAAGAGGGAGTAAATAGGGAATTTGCGGACTACCATAGAGAGTTATATGGGGATGGAGGAGGAGGGAGCCGGGATGAAATGTTGGAAACTTTACAAGACATCGAGTTGCCCAAAATAAGTATAGAAGAAAGAGAAGCACTAGATGCTCCAATTACGCTAGAAGAGTTGGAGGAGGTGGTTAGGCAGCTACCCACTAGTAAGACCCCGGGAGCAGACGGATTACCTAGTGAATTTTATAAAGCATATGGGGCGGAAGTGCTCCCCCCAATGTTGGAAATGCTCAATGAGGCGTTTGAGGTGGGACGGTTGCCGGAGTCGCTCAGAGAGGCGATTATAATACCGCTCCCTAAGCCCGACAAGCCTGGGCACAGATGCGGATCGTACAGGCCGTTGTCGATGTTGAACCAGGACAGCAAGATATTAACGGCTGTCCTGGCGAATAGATTGCGGAAAGTAATAAGCAAGTTGATCCACCCGGACCAAACGGGCTATGTCCCGGACTGGAACATCACTCACAACCACAAGCGACTCCATCGGGTGATCGAATGGGGATGTGACAATGATGGTGAGATGGCAATCGTGTCGTTAGACGCGGTGAAAGCCTTCGATTCGGTCAGATGGGCGTGGCTGCTGGCGGTTTTGGGAGAGTACGGAATGGGGCCGGGTTACATTAGATGGGCGGAGATGCTGTATAGAGCACCATTGGCCAGAGTGCGGACGGGTACAGTGATATCGGAGAGATGGCAACTCAACAGGGGCACTAGACAGGGGTGCCCCTGGTCCCCGATGTTGTACATTTTGGCTCTGGAACCTCTGGCGCTGTACCTGAGGCAGCAATATGATGAAATAGGTATCGAGGTTGGGGGGGAACGGCACCTGATATCCCTGTATGCAGATGATTTGCTATTATATTTGAGATACCCAGAAGAAAACCTGCAGTATATTCTGGAGGTGATGGGTCGGTATGCGAGATTGTCTGGTATAGCAGTGAACCCCCAAAAATCGAGCATTTTCCCGTTGGGCAGCTACAGAGGAATACCCGTGGAAAGGTTACCGGTGTTGCAGGTGCCGTGGACTGTAAGTTCTTTCCGCTACCTGGGAATAGATGTGTGCCATACAGTGGAGGAGGGCCACAGGCGTAACACCGAGATGGCCGTTGAGAAAATCCGCAAATGCATGAGTTTTTGGGAGAAGTTGCCCTTAGCGATGATGGGACGGGGAGCGATGCTTAAGATGGTGGTTTTGCCTAGGCTCCTGCATTATTTTAGCAATATTCCACACATGATTCCTAAGAGCTTTTTTGTTAAACTAAATGGGGTGTGTAGAGACTTTTTGTGGCATGGTACCCGGAATAGAGTAGCGCTCTGGAAGTTGCAGAACTTTTATGAAAAAGGGGGTGTCAAGCTACCTAATTTTGAGGCCTATTATATAGCGAGTCAATTGCAATTCGTGGCCAAGTGGCTCTCCGATGAAGAGACCCCGGAACTTAGATTGTTCGGGCATGACTGTGCCCCGTTTTACCTGAAAGAAATTATCTGGTTGCCTGAGTTAGTAATAAAGGAGTATCTGGGGATGATGAGGCTTGGGTGGAGAATGTGGCGACGAGCATGTATAATGATGGGAGATCCGCTTCCGTGTTCTCCGCATGTGCCACTGGTTGCTTTGACGGGGGGAGATGAGCAACTGAGGGTGATTATCAGAACCTATTGGGAGTCAGTTGGACTAGTAACGTTGGGAGATATATGGCGTGAGGGGGCCATTAAGGAGTTTGAGGGACTTGGGGAGGAGATGGGACTACATGGGGGCCAATACGTCACGTATCACAGGTTAGTGCGGAAGATTCGGATAACGTGGCCTGAGACAATTTTGGCGGAGGAGCCGAACGCCATCATGGGGGTAATACATGACATAACTGAAGGGGGGCATGAAATCTCTAGAATATACGAGATGGTAATGACTAAGGTTGGGAGAGAATTGACGCTTTTGAGATTGGATTGGGAAACAGAGGTGGGAGCCCAAATGGAGGATGGGATGTGGGAGAGGGCCATGGGATACCATAAGAAAGTATCTAGGGATGCCAGATTGCAGCAAGTACAGTTGTACGTAACACACAGAGCGTACATGACCCCGCTGAGGATATCTAAATTCCGGAATGCCGGAAGACAGGCATGCCCTAGGTGTGATGAAGAGAACGCTGATATGACACATATGTTCTGGGCGTGCCCAATGATTGTGGGTTTCTGGAGAGAAGTTGCACAAAAGTTAGCAGAGAGAGGGGTCACGCCTGCCGTTGATACGGCCTGGGCCTGTCTGTTGGGAGGGTTCCCCAGGCCTCGGAAGCTGAAACATGTTGGAAAATTGAAAGACTTAGCGTACGTGCTTGCAAAACGAAGAATAGCCATGGGATGGAAAAAGTGTCACAAGCCACGGGTGGAGGTGTGGTGGAAGGACTTACAGAAATGGGCGGGGGCTGAAACTGTGGTGTGGCAAGAGGCAAGTTGTACGACTGGGGAGGAGGAAATGGGTACCCTGATGGCATGGAAATCATTGATATCTGGCCTATTTGGAACAACGCTAGATTCAGAGGAATCTGACGATAATGAAGCCCATCCATGTGCGGTAGATACCTGGCGTGAAGAACAAACGGGCTTGCGGAGGGGGGGGAACAGTGGAGCAGTGAACAATGATCAATTGATGTTAAATGTAAGGATTGTGGATTGCACTGCGTGTTTGGTTTGTATTGTTGGTTGTGTTGGAAAATTAATAAAATTCTTTTAAAAAAAAAACCCTGAATCTTAATTATATAAAAACTGTGTTTTAACTAATACAGTGTTTGGACATTCCTTTGTGGGGGCTTGGGGACTACACTGTACTTAGGAACTAGCCTGCATCACGTCCTGAGAAGCTAGGTCTTGATTGCTCAACTACGTTACCAATAATAGAGAATCTTGGCTGGGGTCCTCTGTGCCTCTCCTCTGCCATATAGAGAGCAGAAATACAGACACCCCCCTCCAGCCTTTACACAGTACGCAGAGGATTAAGGTGCATCAGCAGGGGAGCGGAATCGAAAAGCAAGGTCTTGAGTTGCTTCCGGACCTGGAGGGTGTTTGGCTCAAGTTTGAGAGTGACAGGGAGACTGTTCTAGAGGGAGGACCTAGCCGAGGAGATAGATCTGCCCCAACTCTCTGCTTGGAGAAGCGTCTGACCTAGAGGTGGATGAGCAGAGAGCCTGAGAAGGAAGACGTTTTGGAAGAGAAAGTTGGAGGTCGAGCAGTCCCAGGCCTCAGGAAACCTTGTGGACAATGCAGAGGGTCTTGAACTTGATCCTTGCAGCCACGTGGAGCCAGTGAAGAAATTTCAGAGCTGGAGAGATACAATCCCTGGGCTTGAGGCCAAGGACAAGTCTTGCAGTCTGGATAAATTGTAAAGGTCGAGGGGGGCGTGGCTTGGCAGCCATGGAGTAGGCTGCATCTTCAGAGGGCTCCGTGATCCGGCAATTGATCTGTGCGAGTGCGAGCTGCCTGACAACAGATCGCGGTTCCATAATAATACCATGGAAGCGTGAATATCAGAGGCCCAAGGAGCGTGTATCAGTGGACAAATTGATTCGAGCAATCAAGAGATCTGATACTTTGTGTCACGGGCCGTAACAACAGCGACAAGATGGCGGCGCCCCTCAGACAAAGGGATTCTTGAAAGTGCCAAGTGCGACAGAGGAGCGGGCTGCTGGGAAAGGAGCAGCTGCCGAGCCGCTGCAAATAAGAATGAGGCTGTGACAGCACACGAACATCAGCTCGTAGGCAGAAGAGGACTCGGGGCATGAAGATCTGCAACGCACAGAAGACACCCTTGGCAGTCTGCCGCAGGAGGTAGAGTGTATGGTGGCCTGCGCCATGTGCGCTCAGTGACCACATTGTGAGCACGGCTGGCCAGTTGGGAGCGCGTCGGGCCCGACCCCCGTGGGGCCCAGGAGGCAAGGAGGCACGCGGACGATCGGCACCCCACAGAAACAACAGCGCATACAAGCGCATGAAAAGAACGGTTGAGGGCGGGGCACGTGCAAAGGCAATGGAGGATCTGGGGCCTGCGGTCCCTAAACCATAAGCGTTACGTCGCACGGAGGAGGTAAACTCTAAGTGCCCTACTTAACACTGCACTGGGCGAAAAGAGGACAGTGCACACACGGCCGTGGAAGGGCATGCCCCTTGGACTAATACACAGGTCGGGAGGGTGTGGACGAACACAGCGGCAACATGTACGCAGTTGCATTCAGGCCAGTGAAAGTTTGTTGTGATTTCAGTGTGCGCGAGGAGGCGGGACAGCGCGCCACTGGCACTGAAGTTGGCAGACATTAAATCCTATATTGGCAACAGGCGGCGACAGGAAGACTCACGCTGCGTGCACTCGGCAGGATACCGAAAATTAGATATGTGCAATGGAGTGCAGTGAGAGGCCACATGGACCCAAGAAGAGGCCAATAGGGATGCAAACACAGCAAGAGGGGGAGAAAAAGACATGGATAATCGACACAGGCGCTGATAACATACATAACAGTGAATGAGAAGGCACTGGCCATTCACAGCTTGAATATAGGCGGCCCCCAAAGGAATGGCAACCTGACTGCCATGGTGCGCGCAGCACCACGCTAAGGGTGGAAAACAGAGCTCTGCAAACAACAGACACAGGAAAGCTGGGTAGGCAGAGACCTAAAGGCCATATGACAGGATTGGACTTCTCCTGAATCCTCTGAAGTCTCATAGATACAGAGATTCTTTTGAAAGGTGCATCAGTGCTCGTATAGAGCCCCCCCCCTGGGGATATACCCACAACGGAATCACCAGGTGCAATCCGCAGCAAACAGTGAGAGGGACAGGTGCACAAAAGAAATCATATACAATACGCACCATGAAGATTAAGAGAACAGAGCAAGTTGACGAGCAGGTGGTGGCGCATCTGGAGACATTAAGGGCGACTGCAGTGGGAAGGAGGTGCTGAAACACGGCCTGGGAAGAACAATCACCAGGAGGTGTCGATACCCATAATGACTGAAGAATAGCGCGAGAAGCAAGAGCTGCTAGCCCCCTGCGAGGACGGACCCTGGGGCACAAACAAGACGGAGCAATGTCTGTAAGGGGAGGCAAAGCCAAGGGCAAACAGCCCACGATGGACATTTTTGCCAAGTCGCAGCAATCCCCCACCACCCCAGCACAGGGTACAGCAGCTACGCCTGTGGAAGCGGCTTCACCACGGGAGGACAGCGCAATCCTAACAGCTATTACGGAATTGAAAAACTCATGAGGGACAGCGATGGCAGACTTGAGAACTGCACTAGAAACCAAAATAAATGCAGTGGGAATAGAGGTCAAACTGCTGAGGCAAGATGTCAGAGCGCTTGCGGAACGAACGAGCGGCCTAGAGATTGTGGTGAAAACCAACACGGAAACTAGTGCAAATAATGCCAAGGAAGTCCACATACTGAAACAGCAGGTGGCTAACTTAGAGAAACGAGCAGAGGAGGCTGAGGGAAGAGCGAGACGCAACAACATACGTGCGGTCGGCCTTCCGGAAGGAGAGGAAGGGCTGGACCCCACAGACTATGTGGAGACCATGATAATACAAGAAATAGACGATAACAAGCCTTGATGAGAAAACCGCAACCAGAGCACCCCCTAGGGCAATTATAGCAAAAATCCTGAACTACAGGTACAGAGAGAAGATCTTGTAATTTTTTAGGAAAGGAGGGACGATAAAAAGGGCGTCTGCGACCATCACTGCATGTCCTGATTACACTATGCTGGTGCAAAGGCAGCGGTACAGCTATGTAGCGATCAAGAGGAGGCTGCGCACGGCTGGATTCAAATATATGCTTTTGTACCCTGCGAAGCTCAAGATTTTCCTCAAAGGCAAAGCGCACTTGTTTGATACCCCGGAGGATGTGGCGACATGGTTGGATGCACACGGCTGTCCAGAACGAGATGAGGAGCAATCCCAGCTGGAACACGATAAGTGACCACAATGCCATATATGATAAAAGGGGGGAGGTGGGGGCCGTGAGCAGAGGCTGCAAAACTGGTAACAAGGACGCAGCTAGACGAGAGGAAGAAGGTTAAATATGTGACAATCAACATGTGGGACTAGAATATAGATTGTGAGATGCAAAATGGGCAGCAATAAGGGTGCTCAGCTTGATACCACAAGATGGAGACAGCCTACCCCCGGGAATTAGTGTAGTAGGACCACCATTAGGGCGATATCTCCCTGCTGGGCCGTGAGTACGGCAATTTGCTGGAAAAGGGCTAGATGCAGTGGTGCCTGTGATCCAGTGATGGAGCAGGGCAACAGTTGGGGAGGGATGGGAGGGGATTGCAGTGCAAGTTGGGGCAGGGGGGAAGAAGGGGGATGGGTTGGGGGAGTTGAGGTGTTTGTAGTTAAGGGAAGTTTGGGTTGGGGTGGGAGAACAAGCCTACATATAAGGGTGGAGATACTTAGAAGGAGGTAAGTACTGAGACTTGGACTGTACTCACAGAGGGAAGAGCGGGAACCTGATATGTTATGGGAGACCTTAAAGTAGTTACTTGGAATGTTAGGGGGCTAATTAGCTATTTAAAAAGAAATAAGGTTTTGATATATCTGCACAGGCAGAAAATAGACATAGCCCTGCTACACGAGACTCACCTAACACAAGAAAGGTTGGAGGTGGTCCGAAAAAAGTGGAGAGGGACTGTTGTGGGCGCAGCATATTCAGTTTATGCTAGAGGGGTGATTACCTGGGTTGCACTGCATGCCCCGTTTCAGTTACTGCACTCTACGGTCAAGCCAGACGGAGGATGGTAATAATAAAGGGGTTGGTGGAACACAAGGAAATATGTATCACAAACACATATGCCCCGAATCAGGATACGGCGGCATACTTTAGAACTCTATACAGCAAACTTAGCGTGAGCGTTGGGGGGGGGGGGATTTGGGGAGGAGACTAATTGCTTACTAAACCGGAAAGTAGATAGATCAGATACCAAATAGACAGACCCACCCCAGCTGCCAGGACATTGCAGACTCTGTTAGCGGATTTCGGGTTAGAGGATGCAGGGAGGTCACACCATCTACAGGATAGACAATATTCGCACTATTCAGCCCCCCAGAACCTACACACTAGACTAGACTATGTGTTCGTCACACATGAACTGATGACGGAAATAGCGCAGACAGAATACAAAGCGAGGGTCCTCTCGGCAATACTGACCCCCGAGAGCGAAGATACTGACATGGCGCCTCCATGCAGAGGCGTTGAAAGATAATATTTTCAGGGAAGACAAGACAGAGGAGATAATAAGCTATTTTGAGATCAATACTGGCAGAGCATGAGACAGCGGGTATGCTCTGGGAAGCCTTTAAAGTAGTAGTGAGAGGGATAGCTATAGCCAAATCCAAGGGGCTACAGGGAGGGATTCTGGCTGAACTACAAGAAGTGGAAACGGAGCTAGAAATAGCATTGAAAAGGGGAGGTGACACTAAAGAAGGCAATGAAGCAATACTTAGGCTGCAGCAGAAGTGCGCGGGATACTGGGAAAGGTTGTGCAACCTCAACTATAAAAAATACATAGAGAGGCAGCATGCAGGAGGGGACAAACCAGGTCGAGTCCTGGCATGGATATACAAAAGCGAGACTCCCAGACCTACAATCAGAACGATACCGAAAGATGATGGGTGTATAGTAGATACTCAAGAGGGAGTTAATCAGGAATTCGCAGATTATTACAGTATCCTGTATGGAGATGCCGAGGAAAGTGACAGCAAGGACATAAGAGAAACACTGGAGGATATTGGATTGCCACAGATTAGCGCAGAAGAGCGAGAGGAGCTGGACGCACCGATCACTCTAGCGGAATTGGAAGAGGTAGTGAGGCAACTACCCACTAGTAAGACCCCGGGGTCTGACGGACTTCCCAATGAATTTTATAAGATGTACAAAAATGAGGTACTCCCCTCGTTCTTAGAGATGCTAAATGAGGCATATGAAGTCGGAAGACTCCAGAGTCCCTAAGAGAGGCGATTATCATACCACTCCCCAAACCCAATAAGCCTGGTGGTGAGTGCGGCTCCTACAGACCCCTGTCGATGTTGAACCAGGACAGTAAAATATTGACTCGGTCCTGGCAAATAGAATGAGGAGAGTCATTAATAAATTGATACACCCCGACGAGACAGGCTATGTCCCCAACAGGAACATATCCAACAATCTTAGGCGACTCCACCGAGTCATTGAACATGCAAACGGGGATGCAGGTGAGATGGCAATAGTTTCGCTGGACGCAATAAAGGCCTTCGAATCGGTCAAATGTCCATGGCTGATTGCGGCCCTGACCAATTACGGAATAGGAACGGGGTATATTAAATGGGCCAAACTACTATATAGCGCGCCGCAGGCCAGGGTTAAGACAGGAGCGGTAATATCAGAGAGGTGGCAACTCAGTAGAGGTACCAGGCAGGGATGCCTGTGGTCCCCCATGCTGTATATTTTGGCCTTAGAGCCTCAGGCGATATACCTGAGACAGCAGTATGACATGATAGGCATCACCATAAAGGGGGAACCGCATTTAATTTCTTTGTACGCTGATGATATGTTGTTGTATCTACGCTATCCGGAAGAAAACCTCCAGTATGTCCTGGAAGTGATGGAGCGATTTGCAAGGCTTTCAGGCATAGCTGTGAACCCCAAAAAATCTTGTGTATTTCCACTGGGCAGGTATAAAGGGATCCTGCTAGAGCAGTTACCGATCCTGCAGATACCATCGGAGGTCAGCACGTTCCAATATCTTGGGATAGACATATATCATGAGGTGGAAGCAGAGAATCAATACAACACTGAGAAAGCTATCAAGAATATTGAAAATAGTATGAAGTTCTGGGTGAAACTCCCCTTAGCGATGATGGGACGAGGGGCAATGCTTAAAATGGTGGTTCTGCCAAGACTGTTGCACTATTTTGGGAACATCCCATATTTGATACCTAGGCGATTCTTTGCCAGGATGGACAGCATATGCAGGGAATTCCTCTGGCATGAGACAAGGAACAGAGTGGCCCTTTTGAAGCTACAAAACTCACACGATAGAGGGGGTATACAACTACCAAACTATGACATTTATTACATAGCAAGTCAACTACATTATGTAGCTAAATGGTTCTCTGAGGAGCTGACCTTGGAATCCAGGCTGTCCGATCGGACTGCGCCCCATTCTTCCTAAAAGAAATGATGTGGTTGCCCAGATCGGATATGGAAGGGCGCCCAAGGGTGATGACACTCGGGTGAGAGATATGGCGCAGAGCCTGTCGGATAATGGCGAATCCAACCCTGTGTTCCCCGCAGGTTCCATTAGTCGCTCTGGCAGGAAAAGAAAAGCAACTAAGACTAATTATTAGGAAGCACTGGGAACCGGTGGGGATAGCAACAATGGGCGTCATGTGGCAAGAGGGGAGTATAAAGAATTTTGAGGGGCTGGTGGAGGAAACGGGGTTGCATGCAGGCGAGTATATCACATACCATAGGGTGGTGCAGCGAATTAAAGAGACATGGGGCCTCATTACGACTCTGGCGCTGGACCATGGTGCTGTTAGTGGTGGATGGCGGAATTACCGCCTCATTCCAAGGCGAGTGGGGCGGTAATTCCCCATTCACCATTTGCCCTTCCCCATTCCAATTTTTGCCCCATAGGGCATAATGGGGATGGGGAAGGCGCTAATTACGGCACCATAAATTACGGTGCCGTAATTAGCACCAAGGCCGCTTAGCGCCTTGGACTTTAACGCCTGCAAAAAGCAGGCGTTAAAGTGTGAATCAGGCGTTAAGGGTTAACGGCGCCGACGGCGCAGTTAAACCCTTAACGCCCGACTTGTAATGAGGGCCATGGTCCGAAGTAGTACTAGCAGATGAACCGGATGCCATCATAGACAAAATATATGACATAGCAGAGGGGGGACATGAAATATCTAGAATATATGAGCTGATGATGACCAAAGTGGGGAAGGAAGTGGTACAACTTAGACAGGACTGGGAAGAGGAAGTGGGTGCCCCAATGATTGATGGGATGTGGGAGCGTGCCCAAGGCTATCACAAAAAAGTGTCAAGAAATGCTAGATTACAACAGATACAATTATATGTAACTCACAGGGCGTATATGACACCCCTAAGGATAGCCAAATTCAAAAATACAGGACGACAATCATGCCCCAAATGTGACGAAGAAAACGCTGGAATGGAACACATGTTTTGGTCATGCCCAATAATAGAGAGATTCTGGGGAGAAATAACACACAGGATGGAGGAAGAAGGGATCAAAATAGAGGTGGACACAGTGTGGGCTTGCCTGATAGGAGGATTTCCTAGACCGCGTAAACTCAAGCATGTGAGCAAATTGAAAGACCTGGCATATGTATTAGCAAAGAGAAGAATTGCAATGGAGTGGAAGGCATGTCATAGACCAAGAATAGAAGTATGGTGGAAAGATCTACAGAAATAGGCAGAGGCAGAGACTGTGGTACGGCAGGAGGCAAGCAATGTTGGGGGGGAGGAAGAGGCTGGAACCTTGATAGCTTGGAAACAACTAATAGCTGAATTATTTGGGCCCACGCATGATGGGTCATATGACCAGGGTCCAACAGAAACCACTGAAGAGGAATCCCTACTGCAAGACGGAGAAACAGAACATGAAGCAGAGTAGGCTCTAAAGGGGGGGGGTGGGAATGGGTGAAACAGTGGATTTGGAGAAAGCGATATATACTTAAACATTAATACATGCACTGTAAGTTTGGTTTGTGTTGGTTGTTGAAATAAAATCAATAAAATTGTTTAAAACAAAGAAAAAGTTGTAAAGGTCGAAGACTAGAGGCAAAAAGATTTAGAAAGGAAAGGGGCTGTTGCAATGGTCCGGCCTAGAGAGGACCAGAGGTCTGGAGACAGTGAGCTTCTGGGGGAAAGTGAGAAAAGGAAGAATACCTCTGAGGTGGTGCAGCTGATAGTTTGACTTCTTAGAGACGTCAGAGATGTGAGGAGAGAAGGAGAGGGTGGAGCCGAAGATGACGCCAAGGTTCTTAGCCTCAAATGAAGGAGCAGGAAGAGGGCCCAGCGTGGGCGGCCAGAGAGAGAGAGAGAGAGAGAGGAAAGGAGGGAGCTGGTGTCTCAATGAGGATGATCTCAGTCGTACTGGCATTAAGGCAGAGATCATTGGCGGCACACCATTCCTTAATAGCGGCCAGACAGTCAGGTATGAGAGAAGAAGCAGAGGTGGCTGAGGGGAGCCTGAAAGAGAGCTGAGTATCATCCGCATAACATTGAAAATTGGAACAGAAAGTAGCGATGATGTGGGCAAGAGGTGCCAGGTAGTGGTAGAAGAGCCAGGGAGAGAAGTTAGACCCCTGGGGAACACCAGAAGTAGAGAGAGAGATAGTAGAGAGGAAAGACCCCAGTTGGACATGAGCGGGTCAGTCAGTGAGAAAGGTGATCAACCATGCTATGGCCTGATCAGTAATACCAAGGTTGTCGTGGAGGAGATTGAGCAGGATGGCATGTTGACCGTGTCAAAAGCAGAGGATAGCTCAAGGAGAATGAGGAGAGAAGGTAGATTAGAGTCATTATTGAAGAGCAAGTCTTCACGGGTGTTCAGGAGAGCAGTTTCCGTGCATCTGGCAACTCTGATGCCAGAATGGTAGTCATGGAGGCGACCAACAGATTCAGTATGCAGATTAAGCTGGGAGATGGACAGCTTTTCCAAGAGTTTGCCCAGAAAAGGAGTTATGGATATCGGGCAAGAGTTTGCCAGAGAGGAAGCATCGGCCGAGGGGTAGGGAAAATTCCAGTGGCAAAGGAGTGATTGCAGAAATCGGCCTAGGCTGGAGCAAGGGTGTCGATGTGGTCCTTGATGGTTCTGGATGAGCAGGGGAGAACCTGCTTTGACAAGACTTCCGTAGATCTGACTTGTCTAGAAACATCATCAGGGGTGAACAGGGGAAAGGAGGAGAAACAGCCTCAGATGTGCCAGGAATGGTATCGGAGGAGGAGGAAGAGGAGGTAAAGGAAGAGAGGGTGGACAGGATGTCCTAAATATTAGTAGTGAATTGAGAGGCCATGGCTGTGCAGATGGCCTGGGAGAGAACAGGAGAGGTAGAGACTGCAGCAGGAGTGGCCAGCTCCTTTCAGATTTTGAAAAGTTGGACCGAGTTGTTAGATGCCGCAGAGATGCGGTCTTAGATGTAGGCTCTCTTCTTAGAGAGGATACATAGTATGTACTGTCTTTGGAGCAGGCAGTAGGCCAGTTTGTCAAGGGGTGCGCCTGAGGCCCTTCACTTCCTCTCTGCTGCCCTACACTTGCGTTTACGGGCGGCAAGGTCGGAATCGTACCAAGTGTTGCACTTGGATTTGGGCTTCAAGCGGATCCTCATGACAGGGGCAAGGACATCCAAAGTGTTAGAGATAGAGAGATTAAGGTTAGAGAGGGTTGTGTCAGGGTGTGAGTCAGTCAAAGGTGTAAGAGGAGAGAAAGTAGCGGCAAAAGCCTCAACTGACACATGCTTCATGGGTCAGATGACCGAGAAGGTATGTGGCAGTGTTGGAGTCGGTTTGACCTGCGGTCTGCGGTAAAGAGTGCTAGAGGTGGGAAGAAAGGAAAAAGTGATCACTCCAAGAGAGAGAGGAATGGTGAGGGGATTAGTGAAGGGAGGTCTGAGGAGATCAGAACATCCAAGGTGTGCCCTGCAGAGTGAGTCGGGCCAAAGGGAAGAATAAAGAGAGAGAGAGCATCACAGAGGTTGAGAAAGAGTCCTGAAGAAGGGCTGGTAGCATCCATGTGGATGTTCAAGTCTCTGAGGAGGAGAAGTTGAGAGGTAGAGGGAATGAGTGAGGAGGAGAGGTCAGCCCACTCAGAAGAAGAGGGTGATCTGGCCAGGAGGTCTGTAGATAGTGGCCACAGTGAGAGGGAGGCCAGGAGAATTAGAGAGCCTGCAGACCAGGCATTCAAAGGAGGAGTAGTGCTGCATTGGAATGGTAGAAGCAGGGATCCACACCAGGAAAATCAAGGCTACACCTCCACCGGGACGGTTGGTTCTGGGTTCAGAGAGGATCTTGAAGCCATCAGGAAGGAGACTGTCAGAACTCGTGACAGAGCTGGCCATGAACCAAGTCTCTGAGAATGATTTCTCTAAATGTGAGAGGAGGAAAAGGACAATGGTATTAAAAAACTACGTACAACAGATCCCGAAATTCTTCTCCTGCAGGAAATACATCTTGTGCAAGAGGATGTAGCTAGGCTGATGTTGGGGGCATATCTGATAACCTATCTTGTATACCATCAACAGAAAACGGCAGGAGTAGCAATACTATTAAAGAGGAGCCTTATCTTTAAAGAGGAACATTTCTATAAACACAAAGAGGGATGCTGCTTATTGGTGGTAGGCACCCCTAACCATAATGTATTTATATGCCCCCTATCAAGGACAAGAAATGTTCTTCAGAGAATGCATCAGACTTATAGAACACCATGCCACAGGAGAAATGATGGCAGGAGATGCCCGCTTAAAGGAGCCCCGACTCCTGGATAGGTACGTAACCACACAAAGGGCACACAGGCTATTTGTCTGAAAGTCTGAAGACCAGATTCAGAAAACTGGGCCTGTTCGAGGGTTGGAGGTATAAGTATCCTGCAACCTGAGACTACTTGTTTTACTCAGGAGTACATCTACATACTCCCGAATAGCTTTAGTATACCTGTCGATAGGGCTAACGAGGCAGCTCACAAAGGCAGAGATGGGAAGCATAATGGTATTGCATCATGCAAGTGTGCAGGTAGACACCAATGTGTGGCGAGGAAGGGTAAGGCGATACGTAGTTGTCTAGGGAATTACCTCCTAAGAGACCCACCTGTGATTAACCATATTGAAGACAATATCAAAGAGTTATTTGAACATAATGCAGAGGGCTATATTTCCCTTGCAGTAAGATGGGACACCATGGAGTCCTTCCTCAGGGATACAATACATACATATTATATAATAAATATAAAAGTCTAAAGAACTCAAAGCCCTTAGGACTAAAATTGAGAGTGACCTTAGAGAGAAGCTGTCGACCAAAGAGGCAGGGCGCAACGCTAAGCCATCAAGAACAAATGAGCAAAAATTAAAAGCAGTCAGGGCCCAACTTCACAAACTGCTTGTCAACAAAACTGAGTCGACCCTGTTGCAGAGTAAACAGAGCAGGGATCGAAGTGTTGCCGAGTCTTAGCGAGACAATTACAGGTGAGAAAAAATAGATCTATTATACAAGTGGTTAAGAATACAGATGGCACGCTTGCTTATGTCATCAGAGAAGGACCAATTTGAAGCAGTTGCTCACTTCTATGCAATACAAAGCTGAGGAATTTTGATTTGCCAGGGAAATCAGGGGAGCAAAGAGCGGAACAAGAGCGGCCTATTACAGACAATGAAATAAGAAGGGCCCTGATGGATTCTCTGTGTACTTCAACTAATGGTTTGCGAGGCAACTAATATAAAAAATGACAACTCTTATAAAGATCCACAGAAGAGGCCCAGATTTCCATGATAGCTAATGAGGGCAAGGAGCCTCAGCTGTGCCTCTTCGGTATCTAGTTAATATGTTGGAAAAAAAAATGTGAATGACAAAAATGTCGAAAACATTTTACCGATTCAGAATGTGTTATTTTTTAATTTACATGTTTTTTTTTGTTGCTTTGCGAGTAAAAAAAAAGGGTTAACATTTTTTTTAAAAAAGGGGGTTTTGGGGGGAACCCCCCTATTTCAAACAAAAAATAACAAAAAAAAGACATTTGAAAAAATAATGTTGGTAACATTTTTTCGACATTTTGGCATTCGAAATAATTATTTTTTATTTTATTTTTTTATTTGTTTAGCTGTTACAAACAACTTTTCAAATTTTTTTAACAATTGTTTCGGAATCAATAAAATCATACATTTACACACAATTATTTTTCTAAAATGCATCTCACTTCTCAGCTTTTCTTATATGTTTTATACATTTATACAGAAGAAACATCTGGGACGATAGTCTCTAAAAAATGTACCATAGCTACCTTCACAGCCAGTCTAGGGCTTGTAAAGAGCGATTTCCAAATTATTTCCTCATCCTGCTCATGAAAGAAGACAAGTACATTTTGAAACAGTTTCATGCGCAGAGAATACAGGCCAGGGCATGCCACAACTAAGTGTTGAAGAGTTTCTTTCTGTTGTACATTTAGGCAGTAACGACAAAAATTATCACGCGGGGCAATTTGTTTTCGCCTCTGTAAAACATCACGGGTGTGCCACAAATTAAATCTGACTCTCATATATTGGCGTTGTATATGCACAGATGGACATTTATTTAAGTATTCCGCCAGGTCCTTGTATTTTTTCAAACCAAAAACTGCGCTATCAAAGTCCTTGTAGGTTTTACAAGCTGCATAGTTTTTAATCCAGTCATATTCAAAGATCTTTTTCTTTGCTAAATCTGGATTAGTCAGTAGGATTTCAATAGTTACAGCAGCCAGGGCCATTTTGTTAAACAAAAGCGTGCACCACTTAAGAGGAAAACCCGAGGTGTTGACAAGTAGGTACTGTGCTACTATGCCCAATACATTTGACACATTAAGATTTAACAAACATTTCCTTAGGAAAGCTGACATTTTCCACAGTATTTGGGAATAGAGTGATAATACCCCCAACTCAAAGCGTATCATAGGTAGAGGAGTACAGTTAGGCAATTGCAGCACCTTCCTCCAGTATTTACCCTCTAATTTGTCCCAGTACAGCTGATTTTGCGGCCTTCCTGACTCAGCACCATACAACAATATTGGTACAGCCTTCATTTGATAAAAGGACAATGCGTGTTGGAAGGTAAATTTACCATATTTTGCAACAGGAATTCTTGTCTGGGAGATCAGAGTCTGTAGTTTGTTATTTATTTCCCAATTTTCAATTTTCGATGTAACAGAATTGGAAATAATAACACCCAGATATTTATAATGATCAACAACCAAAAGTTCCTTTCCTTGTATTGTCCAGGCATATTTCTTAATCTTTCGTTTACCTGTGTTATGGCAAACTAATACTTGGGATTTTGATGTATTTATTTCCAAATGGTTAGAGATCGTGTACTGATTTAATCTATTTAGCATAAGCTGAAGGCCATATGGTGTTAATGACAATAGTACCAGATCATCAGCATATAGTAAATAGCTGATTTTACTGGTACCCCTTTCGGAGGGTCACAACAGATGGAACTGAAAATTGCGCCCATATCATAGATGAAAAAATTGAATAAGCTTGCAGCCAATGGGCACCCTTGCTTTAGGCCTCTCAAGGTATCAATAGAGGCAGATAGTAAGCCTTCAAGCGTTAGGCGTACCTGCATTGTGGTATTAGAATGCAATAGCATCAACATATTCATTAAGGAGTTTGGGCAGTTATATATCATTAATTTTTTGTAGAGCAATGCCCGCCCGGTCAATAGAGTCAAACGCCGCCCGAAAATCTATGAACGCTAAGTACACTGACTGGCCTCTGGCAGCATAATGCATTTTGATTAAGTTTAGGCACGTTATATTTGGGATAGTACCCAAACCTGAGACAAAGCCAGATTGTAAGCTGTCTCTTACTTGTGCCGACATGGTCCACGCATTGAATCTTTTCAGTAGCAGTCTACCAAAGATTTTACCTGGTACATCAAGAAGGGAGATTGGCCGATAGCTAATAGGTTCCTGCCGATCCCCCTTCTTGAATATCGGGACAGTGATGGAATGTGTCCAAGTTTCAGGGATAGCCTGGGCTACATTGACTGCAGTAAAGATGTTATACAATATTGATGCCCATAATTCCGGGTGCAGTTTTAGAGTATAATTCGATAAACCATCAGGCCCTGCTGCTTTAGAATTAGATGAAGTTTTAATGAGAGTACAAATATCCTCATAATCAAAATCAAGTTTAAATTGACCATTCAAAACACTGGGTTGAAAAGGGGCTGCACCTTCTGGAACTGAATATAAGTCAAGAAAATGCTGTCTCCTAGCTTGTTCTGACACAGCATTAGTTGTGAGGACCCTGCAGCACAATTAATGAAAGCCCACATTTTAGCAGTGTTTTTAGTTGCTAATATGGACAGCATTCCTGCACCATCTTGTTGGAACAGAATTGCGTGACGACTTTTTTCCCAGTTAGTATATTTTGACTTTATTTTCGCAATCAATAGAGCTCTGACAGCCGGAGGATGCTTCATAGCCAATCTCAACTGAGCAACGTTTTTCGGTTTTCTTTGTCCTCATAACTTGGTCAAATATATGCAAATGTATAGTTTTTGATCTGACCTTAGTTCTTTTATCATGAAAGAGCTGCATAGTATTACTATATTGAATATACGGATTGTTCATAATACTGGAATTTTGCTCAGTTGTTTCTGAAAGATATTGGTTAAATTTATAGACAGCATCCTCAGACCATCATAGTCTATTACATCCCGGGTTTACAATTGAATCTCCTTGGGGCTGGACACTTTGTTGAATTGTGGTGGTATTTTTCTGCGACCATTTCATTGATAAAATATTATGGTCGCTTTGTTTGGTGTCAATAATTTCAAAATTCTCAATCGAGGGCAGTAAAGAGGTACTAACAAAAATGTAATCAATCACTGAATTCAGATGACCATTACACCATGTGGCCCTCGGGGGTATGTCTTCTTTGAATATGCCATTAAGCATATGTAAACCACGGGTTTTGGTCAACTCAAGCCATCTATATACCCGACCTTTAAAAGATTGGTTTTTCCCAAGGATTAGATTAACATTTAGATCACCAGCAAGAATCAAATGTGTGACTGAGCGCTCCAGAGCAACCATATCCAAAAGCGTTGTGACATCATCAAAGAAAACATTATGACTTATGGCAGCAGTGTTCCAGTATACGTTAAGAACAGCATAACATACATCATGAACCCTAACCTTTACCAAAAGCATATGTTTATTTGGAGCAGCCCAGAATTCCGATGACACTCCCTTTCGAATTTTAGTAGCTATAAGGAGCCCAGCCGATGGTCTGCCCATTATCGGCTTATAAGCCGAATTAATGTGAATGCAAAATCCATTCCAAACTATAGGATCAATAAGCCAAGTCTCCTGTAACAAAATGAAATCATACAAACCTAAGTGATTCAAATCATTATTAAGGAGATGAATATACCCTCTAGTGTTCCAACTTAAGATCGATATTTGCAACTGCATATGGTCCTGTACTAGTTATGCTTGTTCTTGGGTACATTTACATGAGCAGGTGGTACTTCCTGGGGGATTGGCCTTTCCCTTCTGGGGAACTGGATGATCCAACTGATTTTTCAGAACCGGGGAGGGTTTGTTATTTTCAGCAATAAGTTCAAATCCCAGGTTAAAGAGATGAGTTTTTACAGACCAGATGAGATTTTGGACGGCCCGAGAGTTCAACCATAGTCTCACAGTATTAAAATTCTGGTCATTCACAAATTCTACATACTCAATATCAGCCGAATTAATGTCTTCCAACTGTACAATTTCAGAAAAAATGGCCATAATGGATCTTCTGTTAAGATTGTATTACTTGCAGGGTAACATTCTGCAAGCCAGAATCAATGAGTATGGTGCCAATCTTTTCTTCACCGATGGGTTTATCTGTTGACCTAAGTCACTGTGAAGTCGACCATGAGGAACTCTTGGTAATTCACTTTTTGTTTTTACCTGAATTTGTTTTAGGGCAGCCTCAATTAACCTCGTCATTTCTGCTGTTAAATCCATCCCGTGGGCATAAGGGGTTTGAGGGAGAGATTTCTGAGACTGCCCTTCCTTCAGATCAGTATGCACTCCATTTAAATCAGAGTTGTATAAAACAGGCTTTTTTTTTAGAAGACATACTCATTTGTGTTTCTTTTAGTCTGGATTTGGGATAATCCAGAGACTGAGCGCTAGAGTTGTCAAAGGCTACTCTTCTGTCTTGTTCCCCTAAAGTGTTTAAAGCAGAACATTTTGGATCCCTCCCCACTGATCTTGTCAATGGCTGGTTAGAAATATATGCATCAACTGCTGTTCTGAGTTCCAATCTGTGTGCCTGAAGGGCATCTTAATTTCTAGACTCTGTTACACTAACTTTAGTGTTATCAAAAAGAGACAGTGATGCTCGCTTATTTGCTTTTTTCAGTATCGCAGCACTATTTAAGTCCACTTCTTTCAATAATGCATTCAAAGGGGCATAATCTGGTGGAACAGATACAGTGTCGGAATGTATTGATTTGCCATGCCTCTGGTGTTTATATTTTTTCCTTATGGCTTCAGATGCTACCTTAGCACTTTTTTTCCTTTTTGGGAGTGTAAGAGCCTTAAAAAACTGCTTAGAGCTTGAATTAGTTACCACTTTAGGGGCACTTTGTTTTTTTGTTAACTTCTCTTTCTGTGTGTTATTATTTTTCCTACCATTAGCAGGAGTGAAGATGGTATACACTTTTTTTTTTATTGTCGTTACTGAGGTATTTAGACTAACCATCGGAACATCAGGTTCATTCTCAGAATCACAATTCTGTATAAAATTCTCATTCGGTATATTTTCGAGGATAATCCCCTTAATCAAGGGAATAGCATAATCAATTTACTCTACTAATACCGATGTCTGGACAGATACTGTGTGTGAAACTGGAGGTTTATGTTTGTGAAAAGTTAATTGCTGTAACTCATGCCTGATGTCAAACCCAAAGGTGTTTTGCCAGTGAGACATTTGAGCTAGTACATCCGCCTGCTTATTTAGTTTAGTGTCAAGGGTCTCAAATAGTTTCCCTAGCGTTTGAATAGCAAAGTTCATAGCCTGCAGGGTGGGTTCTAACATTCTCTCCCCCTGCCTGTCTGAATATAGCAGAGACCGGCTAGAAATGGGGGAGATAGGTCTTCTTGGCATAGGGTGGATGAAAGACACACTCACAGGTGAGCTCGTGCTAATTGGCTCAGGCGTGCAAATAATACAGGCGAGGCTGACAGGTTATCAGGTAACATATGGCCTGACAGCCCAGATCCCTCCTTGACGAGATCAATGCCCTGTAGAACAGGTGTGCTTTTCGCCTCTAAATTATCTGCCTGCTTTGGGATTGCGGTAGGAGGGAGTGCTTTCAACA